>NC_141698.1:538875972-539210795 GCF_964263255.1 Lissotriton vulgaris | reverse complement strand
ACATGTAGTATCCTGCTGCTCAGCTAGAATGACTGCCTGATGGAATGTTAGTGTTTGGAATGTGTGTGTGCATGAATCAGTTGGATGTAGGGCTGAGCAGCAGGGAAGCTGCTCCTGGTGGGGCTCCTACTTAGACTCTGACTTTACATCCCCGTATCTAACTTTACGACCTCAATAAATCTACGTCGTAAACTACCTGGCTTGGAGCGTCCTTTCTTCAATACTACATTCATGCTGCCAGATGTGTTGCCAGGATCCAGCCTAAATGTCCATCTCCCCAAGCTAGAACATGAAGGGCAGGCTCTCCTCTGCCTGCTTGGCGATCATGGGGCAGTTCAGGGTGGTGACGGCTCCCAGGGGCACCTCTGCACTGCGCAGTTCAGTGGTCCCAAATAGGCCCCAGGTGCCATGAGCAGATCTGCGGCAGCCAGCAACTGCAGGGCAGGCCCCTCAGCAAACGCAGCCCTCTAAAGTCACGAGTCGGTCTACAGGTGGCACCCTGATGTGTCCTGCCACCACCAGCGGTTGTATTAGCACTGCAGCGGATGTCCTGTAATGGTAGGGAGACAGGACATTCGCTCCGGAATCTTCAGTGGTAGTACAGTGGTTCTCAATCCCTTCGACAATGGAAGAATCTCATAACGGGAGGCGGGAGAGGCTGAGTCGGCAGGCAGTCAGTGCCCCCAAACCAGCAACCCCGCCTCAGCTGGAAGGCAGACAAGCAGGGGGCCTTCAGGACACGTCATTCGGTAAGCGGTGCAGCCTTATAGCTTGCTTCCCTCTTGGCCACAGCTTGCATTCTGAACTCGGCCTCCACGAGGTGCCTCAGTCTCTTCAGGGCATCCATGTGGCCGTAGACTAGCCCAGGCCGCAGTCTACAACGATGCCCCCAAATTCTTCATGGGAGAGTCTTGGATAAAGAGACAATGGGTGTCAGCCTACTGTAAGTTTTCCAGGTCACTCCGGGAGCTGGGAAGGGCACCTGTAGGCAAATGGTGATGATTAGGTAGGAGAATTATCAGGCCGGCACGGAGCTGTCTTAAGAAGAATCCATTGCGGTCGCCATCTTGGCCACACCCCGTGTGTTAATTGATGATCGAGTGTATAATGGTATGTCTGTTCACAAAGTAGTAATCAGCTTCACAGTAAGTTTTTCTTTGTGTTTCTATTTATCAGTTGATGTGTAGTCATATGCCACTGGTGGTATGTTTATGTTGCATGGGAGTATTTCTAAATCATGCAAGGAGTGTTGCACTATGATATTAAAAGTTTAACATTTGATATTTTCTTATTTGTTTCATTATTTGTGATGGATCAAGCGTGCTAGTGAAATAGTTGGTGTCTGTCCAGCACTTTTATAGTGGTTTATGACAGTTGCTGTTTGTCTAAATATGGACTGTTTGTGCTTTATAACAAAGTTGTTTTGACATGAATATTGTGGGCTAATGCTTGGAGGACAGATATGTTCCTGAAATTGTGGTTACAGTATTATCTCATGGTGGATACATAGGTAAACGCATTGGATTACCAGGTGTGTAATTAGCATTATTAGTGAAAACATTATTTTTGGGGAGAGGTTTAGTGATTATTTGTCCACTTAAACAAACTTTTCTTGAAGAGAAAAGCAGAGTATTGATACCATTGGATATTTTCATCAGTGATCTTATGAACTACATCATCACCACTGGCAGATAGCGGTATCATCATGCATTATTTTCAAAAAAAGGAAACTCACAAAAGCATCATAGGAAATTGCCCACCCACGAATCAGGCACCACAATGGCTATTTTATTTGCATCAATTTTCATTAGGTAACAACGTGCCTGCCCTTCCTACTGATTGAGAATCCAGTTGATGCAGTCCAGCGAACTGCAAAACCCTTGAGCGTCACAAGAAGTTTGCATGCTGAGTAAGAACATTACATGTGTCAGGCACGATCCACAGAGTTTTTAAATAGACTCATCTGCCATTTAGTAGTATGTCAAATGTGACACGTTCAGCCAATATTATCTTTTTGCTGACTTCACCTTGCACTCTGGGACTTGCAGATAGTTTTTCACCATTATGTGCCTGGGCTTAAAAATAATGCTTCCAAATTACTTTTGTACACTCAGCCGCGATTGGTGGAAGTTGTGAAGTATGGCAAAGGACTGATTAAAATATTGTCTAAGACATACGAGGTCTCTGCATATTTTAATCCACTTCACTAGAGCACTAGGAATTCACTTGACTTTGATCACTACTGCAATAACCAGTTGTTCATCCTCCGGACGGAGGTAAGCATACGAAAAATAAGCCCAAAGATGATGCTGTCACGTTTTTTAACTTGGCAAAGAACCAAGATATGCCACCTATTGCCTACATACGTGAATGAGGGTTTTTTAATTAACACGTTGCAAACCCTGGTTACTCAGGTCAAGTGATCCATTCTCTATTGATATTGAGTACTTCCAATACTGTACATCTTTTACAAGAAGCAAACCTGCACAGATGATTTCACCAGCTGTTCCTGTTTTTCTAGGAGGAGCTTGTACTGTTGTTTCCTGTGCTTTACCTGTTTTGTCTGCAGGAAGCCTGCTCTGATAATTCTGTGCTGTAGCTGTTTTGCGAAACAGGCTTGCACTGATTTTTCCAGTGATGGGTGAAGGTGGGTTTGCTGCTGCCCATTGTAATAACACCATGACCGGAAACGCTATTGAATAAATGGGCGGGGACTTTTTCCGCCCCGCACCAATATACAAGTGTGTCACTAGTCTTTATGTGTCTCCTACCTTGCATGCAGGTTTCACTCGGCAGCCCTTTTCACCCCTAGATAGCTACCGGGACTCTGGCGACGGGGGTCCTTCACGCATGCCACCCCTTAGCAGTCCTGCACACTAAGCACTGGGAGTGCTCCTCGCTGACGTGCAGCCAGCGCATGCTCTCCTCACTGGTCTGCCTCACAAAACAGCCTTGCCTGCAAGAGTGTGACCCAATGCACCTACGGCTGCTCATACATGCCCCAACCTGCTACTGGAGCTGCCCGGACACAGGACCATGTCTTGATCCTGCTGCAACCCTGTGGTCAGCCCTCACCCCATGTATGAATCAGTGGGCTACTGCTGACTGCTGTCTGCAGCTTTCAGGTACTTGGTTGGGCCTCACATTCTCCAGAAGGAGGGGTGCATCTGCCACAATAGCATCACAACACTGAAACCAATAAAATAAGAAGAGAGAGAAAAAAGAAAAATATTTAAAAAGGAGGACACGGAAACAAACACTGGCTAAAGCAAATTTACAAAACACACAAAAAGGAAAAAAAAAGGCACTATAAACAATGGCGAAAGCAAGCGCTGCCACTACAAACCTCTGGATTGGAGGCTGTCAACACGCCATAAATAAAACAGCACCGCAAAAGTGAGACTGCCAAAGAGGTTCATCTCCTACACATCAGAATGGAACACTACATGCACACCATCCTCAGTGCAAGTCCCCAGGCACAAGGTCGCAAACACAAGGTCTGCTTGACATGGTGGATGATGCCAATGCCGCACCCCACCAAGGCTCACAAAGAGGACAGCTGAGCCCATAACATACTTGTCGGAGTGCTACAGCCATTCAGTAATCTTGCTGACTTGGCTACTGTGTCTACATGCTAGAAGACATGGTTGGCAGGCTAGAAAACTACTTGCATGGCTGATGGAACTATCAAATGCTCCTTCCTGCTTCACTACACAGGTGAATACATTTAAAAACGGTTTGAACACTTGCCAAATACATGCGCTTCCAATGACTACAACGTTGCAGTGTGCGCACTCAATGCACTTTTTGATCCACAACTAAACACAAACTTTGAGCATTTCAAACTCCATCAAGCTCAACAGCGAGAAGTAAAATCCATAGAAGCCTTTTAAGCAGGTCTATGTGCACTTGCCAGCACGTGAACAGTGGGCGACCAACCAAAAGCAATGAGGGCACAAATCATCTCAGGATGCAGAAACAAGACCCTCAGAGGCCTCATTCTTCCACAGCCCGAAATCAGCCTCTAGAACATCCTCATCATGGCCAGGTCCCATGATCTGTCTGCAGCGATAGCAGCTGAGATGGACGTCGCCATTACGCAACAACCTGAAAAGGCCTCCACAGTGGAAATGGAGTGTGCCGACACAATTTGCACAAAAGGAAGACTAAACAAGCCCAAACTTCCTCCCAAGAAGGGTCTGATGTGGATATTTTGGACGAGAGCGGCACCCCCTTGAGGACACGGCCGCACATGCTCAAACTATGGCAAGTTAAACCACTTCGCAAATGTATAAGAGGAGACCCAAGGAAAGGGCACAAGAGACATGGGGCCCACAGTGACACCAACAGAAACTGGAAGATTCGTCACCAGGTGATGACAAGTTGAAAGTATTCCTTATCTCTTTCACCAATGACTTGAAACGGCAGATACGACCACAGCCTACATGTGTGGTCCAAATCGCCGGTTCTCATGTAAAGACCCTCATCAACACCTACACATCCGATGCTTCCAGCCAAGACCATCTCTGTCTCTAACAAGAACCAAAATCTTCACCTACGGTAGCCAGGCCCCACATGGTAGAGGATCTAGGATAAATTTCTTTTGCACAAAACCTGACAGCCTGCCAAGTTGATTAACTCCTCAATCAATTCCTTGGGCTCTTCCAAGGAAGGATGCCTAAAAGCCCCACTGATTAAACTATACATTGACAAGTCGGTGAAGCCAGCCACACTTCACCACTGATGGGTACCATTCCATCTGCGGCCACTCGTTGAGAAATAACTAGAGGGCGTGGAGAACCAAGACATTATTAAAAAAGTGTCCCGGCCAACACCATGGGTCTCCCCAATGGTAATCACAGAAAAGCAAAAAAGAAGATATGCCTCTGCATCGACATGCACCTTCCCAATTACGTGATCAAACGGGAAAGACACATAACACCCACAATGGACGACTACATTGCCGGCCTTAATGGATCAAGGTAGTTCTCCAAATTAGATCTGAATGCAGGATACCACCAACTGCTTCTCTCGGAAGAAAGCATGTATATCACCAAATTTTCGACACACCCCAGGCTGCGCAAGTATAAACTGCTGAACTTTGGCATTTCCTTTGCAGCAGAAGTTTTCTAGGATGCTATCCGGGAGACAATGTTCGGCCCTCAGAGCATAATGAATGTGAGTGACAACATCCTAATATATTCTGTCACAGCAGAACACCACCAGCACTTGTGAGCCACACTTCAATGCCTATCAGAGCACAGCGTCACCTTACACAGGGAAAAATGTCCTTTTTCCAAAACTCCATTGACTTCTTCGGCTATGTGTTCAACCAGGATGGGGTGCAAGTTGATCCCCAAAAGTCACAGGCCATATAACATGCCCCTGTCCCAAAAACCATCTCTGAAGTCCAAAGTTTTCTAGGGATGGTCACCTACTGTGGTAGATTTACCCCCAATCTGACCACCATTGATGAACCCCTGAAAGCCCTCTACAAGGTTGAGGTCCCCTAGAAGTGGGGCACCACTAAAGAGAGCGCGTTCCAAGCACTAGCAAGACCACCATGGTGTACTTTGACCCAGAAAATGGAGGAAACTACTGATTGACACCAGCCCAGTTGTATTAGGTGCCATGCTCACCCAGGAGGAAGAGCCAGGGAGGTGGGCTCCATTAACGTTCACCAGCAAAGCACTACACCGACTGAGTCACCTTACTCACAAATCAAGAGAGAGTCCCTAGCAATGAAATGGGCCCGTGGACACTTCACCTTTACTTCTGTGGAAGGGCTTTGAGAGTTGGCACTGTCCACCAACCTCTCATCACTCTTTTCCATGGCTATGCTCCACAACCTCCACCATGGATCAAACTCTGTGCCATCAAACTGCAGCACTACCACATGGAAGTCACCAACCGGCAAAGGTCCAAAAACCTGGTCAACTTCATCTCACTGTGAATTATTCTTCTGATGATGGTTCACTGTTTTTTCTGTGTGCTTCCCTGTCATTGCGCCATGTCCAGAGCCACGTGCCTGAGCCTCGGACGCCACCCAGTGTGATGGTAATCTTTCCACCTCTGTGTGTGTGAGCACCGGGGGCAGAAAAAAGCAAGTGGCGCTTCAGCAACTCCACGATGTAAGCCCATGGACAATGAACAGCACAACTCTGGGGAGTTTGCTTTTGTATGGGGGAAGGGGAGAGAGGAGCTGGTAAGATTTCCAATGAGGAGCCAGTGGTTCCCATAAACAGAGCTAGCAGCACATCCTCCTACGTCACGCCAAAGAAGGCGTCGGCCTGTCCTGATGGGCTGTCCTAAAATTAGACAAGGTGGTAACAAAAAAGTCTGATTTCCAATCACACATCAGCGTTTAATATAAAAGATGACACAAGCCTTTGACACCATATCGCATGCAGGCCTGCTAACCACGCTAAATAAAAATGGTATCTGTGGTGCGGCTTTGGAATGGATTAGGTCCTTTTTGACCCACCGAACCTTCCAGATTACATCTTCCTCAGCGCATTCTGGAGTGTTCAGTGCCCCACACAGGGTGCCCCAGGGCTCTATACTAAGCACGCTATTTTTTAATCTCTACCTTAGACCTTTGGCCGATCTAGCGGACCACTCAGGAATCACCCTCATGACCTATGCAGACGATTCACAGATCATTTTTTCTCTGTCAGAATCCAGTCCACTAGCCCGTCACTTCTTAAACAGGGTCTCCAAAATATCTTCAGCTGGATGACCACCAACCAGTTGAAGCTGAACGGAGACAAAACTGAGCTCCTCCTGCTGGGTAAACAATGGGACCTATGGAACTCCGTCCATTGGCCTTCCCAGATGGGAAATTTCCCATCACCAGCCACTCAGGTATGCAATCTAGGGGTTATCTTGAACAGCTCCCATTCCATGAAACAACAGGCAAACAAAGTTGCTGGCCTCTGCTTTACAATCATAAAATGGCTTAAGAAAATTCTGTGGATGCTGCCCACCTCCACCCAAAAAACAGTGGACAACGCCCTCATTACATCTGATTACGGAAACATCTTGTACCTTGGCTCAAACAAAGCTGTAGTACGGTGGCTGCAACTTGTTCAGAACTCTGCTGCTAGGGTGCTATGTAGAATTCCTAATACTACCAGTGTGTCAAAAGGCCTTCATGACTTGCACTGGCTCAGAGTAGAGAACCGGATTAGATTTAAGGCCCTCAATTACATGTTTAAAATAAAGGCAGGTATGGCACCTAAATACCTGCAAGCTTTGGCCCATTCCTACACTCCCAAACCAGTTTACGGTCACAATCAGCAGCAAACTTCTGTGTGCCCAGGTACAAACTTGCAAGAATGGGAGGAAAATCCTTTGCCCAGCTAGGACCCAAGCTTTGAAATGCTCTCCCCCCATTCATTCGCAAAGAAGAAAACTTTGCCAGGTTCAGGAAAAACATCAAAACCTGGCTGACCGATCAATAACGTGAACGATCCTGCGTACTTTTCCACCTTTTTCTTCTGTGCTGTGTCATGGCGCCGGGAAACCCTTTTTGGGTAGCTGTGCGCCTAGTTATAAGTGCAATAAATAAATAAATAAAAGCCAAAAGAAAACAAGGGCTAGGCTTAAAGTTCCCTTCTGAAACTGTATTGATTCCAAAAAGCCCTCGCAGAGCGAGTAGCGCATGTGCGCTGCAACGCCAAGTGCGACCTAAAAAGTATGAGCTTCGATGATAGTGAAGGCCAGTCTAGAACAGCAGTGGTTCTTCGAATCCACTGTCTGTCTTTTGGTATGTGGTATAGATCCTGGGGGCCAGATTTATCAAGGGCCTGCATTGCCCTTGCTTCACGCAAGGTGGTGCAAGGGCAGCTTACCCCTTAAGTGAGATTTAATTTGCCACACAGTGCCACCTTGAGTGGCTCTGCGCGGCATAGTAAATGTGAAGTAATGCAAGGCAGTACAACTCACTGCTTTGCATTACTTTGCCTTGGGAAGGCTTTCTATAGGTGTAGCATGGGTGTTCCTACGAAGTCACCCATGGTTTTTGATGCATTCCTATATTTACCGACATTGCTAAACCTGGGAATGCATCAAAAAAGGTACACCTTCCCAGGGGAGGCTTAACAAGAAGAAATATGTTTATTTCCTAGTTTCAGAGGATAATTTTTATGGAGTAAGGTCCCCCTTTTTGCACGAATACTATGCTGGCTGCAATGCAGACACCCTGGCACCCTGATGCCAGGATGCCTGCATTGGCAGGCACAACTACACCAGTGCAGAGGGAGAGCAGAAATGCACCATATCTTAGTAGATATGGTGCATTCCTGCCCTCTCCATTTGACGCAGCCCAGCAAATTGTCTTGCTGTGTTGCATTGGGTTAAATCTTAGTAAATCTGACCCTTAGTATTCAGCTTGAGCTCTTTCAAACAAATGTTTAATTGGTTTTGCAGAACAACTATCCTAATTCTTCCGGAACATAATCACAATGATGATCTAAAGTCTTGACGAATATCAAAATATCACGTGGACAGAAGATAATAGAGATGTCTGCGAAGATTACATTAATAAACCGCTGTAAAACCAAGAAAGCATTACTTAATCCAAATAGCATTACACTAATACAAGAAATGGATAAATGGTGGGTGGAAAGCCGTTTTCCATTCATCCCTAATTTTATTTGGAAAAGGTGATAAGCCCCAGTAAAGGTCTAACTTGGAGGATGTCTGAATTTCCCAAGATATCCTTGCTTAGAGGCAACAGATATTGGTTCATCATAGTGATCTTGTTTAATCCTTTGTCACCTATACACTGCTTGGTAATTCGGGCTGGACTGTTCCCATGAGGCACAGGGTCAAGGCTGATTTGCATATAGCCATTGTCTGACCTAGGGTGGTGTGGAGTGCAAAAAAACGATGGATTTAGGCCCAGATCTTTGTACTGGGGTGAATGTAAGACATTGTTCTGCATTCTGTCCATCAACTGTGTTTTTTGCAATTTTCACATCGAGTGGGCTGGGTATGCTCAGACGTGAGTCCCAGGCTCTCCACATCACTGGAGTCAAGCTATCCAGGCTGAAGAAGGCTGATAGCCAGAAACCGGTCCTTGGATGCTTGATTCCGGTGTATGAAAGACATGGCTTGGTAGTTCGGGTGGACTGTTCTCATGAGGCACAGGGTCAAGGCTGATTTGCATATAGCCATTGTCTGACCTAGGGTGGTGTGGAGTGCAAAAAACCGATGGATTTAGGCCCAGATCTTTGTACTGGGGTGAATGTAAGACATTGTTCTGCATTCTGTCCATCAACTGTGTTTTTTGCAATTTTCACCCCGAGTGGGCTGGGTATGCTCAGACGTGAGTCCCAGGCTCTCCACATCACTGGAGTCAAGCTATCCAGGCTGAAGAAGGCTGCTAGCCAGAAACTGGTCCTTGGATGCTTGATTCCGGTCTAGGAAAGACATGGCTTGGTAGGTCGGGCTGGACTGTTCCCATGAGGCACAGGGTCAAGGCTATTTTGCATATAGCCATTGCCTGACCTAGGGTGGTGTGGAGTGCAAAAAAACGATGTATTTAGGCCCAGATCTTTGTACTGGGGTGAATGTAAGACATTGTTCTGCATTCTGTCCATCAACTGTGTTTTTTGCAATTTTCACCCCGAGTGGGCTGGGTATGCTCAGACGTGAGTCCCAGTCTCTCCACATCACTGGAGTCAAGCTATCCAGGCTGAAGAAGGCTGATAGCCAGAAACCGGTCCTTGGATGCCTGATTCCGGTCTAGGAAAGACATGGCTTGGTAGTTCGGGATGGACTGTTCCCATGAAACACAGGGTCAAGGCTGATTTGCATATACCCATTGTCTGACCTAGGGTGGTGTGGAGTGCAAAAAAACAATGGATTTAGGCCCAGATCTTTGTACTGGGGTGAATGTAAGACATTATTCTGCATTCTGTCCATCAACTGTGTTTTTTGCGATTTTTACCCCGAGTGGGCTGGGTATGCTCAGACGTGAGTTCCAGGCTCTCCACATCACTGGAGTCAAGCTATGCAGGCTGAAGAAGGCTGATAGCCAGAAACCGGTCCTTGGATGCTTGATTCCGGTCTAGGAAAGACATGGCTTGGTAGTTCGGGCTGGACTGTTCCCATGAGGCACAGGGTCAAGGCTGATTTGCAAATAGCCATTGTCTGACCTAGGGTGGTGTGGAGTGCAAAAAAATGATGGATTTAGGCCCAGATCTTTGTACTGGGGTGAATGTAAGACATTGTTCTGCATTCTGTCCATCCACTGTGTTTTTTGCAATTTTCACCCCGAGTGGGCTGGGTATGCTCAGACGTGAGTCCCAGGCTCTCCACATCACTGGAGTCAAGCTATCCAGGCTGAAGAAGGCAGATAGCCAGAAACCGGTCCTTGGATGCTTGATTCCGGCCTAGGAAAGACATGGCTTGGTAGTTCGGGCTGGACTGTTCCCATGAGGCACAGGGTCAATGCTGATTTGCATATAGCCATTGTCTGACCTAAGGTGGTGTGGAGTGCAAAAAAACGATGGATTTAGGCCCAGATCTTTGTACTGGGGTGAATGTAAGACATTGTTCTGCATTCTGTCCATCAACTGTGTTTTTTGCAATTTTCACCCCGAGTGGGCTGGGTATGCTCAGACGTGAGTCCCAGGCTCTCCACATCACTGGAGTCAAGCTATCCAGGCTGAAGAAGGCAGATAGCCAGAAACCGGTCCTTGGATGCTTGATTCCGGCCTAGGAAAGACATGGCTTGGTAGTTCGGGCTGGACTGTTCCCATGAGGCACAGGGTCAATGCTGATTTGCATATAGCCATTGTCTGACCTAAGGTGGTGTGGAGTGCAAAAAAACGATGGATTTAGGCCCAGATCTTTGTACTGGGGTGAATGTAAGACATTGTTCTGCATTCTGTCCATCAACTGTGTTTTTTGCAATTTTCACCCCGAGTGGGCTGGGTATGCTCAGACGTGAGTCCCAGGCTCTCCACATCACTGGAGTCAAGCTATCCAGGCTGAAGAAGGCTGATAGCCAGAAACCGGTCCTTGGATGCTTGATTCCGGTCTAGGAAAGACATGGCTTGGTAGTTCGGGCTGGACTGTTCCCATGAGGCACAGGGTCAAGGCTGATTTGCATATAGCCAGGCTGAAAAGGTGATAAGCCCCACTAAAGGTCTAACTTGGAGGATATCTGAATTTCCCAAGATATCCTTACTCAGAGGCAACAGATATTAGTTCATCATAGTGATCTTGTTTAATTCTTTGTCACCTATACACTGCATTATCTTATTATATTGCTTCAGTAAAAAAACAGTAGAGCTTCTGCAGAGCTCCACATGTTTTTATTAATCCATTTTCAGATTCTCAACCAGATATTGTCTGAGGACATTCCTTTTGGACTTTGCAAGGGAATACATCCTTCAATGGAATTGTGGCTCCTGAGTCTAGATAAATTGCATTATGACGTGCACAATGAGGAAGAAGAGTGTTGATTTTAGACTTCTTATATACATCTGAAAAATGCAGATATTGCTTGGGGACCAAAGAAAAATAGAAGTAGAGTAGGGTCTCATGTACAAGATCTTAATGTCTCCTGTTTTTCCATATTTAATTCGATTTGCAGACAATGCATATTACAATATTCCAAACAGAATGAAATGGTTCTTGTTTTCCAGTTGATATATGGGTTGGGTAGATATAGCCAGGAAATGCCTAAAGTCACTGGATGATTAGGAGAAGCAATTAAATCAAAAGACTGACTTTCCTGGTGTTTGAAAAGGAATACTTATAAATGTACAGTACATTCAGTGCCTGGCACAGAGTCTAGAGGGGTTCTCTCTACAGTGTGCACAATGTCTGCTTTGTTCTTTATTTCTTTTGGGACGCTCTGCCCAGTCCTTATCCATAAAGATTTCTGTAGCTTCACTATCCAGCAACACCATTACACATATTGGAGGAATACCATTGTGCCTTTGGCCAAATACACAACTGAGGGCCATATGTAGGTGGCCAAATACCGGTTGGTAAAGCCAAAATTCGGTAAATTTCAGCTTTACCCACCGGTAATTAGCCCTGTGCGATGTACGTATTACCGAATGCCCTCGGTAATAACGAATCGGTAAATCGTTACCGATTCCTTATTTACCGATCGGTGAACACCAAAACAAACATTACCGAATCGGTAAATAACGAATCAGTAATAATTCCGAAATGCGATGTAGCAAAATTCGTTAATACCGAATTTCACCCAAATCGGTATTAACGATTCAGTATTTTCCACTGATCCTCAGCAGGTGGTAATAAGGTGCAGTGCATAAAAACAGCACCAAAATGCAACAGTGTGAACACAATGGCGGGCCTCTACCTCATAGCAAGGCGGCTACGTTTGAAAAGAACAGGAGTGAGGATTTGGAGACGGGAAGAGCGGGTGTACAGACTGCGTGTCACATTGTTCTTATTGACTGAACCAGAAATCCATGAGAGGTACAGGCTGCACCCACACACCATCCTTGACCTCACACGGGACCTGAAACCATACATTGAGCATCAGACACCAAGGGCGCACGCAATACCCACCCATGTACAGGTGCTCTGTTGCCTGTACCTCCTGGCCTCAGGATGTTACCAGGGTGTGATAGCTGCAGTCGGTGGGGTGTCACGGAGCTGCCTATCCAGATTTTTCAACACCTTCCTGGACGCCATGATGGACCGAATGCATTACATAACCTTCCCCAGTACACAGGCGGAGCTGCAGAAGACCAAGCTGGATTTCTACCAAATGGCACAGTTCCCACACGTAATAGGCTGTGTCGATGGAACCCACATACCAATCTGTCCACCTGCAGCAACAGAATACATTTACCGCAACCGCAAATCCACTCACTCCATAAATGTGCAGGTGATATGTGATGCAAAGTTTATCATAACTGGCACTGTGGCAATATTCCCAGGGAGTACCCGCGACTCGTACATATTCAGGAACAGTGGTATCCATACACGTCTGGCTGCTGGTGAATTTGGAGAAGGATACCTACTAGGTAAATCAATGTGACACAACCTGATGTATACCTTGCCTCAATCTATTGGTGACATACATTTATGGCACTTTCTTTTGCATTTATGTGACAGCGCATATACCCTCCGGTCTTACCTACTCACACCATATCTCAACCCATCCACACCAAGGGAGAGGAGATACAATGTGGCACATAAGAGCACACGCAACATGGTGGAGCGCACCTTTGGCCTGTTTAAAAGCAGATTCCGTTGCCTCCACAAAAGTGGAGGTGCACGTCAGTACAGCCCCATCAAATGTTGCAAAATAAATGCAACATGTCCAATGCTAAATAATCTAGCCACAAAAAAAGGAACAGCAGTGGAAGTAACTGCCTCTGAGGACGAGGGCGAGGACAAATTCCAGCCAGAGCCCTGCACAGCTGGTGTTGCAGTAGAACAGGATGGGAGACACAGACAGGCAGAGATAACGTCCAACTATTTCTGAGTGAGTAACGAGCCAGTAACAGTTTTTTTGTAATGGTGTTTAATCAGCACACCACCAGGATTGAAGCAGTGTCCATAAAGACATGGGTTACATCACCCATCTAATGATTGCCAAATAGCAGTAGGACCTATTTTCTGTACCCAGAATGTTCCTGGGAAGCGCTGTGGCGTTCGCTGTGCCTCCTGCCCTCGGTGGGAGAGGGCGTAATGCTACCACGGCTGATAGCCTCCTCACTGTACCCCCCCTTTCATTGTGGCCACCTTCACATTCTGCAGCAGTTCCAATGCAGAGGTCATTGAGACCATGCCCCTGGCCACGTCCTTGCTACAATGCGCCATCTCCTCCTGCATGGCGATAGACCTTTGACACATTAGGGAGGTAGCAGTGGCCAGCTGGTTCACTGCCTTGGTATAGGCCAGCAGTCTCTACCTCTCCCTGCGCCTACAAAGACGGTCTTGCTCCAACTGGCTGCAGAGGTTGTCAACAGAGGTTGCAATTTCCCTCATTCCCTCAGACATGTTGTCGCCCATTGAACTAATGCCCTTTTCAATCCTGTACATGTGTTTGTTCATGTGGGCTACCTCTCTGTGCAATGATCGCATCTCCCTCCATTGCAGGCGCTGGACCTTGAGCATGTTGCCTTCCAGTCCAGCAAAGACACTTTCAGCCTGTTCGGAACCTTGAGGACTGGCTGGGCTTGACCTGTGCCATCTTGATGAAGTGTGGGCGCCCTCAGATGGAGTACCAGCCCTCACTATGTTGCCATCCTCATGGACTGGAGACTGTTGGCCCCCTGTGCCCTCCTCCTCAGACTCCTCTATCTGCTGGAGGGTGGCCACGGCATGCCTCCTGCCTGACTGTGGTGGTGGTGGTGTTGGTGATTGTTGCAGTGGGGATTGAGTATGAGGAGATGGCGGCGTTCCCTGGCACTGTGGTGATGTCTGTGAAGGAGTAGTTGGTGGTGGTGGTTGTGCAGAGCTTGTGTGCCCTGCAGGCAAACTCTCTTCATCATGTTGCCTCCCCTCTGGCCTGGCTGTCTTTGGTCTGCTCCCCTCTGCAGCACTGCGAGATGTCTCGCCTGTAATGACAGAATGCAGATATACTCACTTCTCTGGCTGCATTTGCATTGCATTAAACATCATGCCTACAGATCACATTGACTGTCCTGAGCTTGCTAATTACTTTCACATGCTATTGTGTTTGCTAGGCTGACTGTCCTATACATCAGTTCCCTAGGACTACATCTCCCACAATGCATAGCAGGTAATGAGTAAGACATGGAGTGGAGTGGGAGCCCCTATGCCACTATTGGAATTGGGGTTCGGGATGGGGTAGCACAGCATGCTGGGCATGCATCTTACCTTGTTTCCTTGCAGCTTTGGCACAGCTGTCTGCGTCTCCCACGCCACTCACACTCTCCGGCTGGAGGGTGGACTCTACCATCAGTTCCAGTGGGGTTGGTGCAGGTGCTGGGTTCTTCCCTCTGCCAGTTTTGCCAGCCTGCCTCGGCCTCTCAGGCATCCTTGCCTTCGCCGTCTTCCTGAGGTCGACCAACCTCTTCTTGATGTCCTCAATAGAATGCTGGGTGACACCAATTGCATTGATCTTACTCTGTAGCCCTCTCCAGATCTGTCTCTTCTGAGACTCGGGCACATGGAGGGACTGTTTCCCAAAAAGCTTGTCATTGTCCTGACTCACATCCTGAATTAGTACCTCCAGCTCCTTCTCGCTGAACTTCAGCTTCCTTTTCCTTTCAGTTCCCTCCTCTCTCTCCTGGCTTGCCATTTCCAAAGTTTTTTTTGTTGGTTTGTAGCTGTGAGGCTCTGTTGCTCCTGGATCCTCAGCTCACCTGCCTGCCTCACAGTCAGCTCCAGGTTCAGTGCAGCTGCCTGGGTGTGGCCACTTCCTGTTTGGGAGGTAATTGGATGACACAGGATTGGCTGATTCATCAGATTACGAAATTTTGAATTACCAAATCGGTATTTACCGAATCGGTAATGGATTCGGTAATTCCGATTTGGTATTGGTGTTTCGTTTTTTTTTTTACAGATTCCTTCCGAATCGGTATTTTTTACCGAATTTTAGCGAATCGGTAAATTTTACCGATTATTTAGGTACATCGTATTTTCCGATTCCTTAATACCGAATCGGTAATATTCGGTATTAAGGAATCGGTATTCATAGTTTACCTACATATGGCCCTGAGTTGGAACAGAGAGTTTAGTATGTATTTTTGCTTTTATTTATTTATAACTAGAAATAGTCCTTGTGGTGACGTTCAGGGAAAACTATTTTGATTGAATATTCTTTTTTCCACTCTGGGTTTCCAAGGGAGCATTTGTTTTTTCCTTCTATAACAATGTGACTATTGATTTAGTTTCCATTCCTTTTTTCTCCCAAGCTTCTGCTGGGGGACCGGTGGCTTGCGCCTTTCACATTGGAGGAACACGAAAGATTTGTCAACTTTCTTTTGTTCATTCGCTTTGTTTCTATCTTTCTCTTGGTCTCTGCCGACATTTGGCTTCTTTGCTATAATTTCCTGTCTTCAATTTTATCTTCCCTCCTCTTATTCTCCACGTTTTCCACACAGGTCCTGCAACCCTCCTCGTTCCTTGTTTTGCTTTAAGGACTTCACCAGTTCCCCTAATTGCCCTTGCTTGTCACCAGCCTTTCCCTCTTCCTTCAGTATAGCCTCCGCGCCATGCAGCTTGACACACTCCGCATTCTTTCAGTCCCTTTGTAAATCCACTTTCCTTTATGAATGTGGTGGAAGCCAAGTACAGGTCTGGTTCCTTCTTGGACAGTTTTGTCACACAAGGACACATTCATTTTTTATTAGGCAAGGGGAGATTAACTGATTTGCCCAGAATTACAGGATGTTGAGTGTCGCTGCAGAGACTCAAACCCAGTTCCCTATCTTTAAGGTCGACAGCTCTAGCCATAAGGCTACATCCTTAGTATTAGGCATTTGCCTCCTGTTGGACTTGGCCTTTTTCCCCCAAAATTTTTCGCTTTTGACCCCCTTATCTGGATTGTCTCCCCCATGGGATTAAACCTGTATAGGCCATGAGTGGTGTGAGACCCCTTTTGAAACATGTAATTACCTGACATAATGTGAACACTTGTAAATATCCCCCATTTTGAAAACGCACCTGACTGAAATGTATTGTTTTTAAAATGGATGCCATGGCCATGGGTTTTGCCACCTGACTGACATAGGTCAGCTGTCTAGATAATATTACCCAGCAACCCCTAGTTTTGGAGGGAAAGCCTGGCACCCAGGGTGCTCACCCCCTCCCCTGGAACCAGTTTAGGCTAGATGTGCCAACATTCTAGAAGGTCCTGGCACTGCCTGGGAGGAGGGTATAAATAGGGGAAAGTGTCACCAGAGTTCTAGTCAGCGCTGGGACAGGACAGAGAGGGGACCTGCTGCGAGGTGTTACCGCCACATGAACCTGTGAGCTGGGCCCTGTACCCCTAAAAACCCCCCTATCTGCTGTCCACTGGGCCCCTGAATTATGAGGGCCCACCCAGGACCCTGTCATTATAAGGGACTGTGAATCACCCCAGCGCAGCGCGAAAGGAGCACCCAGGAGGTGAGGAAGGGGCCCCTGAGGGTCTGCACTGGGACTGTCCGCCCTTGGGAAATTGTGACCTGTGGAAGCGCTGGACTGGGAAGAGCTGCCCGGGAGGATTGTACCCCCGAGGAACTGTGTCCCTTTGACCTGCCTCAGTTAACCTGCCCCTGGACTGTGTGCCAAGCGCTGGGGGGAGAGAAGCGCAGAGGCTGGTGTGGCTCCTGAAGTGCTGCGGGCCCTGAGAGCTGTGGGCAAAGGGAGGAACAGGGCGCTGTGAATAGCACCGTGTGGCCTGAGGGAACTGTGTCTAGCGCACAGCGTTAGAGGAGCCTACCCTTGATTTGGCGCGCTTGCCGCTGAAGGAATAATTAAACAGAAGGGAGCCTACCCCTTATTGTGCCGTCCTCACCGCCGCAGCCCGGCGCTGCCATTATTGAACTCTCGCCGTGCTTGGCATCGTCGCGGCGGCCCCCGGTGCCAGGAGAGGGCCGCCGATGTGAAGGGAGGGCCGCGCTGGGCCCTGAAGCCGTCCGGGGGCGCCCGGCCGCATCATTGGCCGCGCACGGATTGGCTGCCCAGTCAGGCAGCAGGAAGAAGCCCCGGGTTCCCGTGAGGCTGAGGGAACCCGGACGAAGCCAACTGAGGTGTTCCGGGACTCCCGTGGTGAAGTGGGAGTCCCGATTGAAGCAGCAACTAGAGAAGGGGCCCGGCTTTTGTGAGGAGGGGGCGGGGACCTCGAGGCACAGGATCGGTGCCTGGCCCGCCTCCTCAACTGTCCGCGCGAAGACCGGAGCGGGAGGCCACCTCGCCGGTGAGTGCCCCGGGCCAGAGGGAGGAAGGAGGAAGAGCGCCGGTGTCGGCGGGGCTCTCGTGAAGAGAGGAGCCCCGCGCGAAGAGCGACAGCTGGCCACTATGGCGAGGGAGCCTCCCTCGCACTAGGCCCCCGCCCCCAAAGGAGCCGGCAGCCCTAGGGAAGGCCGCGTTAGGCCTGGGAGGCGCCGAGAAGAGCGCCAGAGTTGCGCAGGCCTCCCCCTGATCGGCCCCTCCCAAACGAGGGGCCGGAATTGAAGAAACGAGCCCCCCTCAAGGAGCGCGAGACAGGGGGTGGTGTGGAGAGTCCCACGTGTGGGGAGAGCGAGACTGGCAAGGATTGCCCAGGCACAGCGTTGGTGCCACCCAGCCCACGTACCATGAGGAGGGGGAGAAGGAGCGACGAGGCACAGGGACGGTGCCAGCTCATCCCCTGTCCCTAGTGAGGGACCAAGAAGTTAAGTTAAACCCCCCTTCAGCCGCCCTGAAGCCCTGGCCCCAGTGAGGAAGAAGGGCCTGGGCAGCTGGCTTACATCATTGAAGGGCCCCCAGAGGTCGGGAGAGTCCTGCCCCAGAACATCTGGAGCCACGGAGGAGGAGTCGCCAGCATTCGCAGGAATCCCGGTGAGTGGGGTTTTGATTATCCTGTGTGGAAGTCGGGGCACAGGGTCGGTGCTCACCCCAGGACTAGGGCTCGCCCCTGGAAACTGTTCTGAGCCTCGCTGGCCCTTTTGGTCCCCTTTGAGACTTCTAGACTGGGCCGGGACATTACTGAGGCCCCCCCCAGGATTGGTACAGGGACAAGTTAACCCCTAGCTAGGTGTTGGGCCCTGCAGAGTGAAGGGCTGGGTAACTTAGCCTGGTTGTTAGTGGCTTGTTTATCCCTGGGTCCCGCAATGATTAATTGCCATGTTTAATCCTAATTAGGATACTGGTTGCCCTAAGGTAACGCAGCATTTCCATGTGACCTACCAAAGTGTGGTGCGCTTCCGTGCCTAGTTTGAATTGTAGGCTGATTATCTTGCTAATATTATGCCTACACTAAAGTGATGCCCAGGTGCAGTGGGATTCAAGCCTGGTTTATATGATGTTGATACCAATGCAATGCTTAATGTTGGTGTTGCAGGTTGCAGGGGGGCTGAGGATTCATGTTCCTGTCTGGTATTATATGATGTTGTTCCCTTACAGGGGTTGGGTTGGCGTTGCCACGCATGAGGTGTAGTTATGCTAATATGCAACTTACAATTTCAGCCAACCTCCCAAGGATGAAGGCCTGAGTAGGCCCTGCCTGATGTGTAGTTCCCTAGGTGGAGGGGGGAAGAAACCTGATGTTTTATTACAGGTGTTCCTGCCTAATGTTAATGCCAGGTGATTCCTATTCTTTTTGCAGGAGTCGCCAATGCCAGCTATTTTGGGTTCTTACCCCTAATGCTTGATTGCATGTTTAATGGGCAAATACGCCAAGTGCATTTTTCCCTTATATAGGTGTCACGGATGTTACGTGCCAAATGCGAACCTTTTTATATTTCAGCTAGACACTTTGGACTATTTCCTATGTAAATAATTCCCCCCTTTATTCACTTGGCTCTGGCGCCACTTGGCGTCATGTTGTGACACTACTGTTTTGCATTCTTTTGCCTTGCAGGTTGGAAATACTACTAAACTACATATCTTTTTCCAACTCAAACTGGTGTCCTGCCTCTTTTGTAGTGTGCCTGGTGAGTTGACTGAGGGTACTGCGTGAGTGCTTCACATGTCCTCCAAGTTTGGCCTGCCCGCTTGATGCCATGCTACCCCCTTTGAGACTTGGGCAACCCCCATTTCCAACATTTGGTGGCAGAGCGGTGGGATAGGACTTGTGCTTGCGCAGTACCACAGCGGCCACAGGTTACACTGCAAATAGAGCTTTGGATGTAATCCGAGCCTTGTTGTGGGGATTATTGTGTTTTTTATTGCTTCCTCCAGAAGAGTGTTGTGAATTGTCCCCTTGTTCCACTGGGAGGGTGTGTCCCGGGTGTACCTCGCCACGATGGGGTTGGTCTACCAGGAAGTGGAACTGATGGAATACACCGAACAGGAGGTGATAGACTTCCTCCTGGAGAGAGGGATACCCCCAGTAGGGAACATTAGGAGGAACCTGTTTCTCTATGAGGCCCTCAAGAGGGGAGAGCCCTTAGAGATTGATGGGGACTTGTCTGACTACCCCCCCGAGGTGTTGAAGGGTCAGTGGGTTAGAGACCAGAGAGAGGGCTCCCCATCCAGAACCCTGGGAGGTAGTTATTCCGAGGAGGAGGAAGAGTTTAACAGGGCGGAGACGCCAGTAGCTGTGGAGGACACCGAAGATAGGGAGTCTCGCACTGGGTCCAGTCCCGGGGGCAATGCCCCATCCCTTTCCCTGTCCCCAGAAGAATGGGTAGATAGGAGGGAAGAGAGGGAGTATCAGCTGGCGCTGGCAAAGCTCAGGCATGCCGAGGGCTTAGCGCAGCTGAGGGTAGAAGAGCAGCGACTAGAGACTGAAAAAGTCCTAGCGCTGGAGAGGATGGCGGAGGCGGAGAGGGCCTTTGCCAGGGAGAGATCAGCTCAGGTGGGTATTTTGTCCCCTGAGAGTGGTTTTAGGAGTCTGGATTCACCGAGGTGGGTGGGATCCAGTGGTGGCAGCGAGTGTAGGTCCAGTGCAAGGTGTCCCACTCCCGAAGCCCAGGAGACTGTGCCTGATTCCCCGGAGGAGGAGGACGGGTTAGTGTTGAGGGGCAAGGGAAAGCTGTCCCATCAGTCCTGGGGAGAGTTCGAGGAGGAGTGTTGGACTGTACTGGAGGATTGGGTGGTGAGGAGAGCAGTGGAGGATTGGGAAGGGCTGTGCCATGCCGTTATCCGGGAGCACATGCTGAGGAGTTGTTTCCCAAGACTGCGTCACCATCTGTTGCAGTGCGGGTTCTCAGACCCCAGGGAACTTGCACGGGAGGCAGACCTCTGGGTAAGTGCCAGAGCGTCTGGGAAGGCTGAGGGGAGTGATCCTGAAGGGAGTGAGACGGGGAGGTGTCCCAAGGTGCCCCAGCTGCGGCCACCGGGTCTGGAGTGTTCTCTAAGAGAACCCCAGCTTGGGAGGCTAGGCTGCCCCGATGTGTCATCCCGAGGGAGGGATCCCCTTATGTCAGGAGAACCCGGAGCATCATTAAACAGAGCTCCAGGGGTTCGGGGGACTGACCAGTCACAGGGTCTAGATCTTGGACTGGGGTTCCGGGTTCAGGAGTTGCCTGGCCTGGAGGGTGGGGTTCCTGTAAAGCAGGTCCCTACCAAATTGACTCCCAGGGGTACCACTTCCAGTGGGAGGGTGCGGAACTCTGGGAGGGGGTGCAGAGGGAGGAAGGTCTCTTCTCTGTCACCGGCTCAGCCACAGGGCATAGATCCCGGGTTGGGTGGCCAGGGACAGGAGTTGCCTGCCCTGGTGGGAGGGACATCTGTAATCAGAGTCCCCCCGGAAGTGACTCCCAGGGGTACTTCTCCGGGTAGGAGGGTGCAGAATTCTGGGAGGGGGTGCAGGGAGAGGGAGGACTCGCCCCTGTCACCGGTTCAGCCTGTGAGTTTCGACTCCAGGTTGGGGAGAGAGTTGTGTGAGGGTGTCCCCAGGCGTAGGAGATGGAGGAACCCAAGGAGGAGAAGTAGGGGGAGGGGAGCCTCGCCCCTAAGGGCTGGTCATTCTGAGGGTGTAGACCCCAGGTGGGTGGACCAGTGGAAATTTGGAGAGAAGAGAGTGGTTCCAGGGTATCACAAGCCTGAGGCTAGTGCCTCCCACTCTAGGAAAGAGAGACATCCCACTAGGGAACACCAGTGGGGTGGGTCTGTTGGTGAAGGGAGGGTTGCGAAAGAGAACCATTGGGTTCCAGAGTGGAGGAGAGACTGCAGGTGCTCCTGTAGTTGCAGGCCTGCGTCCACCTTTTTCCGCCCCAAGCAGGGAAGCCCATCAAGGCATTGATCGGTCTACCCTGGCTTTTGGCTGGGGGGGAGTCGTGTTGGACTTGGCCTTTTTCCCCCAAAATTTTTCGCTTTTGACCCCCTTATCTGGATTGTCTCCCCCATGGGATTAAACCTGTATAGGCCATGAGTGGTGTGAGACCCCTTTTGAAACATGTAATTACCTGACATAATGTGAACACTTGTAAATATCCCCCATTTTGAAAACGCACCTGACTGAAATGTATTGTTTTTAAAATGGATGCCATGGCCATGGGTTTTGCCACCTGACTGACATAGGTCAGCTGTCTAGATAATATTACCCAGCAACCCCTAGTTTTGGAGGGAAAGCCTGGCACCCAGGGTGCTCACCCCCTCCCCTGGAACCAGTTTAGGCTAGATGTGCCAACATTCTAGAAGGTCCTGGCACTGCCTGGGAGGAGGGTATAAATAGGGGAAAGTGTCACCAGAGTTCTAGTCAGCGCTGGGACAGGACAGAGAGGGGACCTGCTGCGAGGTGTTACCGCCACATGAACCTGTGAGCTGGGCCCTGTACCCCTAAAAACCCCCCTATCTGCTGTCCACTGGGCCCCTGAATTATGAGGGCCCACCCAGGACCCTGTCATTATAAGGGACTGTGAATCACCCCAGCGCAGCGCGAAAGGAGCACCCAGGAGGTGAGGAAGGGGCCCCTGAGGGTCTGCACTGGGACTGTCCGCCCTTGGGAAATTGTGACCTGTGGAAGCGCTGGACTGGGAAGAGCTGCCCGGGAGGATTGTACCCCCGAGGAACTGTGTCCCTTTGACCTGCCTCAGTTAACCTGCCCCTGGACTGTGTGCCAAGCGCTGGGGGGAGAGAAGCGCAGAGGCTGGTGTGGCTCCTGAAGTGCTGCGGGCCCTGAGAGCTGTGGGCAAAGGGAGGAACAGGGCGCTGTGAATAGCACCGTGTGGCCTGAGGGAACTGTGTCTAGCGCACAGCGTTAGAGGAGCCTACCCTTGATTTGGCGCGCTTGCCGCTGAAGGAATAATTAAACAGAAGGGAGCCTACCCCTTATTGTGCCGTCCTCACCGCCGCAGCCCGGCGCTGCCATTATTGAACTCTCGCCGTGCTTGGCATCGTCGCGGCGGCCCCCGGTGCCAGGAGAGGGCCGCCGATGTGAAGGGAGGGCCGCGCTGGGCCCTGAAGCCGTCCGGGGGCGCCCGGCCGCGTCATTGGCCGCGCACGGATTGGCTGCCCAGTCAGGCAGCAGGAAGAAGCCCCGGGTTCCCGTGAGGCTGAGGGAACCCGGACGAAGCCAACTGAGGTGTTCCGGGACTCCCGTGGTGAAGTGGGAGTCCCGATTGAAGCAGCAACTAGAGAAGGGGCCCGGCTTTTGTGAGGAGGGGGCGGGGACCTCGAGGCACAGGATCGGTGCCTGGCCCGCCTCCTCAACTGTCCGCGCGAAGACCGGAGCGGGAGGCCACCTCGCCGGTGAGTGCCCCGGGCCAGAGGGAGGAAGGAGGAAGAGCGCCGGTGTCGGCGGGGCTCTCGTGAAGAGAGGAGCCCCGCGCGAAGAGCGACAGCTGGCCACTATGGCGAGGGAGCCTCCCTCGCACTAGGCCCCCGCCCCCAAAGGAGCCGGCAGCCCTAGGGAAGGCCGCGTTAGGCCTGGGAGGCGCCGAGAAGAGCGCCAGAGTTGCGCAGGCCTCCCCCTGATCGGCCCCTCCCAAACGAGGGGCCGGAATTGAAGAAACGAGCCCCCCTCAAGGAGCGCGAGACAGGGGGTGGTGTGGAGAGTCCCACGTGTGGGGAGAGCGAGACGGGCAAGGATTGCCCAGGCACAGCGTTGGTGCCACCCAGCCCACGTACCATGAGGAGGGGGAGAAGGAGCGACGAGGCACAGGGACGGTGCCAGCTCATCCCCTGTCCCTAGTGAGGGACCAAGAAGTTAAGTTAAACCCCCCTTCAGCCGCCCTGAAGCCCTGGCCCCAGTGAGGAAGAAGGGCCTGGGCAGCTGGCTTACATCATTGAAGGGCCCCCAGAGGTCGGGAGAGTCCTGCCCCAGAACATCTGGAGCCACGGAGGAGGAGTCGCCAGCATTCGCAGGAATCCCGGTGAGTGGGGTTTTGATTATCCTGTGTGGAAGTCGGGGCACAGGGTCGGTGCTCACCCCAGGACTAGGGCTCGCCCCTGGAAACTGTTCTGAGCCTCGCTGGCCCTTTTGATCCCCTTTGAGACTTCTAGACTGGGCCGGGACATTACTGAGGCCCCCCCCAGGATTGGTACAGGGACAAGTTAACCCCTAGCTAGGTGTTGGGCCCTGCAGAGTGAAGGGCTGGGTAACTTAGCCTGGTTGTTAGTGGCTTGTTTATCCCTGGGTCCCGCAATGATTAATTGCCATGTTTAATCCTAATTAGGATACTGGTTGCCCTAAGGTAACGCAGCATTTCCATGTGACCTACCAAAGTGTGGTGCGCTTCCGTGCCTAGTTTGAATTGTAGGCTGATTATCTTGCTAATATTATGCCTACACTAAAGTGATGCCCAGGTGCAGTGGGATTCAAGCCTGGTTTATATGATGTTGATACCAATGCAATGCTTAATGTTGGTGTTGCAGGTTGCAGGGGGGCTGAGGATTCATGTTCCTGTCTGGTATTATATGATGTTGTTCCCTTACAGGGGTTGGGTTGGCGTTGCCACGCATGAGGTGTAGTTATGCTAATATGCAACTTACAATTTCAGCCAACCTCCCAAGGATGAAGGCCTGAGTAGGCCCTGCCTGATGTGTAGTTCCCTAGGTGGAGGGGGGAAGAAACCTGATGTTTTATTACAGGTGTTCCTGCCTAATGTTAATGCCAGGTGATTCCTATTCTTTTTGCAGGAGTCGCCAATGCCAGCTATTTTGGGTTCTTACCCCTAATGCTTGATTGCATGTTTAATGGGCAAATACGCCAAGTGCATTTTTCCCTTATATAGGTGTCACGGATGTTACGTGCCAAATGCGAACCTTTTTATATTTCAGCTAGACACTTTGGACTATTTCCTATGTAAATAATTCCCCCCTTTATTCACTTGGCTCTGGCGCCACTTGGCGTCATGTTGTGACACTACTGTTTTGCATTCTTTTGCCTTGCAGGTTGGAAATACTACTAAACTACATATCTTTTTCCAACTCAAACTGGTGTCCTGCCTCTTTTGTAGTGTGCCTGGTGAGTTGACTGAGGGTACTGCGTGAGTGCTTCACATGTCCTCCAAGTTTGGCCTGCCCGCTTGATGCCATGCTACCCCCTTTGAGACTTGGGCAACCCCCATTTCCCCCATTTACAGGATGTTGAGTGTCGCTGCAGAGACTCAAACCCAGTTCCCTATCTTTAAGGTCGACAGCTCTAGCCATAAGGCTACATCCTTAGTATTAGGCATTTGCCTCCCATGACTTTTGGTTGCGATGGCTGGTTTCCACGGTGCTCGGAGTCCCTATCTGGCTTCTCCTAGCATCCTGACTCTCTGAATCAGGGCAGCTTCACTATCGGCAGCACATCTTCTGTCCTTGCCTCCTCTCTGTGTTCTCTGTAGTCCTCGTCCTCCTCCAGAAATGGGAAACGGTCTTCACAACCTGGGCATAACCATGCATGCTGTTTCCACGGAATGTCTGACATAATATCGATGTCAAAAATATCAACATCAAAAATATCGGAGGCGGAATATCAATGTCAAGAATATTGAAGTCCAATCTACACTAAGGTAGGAACAAAAATATTGTTGTCAAAAATATTGTTGTAAAAAATATGTTTTTTTTAAATGTTTAAAAATAACGTAAAATTAAATAAATAATACATATAATTAAAATAAACAAAGTGAAAAATATGTTTAAAATTATAAGTATTACATATAATGTAAAAAATTTAAACATACATATAAAATATAATATATACTTACTTAATAATATTAACAATGAATTACTCTAATAACTTATAAATTGTTAAAAACATTTTATAAATTATAAATACATACACATCCAACAATAGTATCAACACAAATATCAAAACTATATATAACAAATTTTAAAAATACTTTAAAATAAATTATACACTACATTAACTAAAACAGTAAATATTGGATAGCGTAGGGCTAAACATCACTGTTCCAACTCCAGAAAGTGCAACAGTAGGGAAAGTGTTGGATAGTGTAGGGGTTAAAATTACTATTTCAACTCCAGAGAGTGCAACAGCAGAGAAAGCGTTGGATAGCGTAGTGCTTAAAATTACTATTCCAACTCCAGAGTGTGCAACAGTAGGGAAAGTGTTGGATAGCGTACGGGTTAAAATTACTATTCCAACTCCAGAGGGTGCAACAGTAGGGAAAGTGTTGGATAGCTTAGGGGTTAAAATTACTATTCCAACTCCAGAGGGTGCAACAGTAGGGAAAGTGTTGGATAGCGTAGGGGTAAACACTACTATTCCAACTCCAGACGGTGCAACAGTAGGGAAAGTGTTGGATAGTGTAGGGGTAAACATTACTATTCCAACTCCAGAGGGTGCAACAGTAGGGAAAGTGTTGGATAGCGTAGGGGTTAAAATTACTATTCCAACTCCAGAGAGTGCAACAGTAGGGAAAGTGTTGGATAGCATATGGGTTAAAATTAGTATTCCAACTCCAGGGGTGCAACAGTAGGAACATTGTTGGATAGCGTAGGGGTTAAAATTACTATTCCAACTCCAGAGAGTGCAACAGTAGGGAAAGTGTTGGATAGCGTAGAGGTTAAAATTACTATTCCAAATCCAGAGAGTACAACTGTAGGTAAAGTGTTGATAAGCGTATGGGTTAAAATTACTATTCCAACTCCAGGGGGTGCAACAGTAGGGAAAGTGTTGGATAGCGTAGGGGTAAAAATTACTATTCCAACTCCAGAGAGTACAACTGTAGGTAAAGTGTTGATAAGCGTATGGGTTAAAATTACTATTCCAACTCCAGGGGGTGCAACAGTAGGGAAAGTGTTGGATAGCGTAGGGGTAAAAATTACTATTCCAACTCCAGAGGGTGCAACAGTAGGGAAAGTGTTGGATAGCATAGGGGTAAAAATTACTATTCCAACTCCAGAGGGTGCAACTGTAGGGAAAGTATTGGATAGTGTAGGGTTTAAAACTACTATTCCAACTCCAGAGGGTGCAACAGTAGGAAAAGTGTTGGATAGCGTAGGGGTTAACATCACTGTTCCAACTCCAAAGAGTGCAACAGTAGGGAAAGTGTTGGATAGCGTAGAGGTTAAAATTACTATTCCAAATCCAGAGAGTACAACCGTAGGTAACGTGTTGGATAGCGTAGGGGTAAAAATTACTATTCCAACTCCAGGTGGTGCAACAGTAGGGAAAGTGTTGGATAGCGTAGGGGTTAAAATAACTTACTAATAATGAAAATAATCTTTTTGTAAAAAATAATAATTTAATTATTAAATCACAATAAATAATTAACAATACCTATAAATACTTATTTAAAAAGAATTACCAATTAATAATAATTAACTATTAAGATAAAGTAAATAATAATTATACAAAATGTATTACCAAATAATAATACATAAAAAAATATTTTCAATACCAAAAAACAATAATTATTAAAAAACATTTAGCAATTAATAATTAATTAACAATAGGTAAGGTAAGGTAACGTTTATTATTTGTACATGGTTAATTAAAACCTTTACAAAATTGTAAAAACACCAATATGTACATTTTAAAAGACGTGTGTACTTAGGCATATCAAGTTAAATTAGATCAAAAAAGAAGAATTAATTGAGATCAGTTCGTGCTTATCCGCGGAGCCGTGTAATTTTCGTCAAGCACTGTTTAGTCTTTTCTTTGTCGAATCAAACAACCTCACGACCTGGCAGTTCAATTTAGTGTTATTGGTATTAAAACTCAGTTTGACTGCCTGCCTGCAGGACCGAATGGCATGTAGTTTAAAGAATGGTTGTAAAAAGTTATGCCTCAGGTCCTTTAGTCTAGGACAGATGCAGATTACATGGACAATATCCTCCTTGGCGGTTTTACACAGGCGACACTGCTGTGAAGAGTTATTTCTTTCCCAGGGTGGGAGGTGGGGGAGTATGGGGATCACCCCTAGGCGAAGTTTTAGCAGCTTTTCTTTGAGTTCCCTTTTCATACCGATGTTAAGGTATGCTTGCGGTTGTATTTTCCCATAGTCACCCAACGTTATCCAGCCGTGCGCCCTGTTTGCTAGATCATGCTTGTCTTCGATCACAGAGACAAAGCGCGCCAATTTTTTGGCGATTTTCTTTAAGGACAAAAGGTCTATTGATGTTTCCCAGATGTCGGTCAGGCCAAGAACTTGAAGTGATTCAAGTAGGTAGTCTCTGGGCGAGGATTTGCGATGCCGAAGTAGCTCTTCCCATACGTTGGAGCTTAAGGAGCCCGTCTCTGCTATGTGGATCTTGTGCCAGCTGGCTATGCACACGCTCCGCCTTTCTAGGGTTTGTTTGAGGATGTCGAACTCTAGTCGAATTTGGGCTGAAGAGACGTATTTTGGAAGATTGAACAGAGCCCTGTATGTGTTGGCTATGACTGTGTCCAGTAATGTGGCATCCTTCCCGTGGAGCGATTAGCTGCCGTATGTGAGAGTAGGCTGTAGTTTTGCACGCAAGATTTCAAGGAGCGTTTTAAAGGTGAGATTAGGAAGTTTGGCCTTTAATGGTTTTAATGCCAGGTAGATCGTCGTCGCCTTGCCTCCTAAGGAGTCAAGTTGCGTCCTAGACGTGTTTTTGGAGTCCAGGATAACTCCCATATATTTATAAGAGGTCACCTGATCAAGCTGCTCTCCATTCAGATGCCAACTGAGATTCCTTTTTTTCCTGTAATTCACGGCCATGACCTTTGATTTACTGAAGTTAATTTGGTGGGAGTTTTTTACTGAAAAAGTGTGGGTTACGTTCAAGAGGTGCTGGAGGCCCGTTGGTGTCCGACTTATCAGCACCAAGTCGTCCGCAAACAGGAGGTTAGAGAGGACGATTTCCCCCAATTTGGGTGCGTGGTTAGGGCATTTGTCGAGGACCCCAGGTAGGTCGGCTAGAAAAAGATTAAATAGTAGTGTCGCAAATACGCCCCCTTGTTTTAGCCCTTTTGTTGTCCTGATGGCGTTCGAAAGGTGCGTTCCTGCCCCAAGTTTAAGTTTGATCCAGGTTTTTGAATGGAGCATTATTAGCGCATCTAGGAGGCGTTTCGGTATTCCCCAGTGGTCCAGTTTCTGCCATAGTTTGTTGAGGTCCACATGGTCGAATGCCGCGGTATAGTCGATAAACGAGTATAATGATGACTTGATCTCTTTTGCTGCTCCCATCAGCAAGGACAATGCCATGATGTTGGTTGTGGTCCCTTGGCCTTTGGAGAAACCCGTTTGATTAATTGGGATAATTGAGTTTTCGGATACCCATGAAGTTAGTTCCTCCAGGATGACTCCGGCAAAGTATTTAGCCTCCATGTCTAGTAGGGCAATGATCCGGTAGCTGCTGGGATGCTTCTTGCTACCGCGTTTGTAAATCGGGCTGATGACTGACCCGTGCCAAGACTCTGGGAGAGTTTGAGTGTGTTCAATATTATTATTGATAAATACCAATAAATTAGAAATCATAAAATTTAATTATCAATTAATAATTAATGCACAATAAATGAATTTTTAAAAAATCATTAAAAATGTATTACCAACTGATAATTAACAATAATTTAATTATCAATACTCAACACTAAAATAAATATTTACTTAATTACAATTAAATTACTTCCCACTCTGTAGCCCTATAACCTCACAACACACTTCAATAATAAATTAATACACTTAATATAATTACCAATTAATCAATTAATAAAAATGAAGTACCAAATAAACAAAATATTTACCAATTAATGATTAATAATTATTTAACATAAAATGAATTATCAATGCCAATACATATTAAGCATTGGCATAGCCAATAGGTCTCGCCTTTGGGACCTTATAAGTGTTAAGTTATCAAGCACAATATTCTTGGTGCAACAACATCAACTGTTGCATGGCTAAACACTTATAAGGTCCCAAAGGCGAGACCTATTAGCTATGCCAATGCTTGTTTATGGTGAGTTTAAGATGAGGCGCATGGAATGGGGCCTGATGGGGGCATGTAGCTAGGGCTATGGAGTAAGCAGGAGATGTTGTTAGGCTATTGGAAAGGCTTTCTAGGGGTTGATGAGGTTATGGGTAGCGGGGAGCTTCTGGGGGGGGGGGGGGGGGGTGAGTGGGGGCCAGGGAGTAGGCCTGTAAATAATTTGTAGAGCTAACATATTTGCAGGGAAGTTGAGTGGTGTGTGGCATATGTTTTTATTTTGGTGAGGTTTGTTGAGCGGCAGCGGACTGAAAGCATTTTGGGGTGCAGATGTAATATGGTGGTGTGCTTGCACTGTTATTACTGGGATTGAGGTGACCTGATTGTTGGCACCTGGAGGGCACCTGGAGGGGAGTTGATTTTAAGGGGAGCAGTTGGTAAGGCGGCAAAGCTTTGCATAATGGCCTAAAGTGAGTGGAAGCCCCGTGGGGGGCCGAGTTGTAGGAGTTGTGCTTACTGTGCAGCAGAGCCGTTTTCCCTGTGCTTGTGGTACTGGTGTTGCTGAGACTGTAAATGGACATGTCCTTTTAGTTAGTGCAGCTTCTTGGTCTGCATAACTAATGTACACTGTTGTTTAGGAGCGGCTGGGAATGTGTTGTGGTGAAGGTGCACACCAATTTGGTAGAGACAGGGCAGTTACGAATGATACAAAGCCTTTTGCAGTGTATGAGGCAGAAGTGCGTCCGACCGGTGGTAGGTAAATATTATTATGATTATTATTATTATTATTATTATTATTTATATGGTGCATGAATCATCCCCAAGCGGATCTCTCGGTGCCTAGGAGGCAGACAGACCAATGTACAGCATACTCATCTAAAATAGCCAGGGCTTAAGGTGCTTTTTGAAAAGAGTCAAGGTAGTGCATGCCCGCTGCTGTCCTGGCAGCGAATTCCAATACTTAGGGGCCAAGTAAGAGAAGGCGTGGCCTCCCGTCTTCACCTTCTTAATTCTCCGCATTTGAAGGAGCTTTTGCCCACTGGATCTGAGCTGGCGGGCTGGGACATACCATTCTAATTTTTTTGTGAGATATCTTGGTCCAAGTCGATTGAGTGCTTTAAATACTAAGCATAAGAGTTTGAAAACTGCTCTTTTCTTTATCGGGAGCCAATGTCACTTTCTCAGTAAGGGAAGAGATGGAGTTCGAGCCAGCTTATTCAATGCTAACCGTGCCGCCGTATTTTGAATGACTTGTAACCATGAAAACAAGTCCTCCCTCATCCCTATCAGTAGCGTGTTTCCATAATCTAGTCTACTGGCTAGGCGCACCTGTAACAGGGCCCTTCTGGTGGTAAGAGGGATCCAAGGAAAAATCCTTTTCAGCATACGCAACATTCCGAAGCACTTGCCTGACAGAGTCTTGACATGCTCCTCCTGGAAGGTAGAGCTTTTATATACCTACTAAACAGGAAGTGCACTCCTTGACAACCTGGTAGAAGAAGTGTGCCATCTTGGAATGGGAAAGTTTTGTAGAGAAATAACATAGGCGGTCCTAATGGAATGGACAAGTCATGCACATAGCAAAGTCACCTGTATTTAGGAGTCTAATCATGGGAAGGCTTCCTTCCCCCCTTACATGAAAAAAAAGGAAATCTCCCCAGTACCGTAGATGAAAGCAAGTTGCCCTGTGCTGGATCCATGATTACTGGTTGGTCCGTGATTCAGCTTCAGTGTGCCCCAGTGTTTCCCTGCCCCTGCAAGCCCAAGAGCCTCTTAACAAACCCCTGCTGCAAATGGCTGTAGATCGTGCACAGCGGGACTGACTGGCTGCAAGCAGCGGGCTTAGCACAAGGTCTACAACAAACCCTAGCTGGCAATGGCCAAAGGCTGTCATCAGCGGGGTTGAAAATGAAGTGTGTCATAAAAAAACACGATTTTAACTAAGACTAAAGCAGTTAAACACGTAGATAAAGTTTTGACTCAAACACAACAAAACTCTGCAATCCCCCAGAACTTGCACTACCTCATTGCAGTATGTGCAATAGTGAACTATTGTAATACTGCACGCAGTCATTGGAGTTTTTGGCATCTACACAGGCCATAAAAGAGGGTATTTATTGATAGGCTCCCATCCTAGAAGTACAGGTAAAAATAACCATGTGCCCCAAGCTATCTGTTTGGATACCACCAGCTATCCCTTCACCATCGACAAGTGAGAAGTCAGACGCCACCATCCTGTCAGAATGCGGCTAAACTAGGATGCATCACTGCCTCCATCACTATGCTGGAAAAGGTCTAGCTGATCTCCACATGAGGGACCATTGGGAAGTATAATCATAGGGAAGGGCAGGATGCAAGAAATCAAGGCGGGTTTCGAAGAAGACAATTCGTGTTCTTTCATCTCAACATCTAAGAAAAGCGGGATGCTAAAATAGACAATCCAATATAGAATACAATGTAGCAATTGTTTAAAATATACAATACAAAAGAGCAATTGATATCACTTTGAGGGCATCAGCTGCTCTCCGTGATTTGCTCTTGGGCACCTGTGGCACTGCCCCTGGTAGTTTCAAGAGTCATGAAGGCTGTAATAACAGCAACATGTAAACTGAGCTGTAGGGGCCATGTTTATTTATTTTTTTGGCTTCCAGACATTTCCCTTAGCCTAGATCATGAGCAGAAAAAATACATTTAAAGGGAGGTTAGGCTGTAATGGCACTGTGGATCAAATGGTGTGTAATGTCAATTCTCTACACTACGATTTTGTTGAATCTACGTTGATGTACACACCACGGCATTAGATCTGAGCTACTCACGTAATATGATAGCTGATTGTGGCAGAACATGACAGTGGCATACACAGAAATTTGTGCGTTGAATTTTTTGGTCCCAAAAAATACCTCTGATTTCTACGAGAGCTTGGTTGATGGCATTATCCAGTAAAGAGAGTGGAAACGTCATTGGTTCTGTTTGACCATGGTGTGAGAACATGTCATGGAGTAACAGTAAAACACTGTCTTGTAGTGTTGTCCTTAAATGGCTATTTAAGGGCGAGAGGCCGACTTAGATTAATCTATTTTGAGAGACAAAATAGGCATTATTATGTGCTGTGCTTTATTTGGCGTGGCAAATAACAAAAAAGGTTAGATGCAGTATTTAAGGGGCTCGATGTTATCTCTCCAGTTCGAATTCTGCACTTCAATATGTGCCACGCTTTGGTAATACTGAATATCTTCTCCAGTTCCATCATGTGAAAGTCAGAATAATGAAGTGTGTTTTATTGGGAAAACAACAGCAATAGTTGAACTACCAGGCTGGGAACAAACAGCAGTTTGCCCTCTAATCAGGTTTATTTACCGTGGGACGCATAAAGAGGTCTTACTATTGCATAAAACTATGAAAAAGGACATGCTAGTGTACTACATTATACGCGTTGTAAATCCCCACACAATGACACAGGCAGATGCATTTCAGATCAATTGTATTCAGGGCCGGCTTTAGAGCTGGTGTCGCCTAGTGCGACAATCACTTTTGGCCCCCTCCATACCCCATTATCGCCTCCTCAGATTCTCTCACTACCACCGGGCAAAAGTTCCCCTTCTCTCTCCAATCCTGAGATATTGCTAAACAGAGCGCCCCCTGAGGTCATTGCCCCCTCCACAGGTCAGCACCCAGTGCGACTGCACCGGTCGCACTGCCCTGGTTTTATGATTGATTATACCTGTTAGAGGATGTTCTCTTCGTTTAACTCTTCGACGACTGTGAAGCTTTTCTTGGTTGTTCTTCAAAGACAAATAATTCAAGAGACCTAATAAAAAAGTCACATTTGAGTTAATGACATAAACAGTATTTTAAATGTGATTACAATCTGCATGAAGTACACCCCAGCAAGCATCAACTGCTTGGGAAATATGCAGCACAGGATTGTGGGGCTATAACAGGAGGGCTAAAGTACTGCTCATAAGTATGTGCCTTCCACCTGTCCTCACAAGACTCTAATTACGCACAGGGGTTTATAATACTTCCACTGTTTCATTGTGTTTCCGTTATGAAAGCTATAAGCAGTAGAACAATATTAGTCAATGAATGTTCACACTGGGACGGTATTGGTTAAGAGTGTAGTGTAACTATGTGGATGGCCTTGACATATCATTAGTGAACTTTATTCAGGCAGCTGCCCATTTGATTGGTTAGTGGGTGACTGGAAACATTGAACACCACTAGGGAAGTCATCACAGCGCTATACAACATAAATAATATTACTATTTGGGATGGATGGCTACCCACCTCATGAAATAATCATAGCTCTTGTCAGAGTGAACTCTCAAAGTCACAGAATTAACCTGAGCTCAAACGCATGGTAGCTCTGACACAGAGCAGAAAGGCTTAACTTAGGGCAATGTGTAAAATATTTATGCAGTACCAAAACTGAAATGTTGAAATACAGAAATTTTAAAATCCCAAACCGAATTGGAAAAATTGAGTAAAATTTAGTAAACAATCGGACACCAACATGACAAAAATCAAATAAGGAGAACCAGAGATAGGAATTGTTTAATTTTTACGTAGGAATAGCACCAAGAACAATAAAGGGCTAAAGATTATTAATGGTCACGGTAGACCTGGACCTAGGCACATTTTGATGCTAACTATGATGGAGCGTAGGTCATATACACCAACCAGATTTGTGATCCTCAAAGATGTTACCTTTTGACTTTTAGGTTTTAAGTCCCAATTCTACCACACAAGTACACTTCTTAAGCCTCCGAGGACTTCTACAGAAGACCTTTGGGACTTACAGGGTGAGAGGCAGGGGCCAAACAGCAGGGTCTAGCCAACGCCCAGTTACCACTGGTCTGCTGGGCAATTGCAGGAAAAAGCGTCTTGTAGCTTGTTGTGTCCCTGTAGCTTAAATCAGAGGTCAGCCTTTTGACCCTCAGGTTCTATTTCTCTGTCTTAGGCACAAGAGAGAAAAGGTTCAGTACCTTAGGCAACAGCCAGGAGGTTCATTCCTCTTTGGATCTTCCTCAAGTCAAGAAGTCTTCTAAAGTCGGTTCCTGGAGTTGCACCATTTATGCCTGGCATGAGCTAATGGGTGAGAATGACAGCTGGGTGCGACTTAAGCAATGAGGCAATAATAGGGGTAACCCTGCTCATTTTGGGCACTTTCAAGATGGCAAAAGTCTTTGGTCACACTAAACATGGGCTCTGGGGGCTGAGGTGTGTACAGGAGTGTACTGCTTAAATCCTAGATTCTTCCCACATCTAACACTAAAATACAGTTTGAGGTAGTCACTATACCCCTAATAAACACAGAGACAGAAGCCAGGTAGAACAAAGCAGGGCTTTCCATCAACCAGACAGTGGATACACAAGAATTGTTCTGGCATCCCATATCCCAGTGTTCCCCAGGAGAATGGTCAATCATGATTTGACATTAAAACAAGTAACACTAATGTCAAAATGGATGCTCGCCGCCCCACCATGCATTTTCAGTCAGCGAGTAGTCATCTTACTCTTTCAGATCAGTCTATTGTTTACTCCTGGGAAGAACTTCACACCTTTTTCACACCTATTCCAGTGCTAATTACTGTCTGGCAGAAGTGAGAAAGCAAATGCAAGAATTTCAAGCAGAGAAAAGGTATGTTTCTAAAAGTTACTTTCCCCTAATATTTATTAAAAAATCGACTTCATCGTTGTGTTGGACTTTTTTAATTAAAAATACATTTTTCATGATTTTTCTAGCTAGCCCCAGTCTCAAGATACTGTATTAGGATTTTAATCCTATCTATATAAGGAAGCTGTGCCTGACACTGTCAAAATAGCTTTTGGATGTAAGTCACTGTAAGGACATGTTCACATTAAATCTTTTGTATGTCTTACTATTAAATATGATGCACCCTGCCTATTGGGCAACAATGCCTACATTTAAAATAATAATAATATCTAAAAGGGAAGTTTTGATCTGTCAAAAGGGTTAATTTTTACAAGATGAACTGCATGTTTCACATTGTTACACTCAGGCTACACTGGTAGGCCAGAAGTCAAGTTTGCACTAGAACTGTAGTGGATAGCATAATGGTGCAACAGCCCACTAGTGGTATTTAACTTGGTGGCCCTGGATACAACATGGTACCATATAGTGGGGACTTATACATAAATTAATTCTTCAAATTAGGAATATGTCAATTCAACACTGTTTAAAGGCAAAGCACAGACACTTTACTGCTGGTTAGCACGGGCAAAGTGCATTTAGAAAACCATCAAAATTATAGGGTCCAGCACAAGGTGAAAAATCCACCGTGGCCACACAGAAAAAGCAGGGTTCCTACAAATACAAAATGACAATACAACATAATGTAATAGATCATTATATACAATATTTCAAATGACAGATCTACTGTTACTGATAAAGATAAGATTTAGAGTTAAAGTGTAACAACAAAGGAGGTACTTGTTCCTATGTAGTAAAGGGTTTCAGAAAGGTTGGTATAGGTATTAGTGAGAGGGCTGTCCCTAATAGAAAGTGATGCCCTCATGCACCCATGTGGGTGTCATGCTTCATCACCGGGCTTATTGCTCCTTATGGGGCCAGTGCTGCAATGCCCCACGGGCTCTGCGAGAGGGCTCATTTTTAGAGATCTTTTAAATAAAACAACTCTGATGATGCCTGGGAGTGTGTGGAGCTGAAAAGTGGATGTGCCAGTGTTCTAAATCTACCTGAATTGTGTCCAGTGATACACTTATTTGGGGGTCTCTTCGGTAGGGTTAAAAGAAGTAAAAACTGGACGGTCAGCACAAAATTATGAAGTGTTACTGTGTGGTATGTGATGTGTACCAACTGTTTGATTTTACTAGGTCAAGTCGACATGATTCATGCCCTGGTGGTCCAGGAGGGATCTGCGGTGCATCTTCAGGACCAGAAATAGATGAGTACCCTGCTTTAAATCAAAGAGGGTGTCAAAGTGCAATCATATGTCACATTCCTTAGTGGTTATGCATATGATCAAGAAAGTACCTGTGCTATGCCCACCCTATCACGTTTTATAATCCAACCTGGAGATTAAAAGGAAAGAGAAAAGACAACCACAGAATAAATTATTCTGTGTCATAATTTGTATAGTTGCAGTAGAACCTGGCCACAACATTTCGTTGCATTCTGCAGTGTCATGCTGTAGTCTATAAGCATCACATTTAATTCTACCAGCATGGGGTGCCACCTATATCCATGTATCAAAGTGACATCACCGGTTGTTCTGAAAAGGCGATTGTTGTAAAGCATATCAAGACAAACTGACATATAAAAACATATAAAAAGAAACACAACATACAATACGTTATTTGGCATGAATTCAGATATTAGCACTGGCATTCATAATGCCTAGAGAAGGCCTGTGGCATTTCTTACTCCCAATAGTAGGCCTACATGTTCCTTAGATTAAGGCAGAGGACCACGGGAATACTGTGGTTGTCTTGAACAAAAAAAAGACGGGTGCAAATAATGGGACTAAGCTCATCAAGGTACTGTTTCAATACTCACATACACCACATGTCCTTGGTATTTGCCATACTCATGGTCCCATACGCGGAGTGTCGCGTCGGACCTACCCCTCTCCCTGCCTTCCTGAAAGTCAGGGGGTTAAGGTGTCTCTGGTGTTTTAAAGCAGATTGGAGTTGCAGGTGCGGTGCATCAGAGCAATTGGTGACCTGGAAGTTGGTCACGGGGAGGTCAACGTGGATGTGCTCATGGCACTGAGGATGCTTGCTCTCATTGGCGTCCATCTTTAAGAAGGAGAGTGACAAAGATACTGCCACTCATGTTGTGACCGCAATTTATTTGAGGAACTACAGCAGGTTTTGAACACTTCCCAGTGAAGTAACAATACTCGAGATAACTCTGGATAATGTTCCTTCTAGTGATTTAGAGTCTCTTGCATAGTCAGGGGGGTGCGGTCAGCGATAGCGTGTGCCTGGCTATACCAATGGGTACTCTCAATCTCTGCCATATTAGAGAAGACACATAACAATAGTTATGCCAGTACATGTTGTAATGACAAATTGTTTAGAAAGAAACTTAAATAATGATCCCACTCCCAATGCTATAATATTAATTACAACTAGGGGCAGAGTTTACTTTAGTGATATGGAATGATTTTATACTGTTGGTGAGTGGATATCGCTAGTATGACCCATCTCTTAATGCTAATTGGTGTAGAATGCATCAGAGTGATCCCACTGCATTTATAGTGATGGGGAGTAGATATCGTTATTATGTCTGATCTCATAATTGTGTCAGTTGTAGATTATCACAACATTTTATTTTATTTTATTTATAAAGTTTTATATAGTGCTAGCTAGACCCGGGGGCATCAGAGCGCTTTACATACACAAGAAAAGAAAATGCATTACATAGTAGAGCATGAGGAATCATAAAATATATAAGCAGATACATCACACTTAAATATACATTGGGGGAGTGAAGAAAGTAGGTGGATTGAAACAGTCAGATGACCCCCCCTCCAAGAAAAAGTCAGAGTGAGAGGGGAGACCATTAGTCTATTGATGTCTAGGTTGGTTGACTAGGTCAGGGAAGTACTGGTTGAGGAGCAGTTATTTCAGTTCCTTTTTGAAGCAAGGGAATGAGGGGTTGCATCTGAGGTCCGTAGGGAGTGTGTTCCATATCCTGGGAACATTACCAGAGAAGGATCTGCACTGGGTCGCTTTTCTTTTCAGTTTCGGGGGATGAGAAGAAGTGAGTTGGTGCTACTCAGAGTTCTCGATTTTCCTGCTTTAACCAGTTTGTTGTTCAGGTATTTGGGGAATTGGGTGTGAAGGGCCTTGTGAGTGATGCAGGCTAGTTTGTAAATACATATGCCTTCCATGGGGAGCCAGTTGAGAGATTTGAGGGTAGGTGTGATGTGTTCACATCTTTTTCCACCACTTATGAGTCGAGCTGCCATATTAAGAACTGACCTTTGTGGGGCAAGGCGAGCTTTTTGTGCACCGGTTAGGGTGTCGTTCCAGTAGTCTAGTTTAGAAAGAACTAGGGATTGTACAATTGTCTTAAGATCATCCTGAGGAATGAAAGATTTAATTTTCTTGAGGTGTTTTAAAGAGTACAGTGCACCTTTTGCAGAGTTCTTGATGTGGTCTTTCATTGACAGGTTCTTATCCACGGTAATGCCTAGAGATTTTACTGAATCCGATAGGACAAAGGAGCAGTTTGGAGCATTAAGATTTTTGAGCCAGGCTTGGATAGGTTGGTGGTTACTTTTCGGGGACAACCGTATTAGTTCCGTTTTGTCCGGGTTCAGCTTTAAATGGTTTGCGTTAAACCAGGATTGGATCTTGGTAAGTGTGGTATTGGGGTGTAGGATATCCTTAGGAGATTTGATTTTGTGGTATATTTGGGTGTCATCGGCTTAGAGGTGGTATTGAACCCCTGCTTGCTTCAGAATAATTGCATGGGGTTCCATGAAGAGATTGAAGAGGGATGTTGAGAGAATTGATCCTTGATGGACTCCAAGTTTGACACGTTATGGTTCAGAGAGGCAGGAGTTGATTTTAATTTGTTGTGAACGGTGCTGAAGGAATGAAGTGAACCATTTAAGAACTGTGTCATTAATGCCAGAGCGTCTATTCAGAGTCTCAAGTAAAGCCGTAGGGTTTGTTGTGTCGAATGCCGCTGATAAGTCAATAAGGATGAGGAGACAGGCCTCACCTTCATCTAAGGCTCTGTGGATATCATCTGAGATATTGAGCATCGCTGTTTCAGTGCTACAACCTTTCCTGAAACCCGATTGCAGGGTGTCCAGCAGGTTGAAGTCGTCCATATGTTTGTTGAGTTGTTGGAGAACGCATTTCTCTAATGTTTTAGTGAGGAACGGTAGGTTGGAGATAGGTCTTAGGTTGTTGAGCTCGTTGGGATCGGCCCCTGGTTTCTTGAGTAAGGGGGTGATTTGCCCTAGTTGTAGGGAGTCTGGGACACAACCTGATGCGAGAGATGAGTTAATGATTTGTGTCCAGAAAGGGGTAATGATGTGGTTGAGATTTTTTACTATTGAGGATAGGAGGGGGTCCACAGTGTGGGAAGATGGCTTTAAGCTGGAAATTATATTGAAGACTTCGATTTCTGACATGAGTTTGAAGTTTGACCAATTAGCGCCATTCTTCAGTTTGAAGCAGGCCTGGTTGTCTGTTGTAGGATTTTGGTCGGTTTGGTTAGGAGTGGTTAAAAGGGGGCAGGTTGCGGGGAGGGAGATTTAGGGGATTGGATGAAGGATTGCTCAATGTTTGCGACTTTATCTGTAAAGAACCTGGCGATTTCTTCGCATCGATCCTTGGTAGCAATTATCTCTTGTGGCGGTGTGACGTTCATTTGACTTTTTACAATATTGAGGAGTTCTCTAGGTCTATTCTTTGCCTGGTCTAGTTGGGTGCGAAAGAACAAGGCATTTTCTCTAAAGATGTGTTTCTTATATGCCAGCCGGGTAGACCTAAGTTGCACTAGGTGGAGAGTCTAAGGGTTTTGTGTCCAAGTCTTTTCCGATTGTCTGAGTTGTCTCCTTTCGTTATTAAGATCAACATTGAACCAGGATTTTGATTTGGTAGATCTCAAATTTTTCAGTTTGAGAGGAGCTACTTGATCTAACACTTCTGTCATTGTGGAATTAAAGTGGGCTGTGAGGTCATCAGCTGTCATATTGTAGGGCTGGGGTAGTAGCTGGGCCTGAATTCTGGATTCTAGGTCGATGTTCCTGGTCCAGTGCTTAGGTTTGACAGGACGTATAGAATGGTTTCTGACATGTGACACAATATTAAACAATATGAGGTGGTGATCAAATAAGTCAATGGGAGAAATCGATCTCAGAAAGATCCGCTCATTTTTGGTGATGATCGAATCCAGTTTAGCTCCTTTGATGTGTGTTGGTCCATTGCAAAATTGTTTGAGGTTGTTTATTTCAAGCAGGGTGGAGAGGACCTGTGTAGTGGTGTCTTCTGCTTTGTTCCAGTGAATATTGAAGTCACCCAGAAACACATCTTCTGTGTCTGTTAGGGAGAAGTGAGATATTATGTCGGTTAGCTCTTCAGTGACGATGGCACGTTCACCGGGAGGATGATAGATGGTGTGAAATTTGATGGGCGTGGTGCCTTTGATTGTAAGTTCGACACCTTGGTACTCCAGAGTTTGGTATTCCCTGGATTTTAATCTGGTAAGTTGTATTCCTTCTTTGTAAATAATAGCTAGGCCACAACCTCTTTTGATCTGTCTGTCGTGTCTGATGATGTTTGAGCCTGGGGGGGTGAAAAGGTCAAGGATGGGGGTAGAATGGTCATTGAGCCATGATTCTGTGAGGAATGCTATGTCTATTTCCTCCGCGAGTAAAACTTCAGCAATCTCTGTGGCGTGTTGAACTGCTGATCTGCAGTTGAGGAGCATGCACGCTAGGGAACGGGAGGCTCAGTGTTGGTGTATTCTGTATGTATAGAGGTGTATAGAGCAGGGGGTGTTGGCGAGCTGGCAGGTCTAGGTATTCTGTTTGTGCTCACTAAAACAGGGATAGCAGAAGGGGCCATGATCTGGCTTATTGTGAGGTACGAGTTGTTGATCTCCTCTGCTTCTCGTGCTGAGATAGGGCAGAGAGTCCGGCTAGGTCGGTGAGCCTGCCTCCTCATAGGGATGGTGGACCAAGGTGTACCAGGCAAGGTCATGGGTGAGGTTGTACGGCAGCCATGATTGTGTGAGCAAGGTGGTTTAATCTGGTAGGCGAGGTTTTGTTGAAGGTGTAGGATATCTGCCGCTAGGGAGTCTGTTTTCTGCTCCATTCGGGTCAGTAAGTGGGTAAGTGCGCTGCAAGGGCATAATGCCTTCATCTGTAGTAGTCTATGACCAGAGTTAGTGGAGGGAGAGAGTAGACGGTTGTGAGGTTGAGAGGCTTCATTGGGGTTAGGAGTAGGGATAGACTGGACGAGAGGAGTCGGGTCATTGTTGCTTCTGGTCAAGGGGTTAGGTGGAGGTGTTGTGCATCTAGGGTCCAAGGGCGAGGACAGAGAAATGTTTGGGCTGTGGGTTGTTTGAGTATGTGGTGGTGGGTCGGGGGCGGGTGCCTGTGCAGTGTTTTGAGGGGGTTCAGTATCCAAGGGCCTGTGTCGGTGATGTAGCATAGGGAGATTGTTTGGGTAGGAGGAGTAGTGGCCGTAGTGGAGTCCGGGATAGTTTGCGTGGGAAGAGTCGGGACTCCTGAGGTCGGGGGTATCTGTAGAGACTTTAGTAATTGAACGATTGGCGATTGGGTCCAATCTGTTTGGCGCAGGATCCACCTTGTGGTGATTCATAACTGTGCATTTGCTGGACCTGGTGGTCGTGGTTGGAGCCATTGTAATGGGTGTTTGACGGCGGAGAGTGATGATAGGGGTAGTGTGATTATAATTAGTGATGGTGGATGTCCAAGAATTGTGATGAGCGTTGTCTGGGTTGGGAGCTTGGTATGGTTCAGGGTTAGCTGTCAGGGGGGTATGTGAGATTGGGTTTGGTGGTCCTGAAGAGTTGGGAAGGAGAGTAGTGTTGGGAAGTGTCGATCAAAAGTGGTGAGGTGCGGGTCCGTGGCCTGTATCAGAACGTTTCCTGTTCTGAAGATGGAGATTGTGAGTTTCCCTTTAAAGGTAGGGGAGGCAGTCGTGGGGATTTTTTCACCATAGGGAATGTTAACTGACTTGGCAACTTTAAAGAAAAGAGGGAAGGTGTTTTTCCACTTATTTGGACGATTTGTGTAGAAGATGAAGTTAGTTTTCGTCTTTCCATTAGTCACGGTAAGGTAGTTGTCAACAATAAGTGTTTCTGGGTGTTGTTTTAAGGTTCTGTGTTTAAGGTTCTTTTTAGCATTGCTGGTTAGATTACCTGGGTAATTAATGGACCATGAGTTGGGTCCGTTTCGCACAAGCTTAGAGTTCTGGGAGGAGTTTGTCGAGGGCATCATTAAAGACTGGGGGTAGGCTCTAAAAAGACTCAGAGGGAAGAGAGGATAGTTGTGTGTTTGTGTCTTGTTGCGGTGTATAGTTGGTCGATATAATGAGGGAATGCCTATTAATGGATAAGTCTCTTCCTAGAGGCATTGTTGGTCAAAAAGGCAGTAGCATTCTACAGACAAGCCTTTGTAAGTTAATTTAAGTTCCAGCGAAGGAGCTCTAAGATAGACCACACAAACAGAAAGTGTGGATCCGAGGGCCTGTAGTAAAGGCTGGCAGAAAGTAAGGTATCCTGCATTTCCACTTTTAGCCACCAGATGGAGTTCTATGCTTACTCAAGAGGTCAAGGGTCTCTAGGCTAGGGTGGGGAGACAATGAAAAGACGTGGTAGTATTGAGTAGAGCTGGTGGTCCTATGTCTTTGTTCATGGCTTAGTGGGGGTGGAGGAAGAGCAACCTTTATCAAGTAGTTAAGCCTGCCATTTTGTGGGGAGGAATTGCAGCTATTTTAATCTCAATGGCAAAATGGAGGGCATGCTCTGTTTATCACTCTGGCACCCGTATCTAACTCCAGAAAGGCATTACCTTGTTCTGAAAGTGTAAATGTTAAATGTATCATGTTTGTTGCAGACTGGTCTGTTTTATCTACTCATTCTTAGTCAATCCTTTTATTTTCAGCCGCCTTACAAAAATGCTGTATATTTTGATGATTACTGGTGGCTTATGTATTTGGATTTTAGGTTAGACAAATGGCAAGGAATATTAGAGATCTAGCTGTAACGTGGCTCTAGGGTATCCATCTAGAGATATCTGTTACATTTGTGCCAATGATTCTCATTATTTAATGCCTGTATATGGCTCCTGAAGTGGAAGACCCAGCATTGCTCTCTTGTAAATAGTAGTTGCTGGTCCCAGCGATCATTGGCTTCCAAAATAGTCAATTTTAAGTCTTCTGGTGTGGGATTACTGTTAACAATATGGTTTGACATTGGTAGTGCTGCGTTTGCACTGGACATTGATGTGCTGTTCTGTAATCCTAGTCTTGATAGGTCTTGCGGGCTTCCCGATGTAGTGTAGGTTGCATGGGCAGGTTACCAGGTATATGCAGTTTTTTGTGTTGCAGTTGGTCTGGCTCTCTTGTATCCATAGGCGGGATTCTCCCAGATTGATCTCCTTACTTGCTTTGGTGAGGTTGCACTCTGTGCACCTGCCACATGAGTAATGGCCCTTTATTTGTGGTAGTCCCCATAGGGTGGGTTGTCCTGGTTTTAGGCTTTCTGTGGTCATGTGTGAATAAGATCCCTCAAATTCTTTATTTGTTTGAATGCAAACCTTGGGTTGGGATTGTTCTGGGTTCCTATTTTCAAGATGGACTAGTGTCTCTTGACAATCTTTTAGATTTGGTTGGAGGGTGGTATTAAGGTGGTCACACAGGTAAGTATGTCATCCTTCTCTTTTTGTTTTGTTTACAGAAGGGTGTCTCAATGGTTATTCCTGGCTCTTTTGCATGCCCTTGTGACTATTCTTAAAGTTGATGTGAACACAATTTACCTTTCTCCAATATGCACATGGGAATCCTCTGACCTACACCACTATGCAATATGAACTCATACTTAGCCCTGAAGGGATTGGTTGAGTCTCTCACTTGTGTGAAAACCAACCAACGGAAACTTCCTCTGATCACAGACTGCAGAAGGGTTGGCAGGAGCCTATTCCATTAAAGACATCTCAGTGCAAAAGCTGTCATACTCACTCACAATGCCAGAGCTGAATAACCATTTGGTATTACAATACTGGTACTCTGAGGACAAACGTTGCCCAGACATAGACCCACATTTAGTTAGTCCATACCTTGAAATATGTGCTTGGGGCACCAACATTTCTCCCGGAGAGTCTGTGGGAACCATGACATCTTGAAATATCATTGAGGAGTGTATTCACAAGGCCCTCTACATTTAGGGTGGGTTGATGAAAACATTAGTCCTTCCTCCATTTGATATATTTCTACTAATACGTCCAGTGTACCACCAGGCCACAATGGATAGATGGGCTCAAAAATATGACTGATCTGTTTTTTTCTATGTACTATCATGTCAAGAGAACTACTTTTTATAATGTATATTCATGTAAGCATTCTTGCTTGCAAAGCATGAATTTAACAAGGACACTGTGGAAGGAATAATCAATGCTAGATAAGGAAATACAGGCGTTGACCCTGGGGTAGCGAAATGTGGACACCTCTATTACAGCACAAAACAGAGACAGAGGGCCAAGGGCAGGGAGACATTGACTCTGAAGAATAGAGGCACAGTCAGAGACACTGGAGCAGATAGACACAGAATGGGATAGAGATAAATGTGATAATAATAATAATAATAATGGGTCTTGTAGAGCGCAATGGTGACGCACAACGGCGTGTCCCCGCGCTGAAATGTGAGCGTGTTCAGAGGGAGTCCTGAGGGGAGGGCCCGCTATCTGGTATAGAGATATGTTTTCAGCTTGGCTCTGAAGATAGACTCTGATGGTTCCAGACGCAGCGCTACTGGAAGTTTATTCCAGCAGGATGCGGCGAGGTACCTGAAGGATCTGCCACCCATCCTTGCTCTGGACACCTTTGGAATAGTTAGGCGCCCTGAACCAGAGGATCTTAGCGCGCGGGATGGCTCGTATTGTGTCAGGAGACCCTGAAGAGGAGGGGGTGCCCTGCCATTAATAATCCGGTGACAGGTGCAGAGGGCTTTGAATTCTACCCTGCTCCTGACCGGAAGCCAGTGCAAGGCCTGGAGCGCGGCTTTGGAGGCTGATCTTCTAGGTAGTCTGAGAACTAGCCGGGCAGCGGCATTTTGCAAGACCTGTAAGCGGCTCAGATTCTTCTCGGGGATTCCTAGATAGAGAAGGTTGCCATAGTCCATCTTGGACGTGACTAAAGCATGCACTAGTGTTCGGCGGGCTCTGGTGGGAAGGAGCTCCAAAACCTTCCTGAGAGTCTTAAGGATCCCGAAACAGGTGCCGACCACCCGGTTGACCTGGGGGCCAAAGGTAAGATCGGAGTCGAACCAGACACCTAAATTCCTCGCCTCCAGGCAGGGGGTAGGTGCTGGTCCCAAGCAAGGAGGCCACCACGCTGACGTCCACGCCGCCCGGTCTCCCCCTACCACCAGCACCTCAGTCTTGTTGCCGTTAAGTTTAAGGCAGTTGGCAGACATCCAGGCAGCAAGATCTTGCATGCATGCTCTGAAGATGTCTGCCGCAAGGCCGGGTGCACGCGATAGGGAGATGACCAGCTGCGTGTCGTCAGCGTATGACACCATGCGCAGACCGTAGCTCTCCACTATGGAGGCGACCGGGGCCACATATAGATTAAAAAGCGTTGGGCTTAGGGACGAGCCCTGTGGAACCCCCTGATCCAATGCCACTCGCCTGGAATAGCAGTCGCCCTGCCTGACTTGGAAACCTCGGCCCGATAGGAACGACTGAATCCATTTTAGCGCTGCATCACCCATCCCTGCTTTGTTCAGACACTGTAGCAAGGTGGAATGTGCTACAGTGTCGAACGCCGCGCTGAGGTCCAGCAGGATCAGGGCCATAGTGTGGCCCTCGTCGGCCCCCTGCCTGATGGATTCGGAAGCCATGAGGAGTGCTGACTCAGTCGAGTGTCGAGGTCTGAATCCAAACTGGGTGGCGTGAAGGAGATTAGACTCTTCCACAAACTGCATTAGCTGCTGGTTCACCAACTTCTCCGCCACTTTCGAGAAGTAGGGAAGGAGGGAGATGGGACGCAGATTCTCCAGCTTTTCGAAGCTGATATTAGGCTTCTTGCGGAGGGGGAGCACCACTGCTTGTTTCCATTCCCAAGGCACAGTGCTGGACCTGAAGGAAATATCCAACAGGTGCCTGATATATGGTTCTAGTGTTGTCAGGCTGTCGGCCAGCCGTTTAGGAGATGCTGGGTCCCGTGGGGAACCTGATTTCACTGATCTACATATGTTGATCAGGTCTTCAGCTGGCGGGGTAGAGAAATTAAGCAGCAGCTTGTGACCATCTTCCTCTCTAACTGACGCCTCGAACTTTCCATCTGCCGCTGGTTGGGCAGGGAAGGCGGTATAGATTTTGGACACTTTGTCACTAAAGTAGTCGGCAATGCGGTTGCAGGCAGCCACAGAGCAGTCCTCTTATCCCGCTGAGGATTTGGGGACAGCAAGAGATTTGTATACACAGAACAGTTCTTTCGCTGAGTTCTCTGCATCCAAAATTCTTTCGGCATAGTGGGCAGTTTTCGTTATCCTGATAAGATTGTGATATGCTCGTCTGTGGATGAGATATCTCTCTCTCTCCTGATTGTCATAGGCTTCCCTCCACTGCCTTTCCGCACGCTTACACTCCCTCTTGGCACCCCGCAATTCCTCATTAAACCATGGTGCCGATCTCTGTTTACGACCACCCTTCTTTGGATGGTCTAACGGGGCCGTTTGGTCCAGCGCAGCCGTGATGCGGTCGTTAAGTAGTTTGTTTACCGAATCCGCATCATCGCCTCCAATGGGGCCATTGGCTATAAGAGCCTCATTGAATTTGGGCAGGGAAAACCTCGCCCATTTGCGCCTGGGATGGTTAAAGGGAGTGGGAGCAGTGACCTTGTTCTTAGGGAGAGAGATTTCAAAAGGCACCAAGAAATGGTCAGTCCACGGGAGAGGCACTGGGGGGGCCACCCTAACTTCCTCCCAGTTCGCAAAAACTGGGTCGAGCAGATGACCATGTTGGTGTGTAGGAAGGTGGCCCTTTAGCTCTAACTGTAATGCTTGAAGATCCTGCCGGAACTCCATCGCTCCCTTGTCTAGTGAATCTTCGAGGTGCATGTTAAAGTCTCCGAGTAGTAGAAACTTGTCTCTCCGCAGCGCCATCTCTGTGGCACACTCTATGAGAGTGCCCTTAAACCTAGCCAGGGGGCCAGGCGGGCGGTAGACTAAATAACCCTTCACAGTAGTACCCCCATTGATTTTTATTGTGAACATCCCCACCTCACTTGCCGCCAAGTGGACGGATTCAATTTGACAGGCAAGGTAGTGTTTAAATGCAAGCGCTATGCCTCCTCCTCTGCCCTCAGGTCTATCCAGTCTTACCATCAGATAATCATCCGGTAGTGCCTGAATGATATCAGGGTCAGAGTGTGTATCCAGCCAAGTTTCTGTAAGAAATAACAGGTCCAATTGTCTGTCCACGAGCAAGTCGTGGATGTCAAACTTATGGCAGCGCAGCGACCTCACATTAAGCAAACCGCACGAAAGGGTGGGGCTGTCCCGGGTATCTGCCATTGCAGTGCAGAATCGGAATTGGCAGAATCTGCAGCCTGTATCCACCCCTGTATGCATGCTGTGGAGCCCGTCACTACATGTGACGGAGGACAGATTCAACAACTCGTCCCTACTCCACCGGATCCGGTTAACAGGACCAGGGGCTTTGGCCCTGGGCCGTGTCCGGTCGCGGACGGGCGCAGACGGGCTTGGCTTTGGCGCGGCTTCGGCGCGCGCCCAGCGTGCCCGCTGCGCTCGTCCGCTGCGCTTCCTTGGCCAGGGTACCATTTTGTAGAGTCAAGGTCGGGCGGGTCTGAGCACTATATAATCATGAACACCTAGTTAAAGATTTGTGTACAGTACCAAAAAGCACAGCGACACAGACAGGTCTGTCCACAATATTTGAGGTCTTGGTCAAGCCCAATGAACTATCCTTTAGTTTTTTCAGGTTCCATAAACAACATATTCTAAGTTTTTGTATATGCCTGTGTCTACATGTGATATCACATTAAAGCAAGACATATTGGCTTTGCCAGCGCTTGAGTTGTTTCAGGCTTCCGGACTAAGTACCCGATGTGTATGTGTGTGTAATATTATATATCTTCATGTATGTGTGACTCAAATCTGATTCCTGGTTAATAAATATGTATATGTGTATATGTATGATATTGCTACAGCACAAACATAGCCTAAAGTTAGTGAAATACCGCCCATGGTCAAAAACAAGTATAAAGTCAGAGGAGAGGAAGATGGGCTGTGGATGGTTACTGCATTGTGATGAAGTGTTTTTTCAAGAGGAGCGTCTTCAACTCTTTGATATATTACAGCATTGTTGGCGCAGTCATGATGGACACAGGGATGTTGTTCCAGATTCTGGGATCATAGATGGAAACTACAGTCTGGTGGTGTCCTGGCTACCCATGTGCAGAGATCCACCAGAGATGATATGCTTGTTTTTATGATAATTGAGAGTGATGATTGTGATAGCTTTATAAATGACGCAGCTGGAGCTAAAGCTCACGCTATGTATACTTTGCAGAGTTTGTAACAATAGGTCATGCAGACTCCTACGTTGTCAAGTCATCGGAAACTATGTAGTGGAAATGGCATGTACGCAGCATAATTATCTCCATCAAAACAATGGAATTTTTTTTAATGTCAGACTTGTTTTAAAAATTAATACATTGTACAGTCACCCGCTATCCTGTGGGAGGCATACAAGACGGTGCTCAGGGGACAGGCTATAGCATCCATAGCATGACATAAAAGAGAGCGACAGCAAGAATTGTCTGAGTTGGAGCTGGAACTGCATGCCGCAACTATGGCGCACGAAGCGAGCCCTACACCGGACACGTCTCATGCACTTCTCCTAAAACAACAGCAGTTCAGGGAACATGTAAAGCAACAGTCAGTGTCCCAGATAACAGAGGTGACCCACAGGATTTACGACATAGGGGACAAGGCAGGGAAAATGTTGGCATAGCTAGACAAGAGGGGAGGTAGTGCCAGAGGTATACAGCGCATTTGTGACAAACAAGGGAGGGTTCACACGAGCCCCGAAGAGATTGTGGGGGCACTAGCGGAGTATTTTGAGGGAGTATACACACCACACACTGAAGTGTCAGCAGAAATGGCACGCGTGGCGCTGGAAAACATCCCTCATAAGAAACTGATGTCGGAAGCGGTGACGGAACTGGAGGCAGACATCACGGAGGAGGAGATACATAGGGCAATTCATGCTATAAAGCCGGGAAAAGCGTAGGGACCAAATGGTATCCCAATAGAATGGTACCAGGCCGCGTCAGAGAGACTCAGTGGGCACTTGTTAGCTATGGATACAGACAGTCTGGAAAGGGCCGAACTTCCGTTTGATCAAAGGACGGCGACCATCGTCGCAATCCCCAAACCCGGAAAAGACCCGGAAGACTGTACATCGTATCGCCCTATCTCCCTTCTCAATGCTGAGGTTAAAATCTTGGCTAAACTCCTCGCCACCCGGTTGATGGCTCATCTCCCACAAATCATACACCCCGACCAGACCGGTTTCATGCCACATAGGAATACAGCCCTCAATTTGCGTAGGGTGCATAGTGTGCTTGCCAGAGCGGACACATTATCAAAGAAGGCGGTCATACTGGCGCTCGACGCAAAGATGGCATTCGACATGTGTGGAGTGGCAATATTTATTCGAAGTCTTGGTACATATGGGAATTGGCCCTAAATTCATAGACTGGGTCTGGCTATTATACACTAAACCTGTAGCGCAGGTGGTGGCAAATGGCCATATTTCTCGAACATTCCAGCTAGGGAGGGGAACCCGTCAGGGCTGTCCCTTGTCGCCTTTGCTCTTTGCAATTGCACTGGAGCCATTGGCAAATCAGATACGCTCCACCCCACTGCTGAAGGGGATCACCTGGTCCGAGGGGTGGGAAGACTCTATACGCAGATGATATGCTGGTGTACCTAACGGAGCCGGAACAAAGTGTACCGGCGCTGTTGAAGCTGTGTGACGAGTAGGGGAAGATATCGGGGTACACTTTGAATTGGAGTAAGTCCGAAATATATGTTACGCAAGGCCCAACCCCCACACTGTGCGAAAACTGCCCTCTAAAAGTGTCAGGATCCTCCTTTAGATACCTAGGTGTACATATTACGAAGGATCCAGCCGAATTCTTTCAGAAGAACTTAACACCCCCATTGGATCGACTGAAACAGGATGTTAAATTCTGGGCCGCGCTGCCACTGACATTGTTAGGCAGAGCGGCACTATATAAGATGATGTCATTGCCCTGATTTCTGTATATCCTAGAAAATACACCATACCCAGTAGACACAGGATACTTCGGGAGGGTATAAGCATTGATGGCAGGCCTCATGTGGAACAATCGCCCGGCACGAATAGCCCAGGCCAAATACCACAGGGGGTGATACGATGGCGGGATTGCGTTGCCGAATCTGCAACTCTATTACTGGGCCGCACAACTAAAACCCATTAACCAGTGGCTACATGCACCTCAGGAAGACTCAGCATACAGGGCGGACAGGGAGCAAATAGGTACCCATAACATACTGGCACCTCTCTATGACCAAAGAAAAAAATTCCCTGACATGCCCGTGACCTGAGGGATTGCATCTCCAGTATCACCCTGATGTGTCCCTCCACCACCCGATATTACTAAGAAACCCTTTGTAACATATCTCCTCTGGAGATAGAGCCCTACAGTTCTGAACACTGGCGTTTTGGCCCCCTAGCCATTATTATGTTGAATGTCCCAACCCTGACATTATGAAAACGGCATTACCACTAATGTGCTAGCGGTACACACATTCCGCCTGCACAAATACTTCTTTACTGGGTAAATGCCCCCAGCGCCTTAGCGGCACCACCTCCAAATGCCTCCTGCACAAATACTTTTTTAATGCTTAAATGCCCCCAGCGCATTAGCGGCATCAGTCTCCTGCCCGCACATGCGCCCCTACGCACTTTGTGCGTCCTCCCCCGATACGCATGCGCGGACATAACACTAACGTCCGCGCATGCGCACTCCGATCCTGGGGCACCACGCATGCGTAAGCGCTTTCCACGCATTAGAATGCACCTGGGCGCACTAGCTAGCACCATGACTCGGCATTTCGAGTCTCTCTACCATTTCCTCCACCATGCAGGTGCGAACAATTACCCAATCAACCACAGTATATAAACTCAGCAGCAATGGCCATTACTCACCGGTTCTGCGAAGGAGGCACTACAGGTCCAGAGCAGGCTCTGCCCAGAAAAGCTGTGAGTATGATGAACAACCACCTCTACCACTGGTAAGCGCTACCTTTCTCCCCTACAGGTCTCCTAATCTAAGTGGCTAAAACCTCTCTTCCCTACAGGGTCAACCCCTTGCCACTTCACAACCTTGGAGCAGAATACTGCTTAAACTAGCGTAAGAAAGAACTCTTGCGCTTTCTTTCTTTTTTCCTTACCACTCATGCACTATGGTTGTTAATACCGTGTTTTAGCCACCCCACCCCCGAACTTCAAGTGCGAATCTCACCCTAATGGTACCACCAATACCATTACACTGTAGCCGCCTACAGCCTGCACCCCCATTGCTATAGTGTCGGCAGTCAGATGTATATAATGCAATACATTAAGTGACTCTCTTTTCCCCTTGTATGTTTTGTCCTTGCCTATATATGTTACATGTACAGGTGTTTTTGAGAAGGGAATCCCCCTCTCACACATAGATAAACACTTTAGGGCGTGTATACACATAGTCTAAATTACACACCCACTAGTTTCATCACACACACTTATTTTAATTTCGTCCTGAAGAAAGCCAGCATATTCATAAGGCACTGGCTGAAACATGTTGACCCACCAAAGGATGTGGGAGGTCGTAACTCGCCTCTAACATCCAACAGCCTTATTTTTAACCGCTGACGGTGGCCCAGGTATTAAAGTTTAATTCACCTTCGGGTACTGGGACCCCCGCCAAGCCGTTTTAAATTCACATTCATAACACTCTTCACCGCACACTCAGCGACATACCTGCTCCGCTGTAATCAGGCGTCGAAGCACACCCGGGACACGCTAGGTGTCACTGGGTGGGTCCGATGATGAAGCATGCCACCAACTAGGTTGGTGGGTGAGGGCTTCATGAGCACACTCACCAGGTGCTCCTACCCCCTGACGAAACATACTTGAGTCATTAAACTTTTGTTAACTTCTTATACATAAGCTAGTCTCTTTTTGATTTACTATATATAAACCCGGGGATTTGGACTAGCTTTCTGGTCCTCTCTCTCTCTCTTGATACGCGATCAAAGAAAAGTGCGCACACTCAAGTGGCCCACAAGGCTTACTGCATCACTGTGGCATACAGCACAGGCAAAACTGGGCTGGAAGGGGAAACTTACAAAACTTACCCCACTGCGGGACACGCGGGCCCAGGGAAATCTGAGACGCAGCAAGGGATTCACGCTATGGGATAACATCGGTCTGTCCACAGTGGGAGATCTGGGGGATAAAGATACAGTGATCCCCTTTGACCAATTGCGGCAACAATACGAGCTGGGGCCCACAGAATTGTTTAGATATATACAGGTGTGACACGCTCTGCTAGCAGCCATCCCACGCGGCACGAAAGTCCCAGAGGCATCTCCCCTCGAGGACCGCCTCCTCACGGACTATATGCAGGAGCGAGCGACGTCCCTCACGTATCGCAAACTGTTAAATAACCTAGCGGATCCAACAATAATACTGAGAGCCAAATGGGTGGAGGACATAGGGGAAATGGACGATTTCGAATGGAACGAAGCGCTAGCGTCTCCTAAGGAGGTGGGCATATCGGCAAAGTTTCGACTTATACAGCTTAAAATCCTACATAGGGTATACTATACGAGGAAGATGCTCCACACAATACAGAGGGTACAACATCCATATTGTCTTCGCGGTTGTGGAGAAGAGGGGACATTGTTTCACACTATCTGGGATTGCCCTCGCATTCAGGAGTTCTGGAGACAAATCATGCGTACCATATCACAAGCAATGGGGATATCTCTGGTTCCCGAACCACGGAAATGTCTGCTCAACATATGGGGGCCCAATGACCTTTCCAGACACGGACAACAATGGTCCATGATAGGTATGGTAATAGCTAAACCCGACATAGCACAGAAATGGGGAGCGGTAGATACTCCAACACTAACACAATGGTGCGCAAACATGGACAGGGTTATGATAATAGAGAGTACTGTATACACCAATATAGCAAATGGAATAAGATATGGACCCCATGGAATGTTTTTAGGGGGGACATATGTGAACCGCTGGAGGAAGAAGATACATTGACATCAGATGAGGAAGGGGAGGATGTCTAGGGAGTGGAACAGGGGGAATCAGTAGGGACCCGAAGAAATAATGGAACACATGAATGAGAAGGGGAGTGGAGGGCTGGTGGAATGTACTGTAATAATTGATCGTCGTATGAAATCACCCTACTGTGGTGGATAACAGTGACAGCAAGCTAAGTGGTCTTCGATCTGCTTACACAAAACAGACGCTTGGCGATCACGCCAGATTAGGGGTGATGTACTCGTTTCTTGTAGAATTGATGACCGAATGTGGCAACTTCATGTTTATATTATTTATTGTTATAAAATATTAAATGAGACCTACACGAATCCGTACTTTGATCGCGAACTAACTACACACGTGAATGTATAATGCCGCCGCACCTCCGGGTTGGCGGCTAATGGGCTGTGTACTTAAGAACATACTACGTACATGAGATAAGGTGGCGGCCGGCCCCAGAGGTTGTAGGCCAGAAGCTGTGTACTGTTTATTAATGATAAATAAAGGTCTTTTAAAAAAAAAAAAATTATACATTGTTTTGCTGCATGAGCAGCGAGCGGAAGTGTCTGGGTCATGGCGCTCCTGTCTAACCATCTCCATTGTGGCAGACCTGAACATGGACATCACTGTAGACATGAAAACAAGGTCTCTGGGAAGGGATTGATTGACTTTGACATTGGAATAGGGATTCAGGAACACTGAGAAAGGTGACATTGACATGTAAATTCGAAAAGTGAGAGACTGACACTAGGGCAAGGAAATAGGCACACATATACCATACCAGAGAACAAAAAGCATATACTCAAGGGCATAAAATGCAGGGCACAGAGACAACGAAGCAGGGAAACAAATTCAGACTGTCTGGCACAACCCTATATAAAGGAACTCAAGGTTTGAGAGCCCCATATAAAGGGTGGTGAAAAGTAGATACAGACATTAGGTCTGGGAGACAGATGCAGACTCAGGAAATAAAAGATACTGACAAAGGCACAGGAAAACACAGTATGGAAAATTAAGCTGAAAGACATAGTCATGATACTTAGGACCCATAAGAATTAAGGGCCAGATGTAGGAGCCAAAATACCGGTCGGTAACGGCCGATTTCGGCCGTTACCGACCGGTATTAAGTATTTGGCATGTAGGGGCCCTATTTTACCGATTCGGTACAGATTCGGTAATTTTGAGATGTAGGTGGGACTCTTCTGAGTCCCACAGGCCTTATCGAATTGGTATTTTACCACCCAATCCAATTGGGTGGTAAAATACCTATTCCAGGTGTGCATGCACATATGTGCATGCACACCTATGCCATGTGACAGACAGACATGCCCTTAGGGCATGTCTCTGTGCCACATGTCACACGTGCCTGAATCCGGGGTGCTAGAGGGTGTCAAAGTGACACCCCCTGCACCCTTGCAACATTCGGTATTTACCGAATCGGTAAATACCGATTCGGTAATGCCCATTGATTCCTATGGGCTTCAATGCCCATAGGAATCAATGGGCATTACCGAATCGGTATTTACCAATTTGGTAAATACCGATTCTTACAGAAACGGTAATTCAATTACCAATTCTACCTAAATCTCCCCCCTTCTATTTTACCGATTCATAAATACCGAATCGGTAAAATTCGGTATTCATGAATCGGTATTATATACTTACCTACATGTGGCCCTAAATACATTACAACAAGGGGATTGGGGTTTTTTGGCAATGAATGCGCCTAGGCAAAGGTGAAGGAGCGTCGCCCCACTGCTTTTCAGGAGTGGAAGGAAAAATAAATTGTTAATCACTGGAAGGTATTATCATTTTATTTTTTCCTGTTGCAGGTGTGGCAGCTTTGTCAGGTGGGGTGAGGCTGCTCTGCTGACAGAGCTGGGGAGGGGAGGCGTGGTTTGCATTCCCTAAAATGCGCATGAGTGTTTGGACGGCATCAGGGCCACTTGGTGCACTTTTACCCCAACACAATTTAGTGCTTTTGGGAATGCTGTTTTCCTTTTCCCATCTGCACTAAATACTGGGCTTATTTTACCCTGGTGCTCTCTGCCATAGCGCCACAATTTTTGAGGTACTGAGTTAGCATCATTCTCTAAACTAGGACCGCAGCATACTAACATTTCTAGGTGGATTTGATAATATAGATGATTGCAGTAGCAGATGATAGCCCCATTATGATTTTAACCTGTCATCGGTGATGTTAGTGCTGAATGAATTTCCAGTGATACCCCTTTGGTATTTACTAGTTGATGTATTTTTTAAAGAAATAATAGATTTCCACCATTACCTGTTTTTCCAAAGCACCCAGTATCCGGTTCTTGCCAAGCCAGAATTTGCTTCAGCCACTTAGATTTAAGGAAGTCTGCGTACCCAGACAGGCCACAAAACATAACTAGAAATAAAATAAAAATACATCATCTTTGTGCTATGCTCAGTCAAAATAAGATCAGACAAAACTGGAACACAGTCAGATTTGTATCTCCTTTAGAGAGAACACAAACTCTTTACTTGCCTATTTTACCACTTACTTTGCAAGTCCAAAGAAAAGTAAATTGATTATCTTAGTCAAGTATAGAAAAAGAAGAAATGGCACAATTATAAATCAAAACTACCAGTCCTTTATATAGTTTTACAGATTGAATTCAAAATTATAACATTTATTCTGAATTAACCATTAGGCTGGAATTACACAAATTCAGCATTGTGAGTTTAAGGGTTTAAGGTCCCTCAATTGTGTGTGGCTAGCACAGGCTTCCATGATGCTTGTTTCTGGTCCAGGGAGGACCAGGCCTGGCAGTTCAAGCTGTACTGTTCCCATGGGGAAAAAGGTCAAGGCTGATTTGCATATGGCTGGGTCCAAACTGGAATCGTGTGGTGTGCAAAAAAAAACCAATGGATTTAACCCAGAACGGTGACTGAGAGAATGTTTGATTGGTCAGCATTCCGTCCATCATTTGTTCTTTTTGCATTTGTCGCCCTGAGTGGGAAGGGTATGCCCAGACGTGGCTCCTGTGCTTGCTATGCCACCAGGTTCAAGCTAGCTTTGCTGATGAGGGGTGAAAACTCAAAACCGGTCCCAGGATGCTTGTTTCTGGTCCTTGAAGGACCTGGCCTTTCAGGCTGGACTGTCCCCTTGGGAAGCATGGTCAAGACTGATTTGCATACGGCTGGATCCAAACTGGAATGTTGTGGCATGCAAAAAAACGATGGATTTAACCCAGATCTTTGACTAGGGGTGAAGGTTTAATTGGTTCAGCATTCCGTCCATCATCTGCTCTTTGAGCACAAGCTCTCTGGCACCAGATTTACCTCCAAAACACATCCTTTGTGGCCCTCATAAAGAGGAGTTTACCTGATGTTTTCAGGAACAGATGAGGAAGAGCTGGTGAGTGCACAGTCTCTGAGAAACATGCCTTTTTCTTGCCTAGTCTTGCTCGTCAGTCTCGGTAACACTGGTCAGCCTTAAGGTAGTCTTCTCCCAAACTTATTGCTTGCTCAACAAGTGGGCCTGCAGCACTGATTGTGCCACCCACTTAAGTTGCCCCTTAAACTTGTCTCTACCTATCACTGCAGAGCCTTTTTGTGCAGTTTACACTGCCATGTCAACTTGCTATTTAAAACCTCTTGTCAAGCCTTAAGCTTCACTTTTAGTATATAAAGGTCAATGCTTAGGTGGGTCCCAGGTAGCCCATAGGGCAGGGTGCTCTGTAATAAAAAGGTGGGACCCGTACTTTTGAGTTTTACATTTGCTGGTGGCGAAAAGCGTCAAAAACCATTTTTCACTAATGTGAGGCCTACCCCTTCCACAAATCAACATTGGGGATTCCTTATTACATCAAACAATCTGTAGTTTCCAATTGGAAGGAGGTAGATCAGTCATGTTTAGTACCTATGGAATTGCAATGATAAATCATCTTTAATGGCAAAGTTGAGTTTATCATTACAATTTTGAAAATGTCACTTTTAGAAAGATTGTATTTTTCTGCTTTTAGCCCTGTGTGCTTGCAGCCTGTCTCTGATACACGTCTGGGGAGGGTGACAGCTAGATTTTGTGTATTCCACCTAGACAGCCACATATATTGGGAGCTTGGGTGTGATTTGATTTGCCATCCTGTGAAGATGGAAGGGAGCAGCTGAGCACAGCCTTACTCTTACACCTGAATAGGATGTGTCCTGTTTCCACACAAAGAACTGCATACCTCCCTGTAGTAAATTTAGAGCCAGGTCAGGAAGAGAGGACCTCTGTGCACTTCCAAGACCCTTCTTTGAAGTCCCCCCCTTGTCAAAGGCACCAGTCGGTATAAGAACTGGCCTTTGATCCTACCACTTCAGTACACTTCTGGACCTATGGATACTCTGATTGAAAAAAGGACTACTGTTCTGCTGAAGGACTGAAACTCTGCTGAACTGCTCCTCTTGAAGAACTGCTTTCTTGCTGTGTTGACCTGCTGCTGGTGCCCTTCTGGTCTGGGTGAGAAAGACTGGACCTGCATCACTTGACCCCCAGAGTGACTCCAAGGGCTAGCCTTATGATCTGAAGTCTCTGGGCCATAACAGACTTCCAACTATCCTGCTTCTCCACCTGGGCTCTGCCATCTGTGAGTCTCCCCAGCCAAATTCTGCCACCCCAGTCAGGGACCCTTGGAAGTGGGCCTAAGGTGCTTTCTCAAGATTTCACCGCCGCTGCAGAGAGGAACCGGTTCTTCACCACTTCTACGTGCTCAGCACTGACGTATTTTTGCCACTGGACGGATCTGAACTAGCTCATCACCCTTGTTTGACTGGATCAGAACCGACTCATCACTGCATCTGTATGGCTTGGAGCCTTCGCCCCGCCTTCTGAACCGCCACTGTGCACCGTTATTCAAGTAAAGTCCTCACACCTCCCTTAATGGCAGCTTCAACGCCAAAGCTAAAAACTTTGCATTGCATCGGAACTGAAACATTGTCACTGGTGCACCATCAGGACCAGCGCATTGCTGTCGAATGCATGGATCGACATCGGCACATTGCCCCCTCTGCCCTCCACAACCCCATATGTTGACATAATCTTCTACGTTGACACAGCCTGGACTGAGGTCGTTTTGTTCAAAGGGCCCATCCTGGTCCCCGTAGCTGGCCTGTGTTCCATCGCGGTTTGCCTGAACTTTTCACTTTGTCTCTGTCTAGTGTGACCAGGTATCCCTTGTTTACACTTAGTGCTTGATGGCGGTGGCTTCACTTAATTCTTTTTTTTTTTGTCAAATAATTTATTGAAATGTAATCTGGTTTAGAGTTTTTCTGGTGTTATGTTTTCACTTTATTACTGTTTGTGTGCTGCACAAATACTTTACAGATAGCCTGTATATCATATTATATATCGTATTTATTATACCGTTAATTAAGACCATAACATACAAACTTCATAGTAATACTTAATACAATTTCAAAGAATAAAAATTGTATACATATTTATAAAATCTGGCATTATGAAAAATGTCAATTCCAAAAGCAGCATTTCAAGTTGATGGCAATATATCCCAATTAGCTGATTAGTCCAAAAGGGGGAGTATATAATATGAGAGACAATAACAAAATGTCACAATGCTTGTTACTGAGTGTTAACTTTCCTTAACGTTTGTTTATGCATGTCTTCTCTTAGTGCTGGGCATTATGCAGTGCAGTTAAAATGATGTTAACGAACTTCCCAGCCCTTGCTAGAACTTGGGCTGAATTATTACTGAAGCACAAATCAGTTGCTTCCCTGCATTGTCTCAGTAGTTTTTCCCAATAGACTGGGACCAGTAGACGTCAAAGTTCATTGGCAAGATGGGGGCAACAACATAGCAGATGTAACCAGAACTCATGTGGATAATTGCAGAGCCAACAAGTTAACTGACCATTCCTCCGAGCCCACGGCGGCTTAAAATCATAAATTGGAAGGGCTAACAGCCTTATATAAATAATTTTATTATGAGTCTGTGATTGGAGGGAGTAATTAAAATATGGCTGAGGTTTTCCCTTAACATACAAAGCATCAAGAGCTGTAAAGAGTTTTTTTTTGGGAGGCCGAGCAATTTCTCTCTCGAATGACACTAAAGTGATTTGACATTTTATCGTTTTTTTCCACATTGACAGGGGAATGATCGAATTAGAAAGGCTTGAGATTTCAATCTTCAATGTGGAAGTGGCCAGGTGCAGCTGTCTGTGCCAGGGAGAGAGTTTATCCATGAATACCGATTGCAATTGTTCTTTCATGGATTGAGCTGGTGCACGCAAAGTGTAAATATAGAATTTAATTAGGTCTCCTAAACAGTGAAGATTTGCACTTGCCAGGCCCAGCTCAAGTCTCAGCCTTGCCCTCCTTGCATGCTGGGGAGCTGAAAATATTTTCTTATAGACCATTATTTGGAAGTTCACAAAAAATTAGTCAATTTTACCAGGGAACGCTAGGTGACCATAGGATGTTGCCAGAAGTAATTTGGCTCGTAGGACCCTCAGGATTGGTTCAGCTGTGGGACTGTGTAAATGCCAATTCAAGCACCTCAAACTATGTATGACCCCTGCTCCCTTGGGCCGAAGGTGTTTGAGATGGGCTATTGGATTTCCTCTTTCATTAAACCAAACTCCTAGAGAATTATAGCTAGTGCAGGTCGCTATATGTAGATCACATACTCGCCAAGACAACATTTTCTTTTTTTGATGTTTCCCAAAAATCACAACTTTAGTTTTTGACTCATTCATCAGAAGATTGTTTTTTGTGTTGTATGTATTAAGGGCAATGAGCGCTCTTTGTAGACCTCTTTTTTGTATGGTCCATATTAATGATGTCGTCGGCATATTGCATAATCTGTAATCATATACCACCCAATTTTGAAGCCACCAGAGTTTAGCCTGCCAGTTCTTTAGACAAGTTGGCGGTATAAAGATTAAATAGTAGAGGGGCTAGTACACAGCCTTGCTTCAGACCATTTTTTGTTATAATTTTTACGGATACAGTTGTGGCACTTGTTTTAATCCTCACCCAAGTTTTCTGATGCAGTGATATTAGTGCAGAGAGGAGTGCCGATGGTATCCTCCAGGAATTTAATTTGTTCCGTAACGTCCCTCGGTTGACTCTATTGAATGCTGCACTGTAGTCCACAAAACAGCAGAATAGAGGTAGATGATTGGGCAAAGTGGCTCTCCAAGACAGGTAGGACAGTGCTATTATATTGTCTGTCGTGGAACAGCCTGATCTGAAGCCCGACTGAGTGCAGGGGAGGATGCTGTTTTCTGTAACCCCGTTTTCGAGTTCTGCCAACAAGATGTGAGCATAGGCCTTAGCTTCGATGTCCAATAAAGGTATTAGCCTATAATTGGTTAGATCTGAGTAGTTACTTTTTTTGTAAAGTGGATCTTATATTGAGCCCTGCCAGGTAGATGGAATTTTAGCTGTAAGAAAGGCCTGTTTAAAGAGCGGTGTAAGGAGCTTTTCCCAGAAAGATCGATTTGATTTAAAAACCTGTAGCTGGTATTCCATTTGGACCTGGTCTGCCATCATTCCTCATACGACTGATGATCTTGATCACTTTGGCTTCAGGGATGCCGGGTCACTGGATGTTTTCCTGATTTGGAGCTTGAGGTGAGTAGAGGGATGACAGCTCCTCTATCCCATTACTGTAGACCTGATTGATGTAATTCACCCAAACATACTCAGGTACCCCATTCTCCTTGGACTGACCACTATTGCTGACTTGGTTAATATATTTCCAAAATGAAGCTGGATTTTTTTCTTTAAGAAGAGAGAAAATTTAAGTCAGGCATCCTCAATTTGTTTAGCACGTTGCTCCCATACACGTTTCTTGTAGGAAGCTTGAAGTGATCCAATTGCACAGCCTTGCAATACTTTTCCCCCTCGGCTTGCATTTGGGGTATATTGCGTTCCATTTGATTTCCGGCTTTTCCTTATTTGGGTGCTGGATTGGATCATTTGACCCCTGTTTCTGTCTTTGACATCCAATGTTCCCCCCAGCTCCCAATGCAGGTCCATCAGGAGAGTAGGCCAGTAGTATTAATCCTGACTGCTTATGTGCCAAGCTACCCAGGGTTAAGCACATGTTAATTTAGTGAAATTTAGTGGTTCACCCTGCAAGGGATTGTGGTTGTTGATTGACTGAGGTTCACACCGAGTAAACCAGCAATCCCATTTTCACAGTCAAATCTCAGAAACTCTCCTCTATTGCAGAAATATTTTTTGAACATTGTTTTGCTAGTGGAAATAAAAGTTTTATTCAAGGTGCTTTGGTTTGTCTTCCCATTTGTCTATGGCCGCCCTTGTGGGAACTCTATGAAACTTACGATTCCTGCAAAGGGTTTACCATGCTAATAGTCTGCCAAATTTCATGCATATTCATTGAAGAGCACTAAAGCTATTACCAAATTAAATCGTTATTCCCCCCCTTTTAATTTAGTTCCCCCTGATGCATCTGGACATAAAATTCTGCATACGCAGAGACTAAGCATGCTAAATGTTTGCAAAAGTTCATGTACCTACCCTAAATGATGCCAGGAGCTATTACAATTTATTTTTTTAAAAAGCCCTCCTGACTAATCTGCGCACATTTAACAATTCCAAGAGTAACCTAATCATTCTAAGCACCTGCTAAAATCATGTTGATGAAATGAAAATAAACAGTGCTAATTTTCTAGATAAATTAAAAAACACCTTCCAAACTCTTAATAGAGCTCATAGATTTAACCACTTAATGTCAAATCAGACCACTTTTCAAATGCTAATTTCTCAAAAACTACTGAATGGATTCAGACAAAACCAAGAAAAGGTACTTCCTTGAGTAAAGTTCCACTTACATGAAAATTTCAATCGAACGGCAAAAAAATGTGATTTAAAATGGGAAATGTCACTTGAGGAGTTCACCTTTTCTGCCCCCCATTGGACGGATATGCTTGAAACGTGACCCGGGGAGCCCGATATGGATATACCTTTATGGGAAGGTTTTGCACAGCTTTGTTGAACAGCTTCATTAATAAGCTAAACAATGGGTGATGTAATATGGGAGGTCATTAGCATGACATGACTGTGACGCAAGTTATGTTTAGCTTACCGAACAATAACCACAGAATTTCTGTAGGCTTTAAAATTTGTTTGGTAATCATGAGTGCACAACAAAAGAAATGTTCATCCATGGAGGATCCTGCATGAAAAGTTTTACACCGATCTTTCAAGCAGGGGCAAAGAAAAAGGGCAGGTCCCAAAAGTGCGATTCCCGAATTAAATTCCCATAGTAATCTTTGCTCTTGTTAAAGAGGAGTCTCCACGCTCAAAGTAGGTACTCTTCTTTTATTTATGTTAACAAGTTTCTTAAGCCACGGGTGTGGAGCAGTGTGTTTCCCTCGGATCACGACAGCGGATCGAATCCACGGGAACACACACTCCAGAATAACATCACATTCCAAGCTAGAACATTACAATAGCGATGACATGAACAAATGCCATGACCTATACAACATTCCCTGAAGCCCCCATAAACCACCAGTCCACTACAACACCTCCCCCTTTATATAAAAAACAAAACAAAAAAAATGGAAAAGCAAGAAATAAAGCTCAATAAGTAACAAAATCAGCAAACCTAGCAGGTAATCTAATAGTGCGTCCACTTCGAGCAGACTTATCCCCCATGAAAACCCTTTCCCCCGGGACAGCGGAATTAGAAAAAGAAGGGACAACAAAAGCACTGCCATTCACACTGGGAGCAGGAGCAGCAACAACATTATCACCACTCTGACTCTGCAACCAAAAAGTCCATTCCAACTCATCAGAAGAACAACTCTTTTTTCTTTTTAAAATTAACTCCACCTGATCTTTTCTCAACTTGACTAACTGCCTCTTATTCCGCAAACCTCTACCGTTGTGAAAAACAGAACCGTTACCAACCTTACAAACTTGAATTGGGTCATAAAAATTAGACTCGCCTTTCTTAACCTTAAAGGGCTTCCTGCATAACACCCAATCACCGACAGAAATATCAACATTATCCACTGAATCTTTACCATCAAAACGTTTTTTCATCAGAGCCTGACTACGCATCACCTTCTCCAGGACACCAGAAGCCGATATTTTCATCTCATTCTTACCAGCCAACCAAGAAGGGAGAAGTAAGGAATTAACTTTTCTCCCCCTAAGTAACTCAAAGGGAGTTACCCCAGTGGTGCAATGCGGAGACACATTGTAACTCCAAACTTTCTCCTCCAAAAACGAACTGACATCCAAACCAGAAGCCACAGCAGTCTGGATCCCTTCCTTAAGAATCTTATTACCACGTTCCACCAAACCATTAGAAGCGGGAGAGTACTTAGCAACTTTCAAATGCTTAACATCCAGATACCCCAAAAATGAACATATCCGCTCCGACACGAAATGCGTTTAGTTATCAGTGACTAAACACCCAGGAGCCCCCTCAACCAAAAACAACTTTTTCAAAAACAAGATAGTATTCTCTGTATTAGGCGCATCAACAAACTTATAATACATCCACTTGGAATGATAGTCAACAGCCAGAATCAAATACCTACACACCTCAGGAAGAATTAAATAAGGACCGGAAAAATCCAGCCCCACCTTAACCCAAGCTTGCTCAGGAAGTTCAGTAGGATGAAGAGACAACTTCAGAATCTTCCAGTGCTTATCAGAAAGCAAGCACTCTTCACAACGATCAATAAGTCCTCTAACCTGGGCTTCCAACCCCGGCCACCAATAATGCTGTCAAATTTTCATACAAGTTTTGGTCACACCAAGGTGGCCTTCATGACCCATCTTAATAATAACTTCCCTCACACTAGCCGGAGGCACAAATTTATCTCCTCTAAGAACAATGTTATCCTTCACAGAAAGTTCATCCGAAACCAAAGCAAACCAAAGCAAAATTCTGTAGAAAGATTCCTCACCTCAGGCCAACCATCTTTACAGCAGTTCAAAACCTTGGTTAAAACTAAATCATCCAGAGAAGCCTTACACCAGTCCTCCTCAGAAATAAGAGAACCACAACCTTCCACCGCGTCCAGCATTGCCACACATTCAACATCATCCTCCTCAAAATTCTCGTCCTCATCCCTATCCATCAGCATTCTGGACAGACAATCTGCACGAAAATTCTTACTACCCTGAATATGCTTAATGTCAAAATTGAACTCCTGCAGCTTCGAAACCAACCTTGTCATACCTAGCGGACAAAGAATTGGTATTTGAAACTTTGTTGGAAATGAAAGACAAAGGCTTATGGTCGGTCTAAATCTGAAATTTCCTTCCCCAGATATACATTTTAAATTTCTGCACCGCCCACACACAGGCAAGCGTCTCCCGTTCTATTGTGCTATAATTCCTTTCGAAAGACTTAAGTGCTCTTGATGCAAAAGCAACAGTCTGCTCATGACCCTTTACATTTTCACTAAGAATTGCACCTAGCCCATTTAAACTAGCATCCACAATGATCATTGAAGGACAGTCATCACGGAAAGCATGCAGAGCCTTCGCCGAAATGACCAGATCTTTTACTTTCTCAAAAAACACAGTTCAATTCTTCTGACCAGATACATTTTTGACCCTTCTTAAGCAGACAGCGAAGAGGTTCAACCATCTGAGCGTAATTGCAAATGAACCTAGCATAGTATTCCGCTAGGCCAAGGAAAGAACGTAACGTATCCTTATCAGTAGGAGGTTTAGCATCTTTCAGAGCTCTAATAACTGAAAACTTAGGACTAATGCCTTTATCAGAAATCGTATGTCCCAAGTAATCAAGTTCATTCACACCAAACTTGCATTTGTCGGCCCTGATAGTCATACCATTGCCTTCCAAAGTGCCCAGGACTCTTTTCAAAAGAGTCAAATTTTCCTCACGGTTCTTTGTAAAAATCAGAATATCGTCCAAGTAAACTTGGACCCCCACCATTCCCTTGAACATAGAGTCCATCAACCTTTGAAAAATACTTGCCGCTGAGGCCAACCCAAAAGGGAGTCTCAGTAACTTATACGCACCAAAAGGTGTAACAAAAGTAGTAAGTTCCTGAGACTCCAGACTCAAAGGAATCTGGTGGTAGGCGGACTTTAAATCAATAAGGGAGAACCACCTAGTCCCCCCCCAAATTGGCCAAAAGTTTGTGGATCTTAGGAAGGGGGTGGCAATCCACCACAATATTTTTATTCAACCCCCTCAAATCTGCGCAGAGCCTAATCTCCCCAGTTTTCTTCCTCGCCACGACAATCGGGGTGACCCATTGAGTAGACTCAGTAGGTTGGATAATTTTTTGATCACAAAGGTCATTAAACATTTTCCTTAACTCCTCCCTGGCACTCAACGGTACAGGACGTACCTTATGCATAACCGGCTGAGCGTCAGGAACCAGTCTGATTTTATGACTAAAATTCTTAATGCACGCTACTTGATCTTTAAAACCTTCCTTAAAATCATCAAGTAAGCACTTACAGTCAATTTCTGAACTTCCCACACTCATGACCTCCAAATCCCTCACCTTAATGGGATATTCTCATCACCTGGCAGCAAGTATAAGCCCATTTTTTCAAGGTCCTTCCACCCCACAATATTTTCCCCTTAATTGCAACATACACTTTTGTCATTATACATCGACCAAGTATTTCAACTTTAGACAAAAAGAACCCCAACATGTCAATGTCCTTTTCTCCAAACGCCTTAGGAACAATATCAGAAGGAGTTAAGTGAACTTCCTTTCCCCAATTGTCATAAAAATAAGAGTCACGTAAAATTGTTATCGGGGAACCTGAATCACCCATCACTGTTGTTTGAATTCCGTCGATCAATGCTTCACAAAAAGGACCTTTTATCTCCAAAAGATCTTCCTTATGATCCAGGGTTAGTAGCAAATTGTCAAAATCCTCTGAACAGGACTCAAAATTGCTGCTCACATTACTGACTTGAACAACTCTCTTTTGAGCCTTACAGAACTTTTGGAAGTGGCCAAACCTTTTGCAACTAGAACACCGCTTGTTCAAAGCCGGACAATTGGGAAAGTTACCAATGTGAAATTTTGAACCACATCTGAAGGAAAAAATGTGAGGCTTTCTCTGAACAGACATTGAAGGAGTAGTCGGTTTCTTTTCAATGACCTTTCCGCTTATAGCCAGAACCCCCTCATCCATGGAATCTTCTTGTTGATAAACAACATTAACTTTAGTAGCACTAGCTTGCAAAGCTTTAGTAGAAATAGTGGACCTTTCGATGCCCAGAGCCAAGTCAACTACTTCTGAAAGAGGAGGATTTTTACAACTTAGAATTCTTTCCTGTATTTTATGAGAAGAACAATTAAAAACAAATTGGTCCCTAATCATGTCATCAACTGTTGGACCAAATTAACAAGTTATGGCTAATACTCTCAATGCAGAAACATATTCCTCTACTTTCTCCTCTTCTTTTTGTTTCCGTTTATAAAACTTATGCCGCTCCAGCATAATGTTAGGTGTTTCAGAAAATAGTTTTTTAAGCCTCTCTATAGCCTCCAAATAAACATTCCAATGTCTATCCCCAGAACCAGACTGTCCAGGTGGAAGAGGAATAGGAGGTAAACTCTGAAAAATACGCTGAGCAGCCAAACCCAAACTGCTAAAAAGAAGAGCATATTTCCTTTCATGGGAATATTCTGTAGCATCTATGGCAACTATATGATTTTCAAAAAGTCCGAACCACTCAGACCAAATAAGGTTTGGCTTACCCGGTTTTTCCAAAAATGGAGGAGGTTGTGTAAGCTGAGTAATTTGTTGATGGTTCAAAGCCATATTACGATTACACAAACATTGTAGAGAAAATAAATAATGAAATTTCCAATTCAACTCTAACAGAGACTTAACTCCAAAAATTCTGACCCTGCTTTAAATGACAACTGATAGAATTCTTAGCACCAAAAGAAAAAATAAAAAGGACACAAAAACGAACAAATAGAGTCAGAATCACCGTGTTGAGTTGTTGTGTCGCTTGCGACGCAACTCCAGCAATGCATCACTTTTACGGCACAGATGCGTCACACATCTGTGCCGTTTTTGCACCATGGTGCGCCGCATTGTAAATGCGGCGCATCCATGATGGCGGAGTTGTGGCGCACAATAACTGGCGCATCCCTGCTGCTTTGCAGGGATGCTCCACTTATTGTGAATATGCCCGCATGTACCTAAGCCATTCCTCTATTTGTGGTGCACGAGTCCTATTCCAGTTCATTGCAATGCATTGCTTGGCAAGCAGGAGGAGCATGGCAGTAAGCTTTCTGCTATTGGTCGGTATATACCTAACATACCCAAGCTGCAACGTCAGCGGGGATCTCTCCATGGGCATGCCTGTCATCTCCTGTATTGCATCAAAAACGGTTGCCCAGTAGTGTTGAATTTGGGGGCATTCCCATGCAAAATGGAGGAAATTTGTATCAGGGAGCTACATCGATAGCAGAGTGCCTCAGTGATCAGTCCCATTTTGTGAAGCCAATCTGGTGTCCTACACAGTCTCTGGAGGAATTCAAAATGTATAAGACGCAGTCAGTAGTTCACAGAGGGTTCTAGTGATTGGGCGCAGCAGAATGACCAGTGTTCCTGTGTGATTGAGATGCCAAGCACGCCTTTTCATTCTTGATGAGCGCGCAGTATGTTGCATATCTGTGTATAGGCCTGTGATTAGCTTATGTGGTGAGGGGTTCTTCAAAAAGCACTCTAAGGTTCGAAATGCAGGAGGCGCAGCTAGAAAGGACGGGAGGCTGGCACGCATAGTAGCACGCAGCTGGTAGTATGTCATCTTTTTTAAAGTAGTCAGCCCTTTTTCCGCCCTTACGTGATGTGGCACAATAAGGATGCCTTCCAGGAAAACCTCTCCCATTTTAGTGAGCTGCATTGATCGCATTCTGGCACAAGGGCCAGCCTCCGCCTAAAACTGCAACACTGGGATTTTGAGCAGGGGGACTGAGGGGGCATACATTGCTTCCAGTCGCATTCTTCAGGGCAGCCTTTGCCAAGCCCACACTGCGCACCCTACCATGTCCACTTCGGTCCGGGGTTGTGTCTTGTTTAAAGCCAATGGAAGAGGTAGCGGGCCACCTGATCATGCCCGGGTGCAGAGTGCATCATGAATTGTGTAGGCTGTACCCAGTGGAAGGCAAACTGCGCTTGGGCACACCAGTAGTACAGGTCCGAATCCAGTGCACCTAGACTACCCTGCTCAAATGGCAGCGGGAGAATTTCCCAAGCTATTCTGGGCTGTTTACCGGCCCATGCAAAAGTGATCATGTTTGGTGTAGCTGCATCCTAAAGCTGTGGGTGAGGGGGAGTGGGATATTCATGAAGAGGTAAAGGAGCATGGGTAAAATGACAATTTTTTTGCAATGGCCAGCTGTCCAGTCAAGGACAGTGGCAATGCAATCTAGCTCTTTATGCGGCGCTCCAGACAGTCCATCAGTCTGCCATAGTTGGATTGGCACAGCTCCTCAGGGTTGCAACAAATCCATATACCCAAATATTTCACCGGGTCATGTGTCCACTGCAGGTGAAATTCCGAGTACACCTGAGTGGTGACGTCCGTCAGAGGGAAAATTGTTGATTTTGCCCAGTTGATTAATATCCCGGATAGCCCACCAAATCTGAGGAACTCTCTGGTCAGCGGATCAAGGTTGACTACTGGGTGTTTAACGAATAATGTGATGTTGTTCGCATACAGCGAAACCAGTACCACCCGAGAGGTGAACACCTGGCCCCTGTGGGCATGATGCTCTCATAAACAAGTCCCCAGAGGCTCCATGGCCAAGGCAAAGAGCAAGGTTGACAGAGGGCATCACTGGTGGGTGCCTCTAGAAACTTGGAACAGGTGTGATGTCACACCATTGACTCTTCTTCGTGCCATGGGGAGTGAGCAGAGGAATCAAGCAATCCTGTCTGACGTCCTGTCATTAGATCATGCTAAAAAAGTCCCCTGGCTGGAATTTTTGAGAAAGACCTTTGGCCAGCTGGGTCGGCCCAAGCTCTTCTCATCACCATCCAGTATCAGGAGAGAGGATATCACCTGGACCAAAATGCACTTTATGAATAGGGCGGGACTGGTACGGGAGGAACGAGAATTGCTGAAACCCACAGTTAAAGTGCACTATATTATATTGTATTCCCCAGCAATGGAGCCATACCTTAAGATTGCTTCCAGGCCAGTCCACAGGTTTTTGCTGACCAAGTTCAGATTTAATCTGATCCATTTCTATTTGAGGAATTATCAATCATGGGCAAAATCAGAGGGGGGCCCCCATGTAATTGTGATAATTATTCACCCCAAGATACAATGCATTTTATCATGTTTTGCGGCCATTTTGCAGAAATAAGAAAAACATATCTGTTGCCCATTTTAAGGGCAGCTGGCTTCATTCACGTGAGGCCAGCTTTAGTTTATCTTCAGTCCTTGAGCAGCCCTTACATTATATTTAGTGTGGCCAATTTTCTGGTGGCAGCTTCGAGAATTAAACCTCAAAATGCGATTACAACTGTACTATAAAGCACTTTTACTATGCGCATTCTTGCACTGACTGTTTTTGATTAATTACATTTTATATGTTTTTATATGTATTTAATGTATTTTATCATATTGGAAAATTTCACTGAACTCAGACAATGAATTTTTAATCTTTTGTATGTAATGTTTTATCCCTTTTATGATTTTTAACAAATCGAATAAAGTGTACTTGACTGACTGACTGACTGACAGAGGAGCGCTATTAATTTGATGAACTTAGTGCTAAGTTCTATAAGGAGGGCAAAGAGATATGGCCACTCGAGCAAATCAAATGCCTCGGTGGCATCTAAGAATATTGCAGCTGCCTGCAACCTCGGGTCCACCTCCTGCATTGTGGCAAAGAGCTTTTCAAGGTTGTGAGCCATGTCCCTGCCAGGGACAAAGCAACTTTAGTCCGAGGGTATAGCACCATTGGCAGCAGTGGGAGGAGTTGTGCCACAATGAGCTTGGCAAGGATCTTAATGTCCAGGTTAATCATGGAAAGCATCCGGGATGAGTCACATCTGAGGGTGTTTTTGTCAGGTTTCAAGATTGTAATAATTAGGGCCTCACAAAGTGATGGGAGAATCACCCCCTCCTCCACGGATTCCTTGTACATGTTTATTAGATGTAAGACAGCATAATCCTTATAGATGGCTGAAATGCTATAGAGGCCAAGGGTCTTGTCTCCTGGCAGATCTCAAATAGTTCTGATCACCTCCTCCATCGTGAAGGGTTAATCAAAGTAGGCTCCATGCCCCTCCTCCAGCCACAGCAACTGCAGAGAGTAAAAGAATTCAGTTGTTTCTTGTTGGGCTCGATAAAAGGATGCGCAGAAGGAGATCATTTCAGCTTGAACAGCTGATTGGCCCACTGCCAATTTAGTGTCAGCTATGCGTAGCTCAGATATGTAATCACTGGCCCAGGGCTTCTGAAGGAGCTCCACCTGCTTCTTTCCTGCACGCTCTCCCTCTCCGTGTCTCCGGGCTCTGGATTCCTTGCTTAAGAAGTGAGTTTCTCGAACGACCATCTCTTGGAATTCATCTAATTTGAGTCTAATTGTGCATAGCAGATTTTTATTTTTACCTTTAAAAAACTCCTCCTCTAGGGCCTGTATTTCACCTTCTAATCGTTTGAGGTTCCCTGTAGTGAACGTAGAACCCCTGCTTGTTTAGCAATGCATTCACCCAGTATGACAGTTTTAAACGCTTCCCATAGGGTTGAAGGCGAGTCGACAGTGCCTTTGTTGAAAAGGAAGTACTCAGATATGGCCTGTCTAATGGTTTCTCAGAACGACTGGTCTCACAACACGCCCAGCGGTAGTCTCCAGGTGAATGCTCATGTCAAGTATCCGGGAAGATCTAGTGTTAGAATCACAGGGGAGTGATCAGAGAGGGTCCGGGGCAGATGCATCACCTCTGCAACCCAGGTAGCCGCATCATGGGAGACCAACCAGTAGTCGATCCTCAACCAGGAGGATCCAGCAGACGACACACAAGTGTCCCATGATCCGTCAGTGTGTCTATGTCACCACACGTCTATCAGGTCACCCTCTTTGATTATGGCTTGTTGATGTCCTGCCGCTCGAGGATGCGTCTTCTGTCTTTTTTGGCATTGAGTTCTATGTTACAGTCCCCGCCCCAATTATAGTTCCTGGGCCAAGAAAGTTCACCACTTTACAGACCTCCGCAAATAACGCAAAGAAGTCAGGGTCGTCATTGTTAGGGCCATATATTGAGATCAGTCTGAACAGATGCCCCCCTAGTGAGCCAGCTTACATAACATATCTCCCCATCTTATCGGATGCAGTGACACACGTGCGCCAGTGCAGCCCTTTTCCTGACAAGTATGGCTACCCCTCGAGCATAGTTTGAGTATCATGCAGTGTGTTTTCCACTGACCCACCCCGCTTTCAGCATCCCATGGGGGTGTTCAGGAAGATGCAGCTCCTGCAGGAAGAAAATGTCTGCTTTATGTCGGTCTAACTCTGTGGCGACCATTGTTCACTTTCGCGCATCATTAAGGGCCATGTACATTCCATGTGATGCACTTCACTCTGGTCATGTTGCCCTATCTGACAATTCACCTACTTGTGCCCAGTGCTGTGAATCGCGCGAGGTAAATCGGTCAAAGGGTAGGTGTTAGAAATGGGAATTCTGGCTAGCTGAAACTTGCGCCAAAGCGAGGCAGAAGCCACCACTCTAGTCAGGATAAGGGAGTTACACTTCTAAAATAACCCCTGCTCACCCCCTTGGTGGCTTCGCAAGAGCAGCCAGGCTTATTTTAGAGGCAGTGTGTAAAGCATTTGCACATAACCAACAAAACAGTTTAGGCACTACAAAAGGACGCCATACCAATTTAGAAAAGATCCAATTTTTATATACTTAAGACAAGACCAAATACGATAAAAAAATCCACAATACTATACTTCAAAATCTTCACTTCAAAATATGCTTTAAAAATAGTTTCTTGATGTCTATAGCTCTGTCCGGGGCTATCACGGCGTCATGAACAACAAATCCAACAGTTCTGGCTGGTCGTGGGGGTAACTAGACACAATATCAAAAAAAAATATATAGAATGGACATAATATTAAATCCAAAATATAGACTGCACATAATATCGAATGGACATAATATAGTGGTTAATAATATCGAAATGCAGGTAAGTAATATCGACTGTCAAAATATCGAAGAACATAATATAGGCATTAAAATATATTGATTTTTTAACAATATCAAATTTCCTAAAGTGTTGTATGTTAGTATATGTGTTAAAAGTGTATATTATTTTTGTAATATATGTTAAATTTTTTTAAAGTAATGAATTTTATGTTATTTAATTTTGCGTTGTAGTTCTGTAGCGGGTTGTGGGTTTATAGGGGAATAGGATGGGAAGCAATTTAATTGTAGTTAAGTAAATATTTTTTTCTATTTATTGGTATTGATAATTCATTTATTGTTAATTAAATATGTATTGGTAATGATTTTTCATTAATTGATAATTATGTAATTTGTATTCATTTATTATTCGTAGCGGGTTGTGGGTGTATAGAGGAATAGTGTGGGAAGTAATTTAAATGTAATTAATTAATTATTAAAAAGATTTTTGTGTGTTGATAATTCATTTACTGTTAATTATTAATTTGTATTTGTTTATTGTTTATTAGTTTTTGGTATTGAAGATTAATTGGTTGTTAATTAATTATTAATAGGTAATTAATGTTTAATAAATAATAATTATTGGTATTTACAATTATTTAATTATTAAATATTTTGGAATTTGACATTAATTTTAAGTAATTTTTTATTGGTATTGATAATTAATTAATTTTTATTAAAGTATTAAAGCATTACTTTCCCTACTGTTGCACTCACTGGAGTGGGAATAGTATTTTATTTACCCTACGCTATCCAACTCTTTCCCTACTGTTGCACTCACTCAGTGGGAATAGTCATTTTTACCCTCCTACTATCCAACGCTTTCCCTACTGTTGCACTCTCTGGAGTGGGAATGGTAATTTTTACCCCTATGCTATCCAATGCTTTCCCTACTGTTGCACTCACTGGAGTGGGAATAATCATTTTTACCCTCCCGCTATCCAACGCTTTCCCTACTGTTGCACTCACTGGAGTGGGAATAGTAATTTTTACCCTCCCACTATCCAACGCTTTCCCTACTGTTGCATTCACTGGAGTGGGAATAGTAATTTGTACCCTCCCGCTATCCAACTCTTTCCCTACTGTTGCACTCACTGGAGTGGGAATAGTAAATTTTACCCTCCCGCTAGCCTACGCTAAAAATATTAAATATTTTTTTATTAATATTAAGTTAATATATATGTATTAAAAAATAATGTTTATTTAGTTTTTTTACTTACATTAATAATTTATGAATTATAAGGTTATTTAAGTAGTTTTAAGTATGTTTTAGTTAATTATATCTAATATTTCATTAATTTTACATTACTTATAAGACATTTAAAGACATTTAAAAAATTCTATATTTTGACTAACTATACATTTTATGATATTTTGGATTCAATATTTTTGTACTTACCTGTTTGTAGATAGGAATTTGATATTTTGGCATTCAATATTTTTTCCTCGATATTTTGCAGGTCGCTATTTTGCTCCTCGATATTCTGTAAGTGATACGGTTGCGGGGTCGCGGGCCAGCTTCGGTGCTGGGCAGACCCGCAAACAGTACCTGTGAGAGATGCAGGGTGACGGTGCCCTTGAAGTCACTTCACGTTGCAGATCGACTCCTTTCTAATGGGATCCGGAGCGCAGGCGTCAGGTTTTGCGGTGTGGAGCGCACCATAAGCATGGGCGAATTTTGCGAACTCGCAATCCGCAAAATCCGCGAATTTGCGGATTTATTTTTTTTGTGTTCGCGCGGGTTTCTGCCAGTTCGCGAGGGTTTTGTACAATTTCGCAAACGCGAACTTACCTGTCGGGTCGCAAGTTTTGCGAACTTGTTGTTTCTACGTGTCCAGCCTGTTTGGGACACTCTTCTTCATCACTGCCACTCTCTGTCACCACTGCCACTCTCTGACTACTCATGCCACCCTCTGGCCCACCCATGCCACCCTCTGTTTCATCACAGCACCCTCTGGTTGTCCAGTCAGTGTACATTATTGTGGCAAAGCAAAGCACACCTTCCCTGCCTCAAGTGACATGAATTAATTTGGGGCTGATTAATGTGTCACAGAATATTTTTTTAGCTGGCACCTGCTTCCTTAGTGCTTCCTGATTAGTGATCTTTTGCACTTGCTAAGTGCTTTCATTGTTGCAAAATTAGTTACAACACCTGCCCTGCCCCTACTGACAATAATGAATTAGGGGCTGATTAATGGATTTGAACTTCCAGCCTGGCTCCTGCTTGTCTCCCTTAGCTGTAATTCAGGACCTTTGTGGCATATGTGTAACTATTCTGAGGTTCAGAGCAGGGTCACATAATAGTTGCAACTGGCAACTGAACTCTGGAGGGGCCCCTCAGGAAGCACTACAGGAAATGGCTACTAATGATGAGCCTGAACTTTTGAACCTGGTAAGTAGTTTCAGTTTTGCTAAGATCGTATTTCTGCAATTTAGCGCTTATTCGCGGGGCGCGAAGTTGTACTGGGAAGCCGCGAACTCACGCGAACAGTGCAAGCAAGCCATAAAATCCGCTGCTCGCGGATTTGCGGATTTTGCGGGAGATTCGCAAATCTCGCGGATTGCGAATTTACCGAAAATCCGCAAAATCCACGAGCGAAACGGATTTTCCGCCCATGCTTAGCGCACCAGTGCGGCGTGCGGTGTCCCCAGGTCGCGGTGCGAGCAGCGGCTCGGTGGTGGTGTGAGATGGCATCGTCGGTGAGACTAGGGCCACGGTGCGAGATGGGGATGGTGCTCGTCGTGGTGCTAGTAGGTCATGGTGCAAGTAGCGGCCTCTTCATTGCTGAAGCGCTGTCATCGGCTGACGAACTAGCGTCGATGGCACCAGCGTCGGTAGGCCAAGGCTGCGGTGAGGGATGAGGGCGTTAAGAGGGGTGCCCTCGAACCACGGCTCAAGCAGCGGCATTGATTTCAGCAGGAAGTGGCTGCGTCAAGAAGGCCACAGGTTGTTGTGTAGCAAGGTGGTGGAGAGTGTGGGCCCGCAGGTCGCGGTGCTATCAGCAGCTTGGTGATGGCGTCAGCAGGCGTCATCGGTGAGACCAGGGTCACGGTGCGGTGTGGCGGCGGTGCTCTCTGTGATGCCAAAGCTTCGCGTGAAGCAAGGAAGTGGGGAGTGCGGTGCCCACAGGTCACAGTGCGAGCAGTGGTTCAGTGATGGCGCCAGCAGGCGTCGTCGGGGAGACCAGGGTCGGGGCTTTGTCGCAGTGCGAGTGGTGTTCTTTGGGTTGTAGCACAAAACACACAGTCCCCAGTGCTGTGGGTTGAAGAACCTGAAGTCTTTGCCGTTCCTGAGACTTCATGAACAGGGGGCAAGCTCTACCTCGAGCCCTTGGAGAGTCTCACCAATTCATTTGCAGAAAGTCCAGTCCAGGACTTTCACTGCTCACGACAGAAGAAGCCACTGCAGGTAAGCCCAGCAAAACACGCAGCAAAGCGGTCATTCCTTTTAGCAGCTTCTCTCGCTCTTCTTCCTTGCAGTCTTCTTGATCCAGATGAGTTCTAAAATTCAGGGGTCTGGGGCCCAGTATTTGTACACAAAAATCCTTTGATCTTCCAGGCAGAGGGTGTCGGTGTCAGCTGACGGCTTTGTCAGAGGCAGAACAGGCCCTTTGAGGTACAAGGAAATCTTCTCCCTCTTCCCCCCATCGTAACTCAGGTCTGTTTAGCCCTTTCCTGACCTACCTAGACTATCGGGAGACACCCAGCTTCCTAGCCATCTGTCATCCGGAAACCAGACAGGCAATGCACATTCCAGCAGAGGCACACGGGATGACCAAGCAAAATAATACCCACGTTCTAAAAGTGGCCTCTATGAACTCAGCACGAAAAGGGCACCCTCGCTAAAGGCTGCGTCTTCACCAAACTTCATTTCACTTTTACCTTTTTTTGGTTACGTAGGTGGGTGGTGTGGAAAAGCAGTTTTTCTCTAGATATCATCAAACACTGCTTGGCGTTAGTCGCCTCTAAATTACTCGGTTATTAGCTAATCAAATAAAGAGGCAGGCGCTGGTAACTGGAAAACTATGAACAGGTTTATTTCTCCGGAGGAGAACACGTCAGTTCGGACAAACAAAATGTCTCCTCAAGGTGCTCTAACTGCATCTCTCTGGCATAGCCTTTTATACACAATCTCAACTCTTTATTGCAGGGTACCACATTCCTGACAGTAGTTTATTACCTCCCCGGAATCCCTGCTTCCAGCTAGTTCTCACACATACCCAACAGCAAATATCCCCCCACCTCAGTCTCAGCAGGTGATTGTTATCGCACAGCTGGGCATTCCGGCAGGGTCTGAAATATGAGTAATCGGTCAGATCTAAGAGGGTTGTGGCATTGATTAATTCTGACCCCTTTGATGGGGAGCAAGTTCCTACTGTACGGGGCAATAAACTGTATCCGCAGGGGCTGGTTATTGCCTGGGACCGGATCGAACAGCCAGGTGCAGGGGAGGAGATTATCGATGGGCCTGCTCGTGCGTGGGCAATGAAAGAGCATGGGTGTTCGGCACGGGAAGTGGCTCTGGAGCTGGGTCGCGCTGAGGATGCTTTATGACTCTAGCATGTGTGCTTGGGGGTTGTCAGAGCGCGGGGGATGATAGCGAGGTCAGGGTGACGCGCTGATGACCGGCAATGTACGAAATGGCCGCGGTATCTAAAATGGGTGCCGCTTACGTGCATACTATGGCTCTTGTTAGGCTAGATGGCGCCAGCGATATTCACGTCTGTCGATTATATTTTAACAGTCGCCCCTTTGAACATTCCCAAGACATCTTGCTAGTCTATTTCAATCCCCATGATATTTTGTATCTCTGTGTCATATATTGCATTAGTTCGTTCTATGCGAGTATCTACAGTCTTAGGGCACAAAGAGTTCAGACATAGAGAACACAAAGGTGGTATACATTGTATCTCCAAACAGCAGCCACATATTACAAAAACTGGCACCAAAATGATCATCAACCGTTTCCAGCCCCAAACCTTTAATATGCCCCAAAACCAGCTTCCAAGTGTCCAAGTCTCTTGTTCTTGATGGATCTCTGATGCCAGCCTGTGAAGATGTTCAATTGCCTTGTAGACAGAAGGCGAGCCATCAGGGACGAAAGTGCAATAGCTGGCACCGATGATGCGGCATGCTCCTCCATGGTCTGCTAGTACTACATCTAAAAAAAGACGATTTTGCAAAGCCAACAGGCGGACCGCTTGAAGCTCGGCGGTGTTGTTGGTGAGGATGCCGGCTGTGACGTTCAAAGCTGTCTCTACTGCTTGAGACAGGTGTCGAATGGCCCGGCTGTTTGTCATCGGACCCCAAAGTGGGACAAGGCCTTTGGCTGCATTAAGAAACTGGGATGCAGCAGAGTCCGCTTGGTCCGTGTCTCCGGATCACCATTCTCGGTGGTGTCCAGCAGGTGCAGTGTAGGTTGGAGGCAGAACAAAAGCGATGTAGCATGTGCCCCCCAGCCCTTTGGGAGCCAGGTGTAGGCCTTTGTACCACAGATGAAGTACATGTTGGGTGATGCAGCAAATGAAGGGGGGTCTGTAGTGTTCTTGTTATTTGGCAACTGCTGTGGCCCACGATTTCAGTTCCATGGCCTTCGATGCAGACAAGACCTAGGACGCTCACCACAGATAGGGCCACAGTTGCGGTTGCAGCTGTTCTTTTCTTTAGAAAGGAGAAGGTTGGTCTGGCTGGAATATTCAATATTTGCATTTCCACTTGTTCTTTTCATTGGGAAAGTTGCATTCGAAGTGAGAGGACAAAAGGGAGCAGTCGTTCTTCGAAGTTTTGTTCAGCCAGAACTCGTTATAGAATTGTTTCATTGTCCCATCGGATGTGGCATTGTCTTTGTAGCTCTCTTGTAGGAGCATTAACCAGGCGAAGCAGGACCCATGAACAGAGAAGGGTGAAGGGATGAAAGGAATGGAATGTTCAGTGGCATGTGGTAGCAGCCCACAGATCCAACAGTTGGTGGCACTTGCGGCAATATTGTGTTGGTGCAACAGCTGTACAAAAGAATTGTTCCAGAACTCTTTGCGCCGTTCTCGGAGTCGTGGTGACAGTGAAACCAGATAGTGTTCTCTTTCAGTGGTGGGTTGCACAGTCGGTATCAGTGTTCGGTAAGCAGGAGCACTCTCTTCAATGATCCAGATTGTGACCATTGGCAAGAGACGCTTTTAAGAGTGTGATTGTCTTTATACTGTGAACATTGACAGTCTTGGTGTCGTTGCGGCGGTTCTTTGGTTGTCCGGGATCTTCCATCACCTTCAAGAGGCTCGATGACTGGCAGGACCATATACTTTCATCTAGCGTTTCCCCTGGTAGCCTTTGCAGTGTTAGCTACCACTCTGAGACTTTTGACTTAGTTAGTGGCCTGCTTCGTCGGAGCACTCTCCTTTTGTCATAAGTTGTACCCTTCTTTGGATGGCACTGTGGGGTCTGGAAACTCTGCTAGTTCGAGTGTCTCTGTTTCTGGGTAATAACTCAGGGCGGGTCGGTCTTTGGTCATGAGCTCTTCTTGGGTGTACAGGTCTTCTTTTGTTGCCAGTGTCGGGGCTATCCGTTTGCAGTGGTGAGCGTACAGCCAATTTTTCTTTCCTTCCACTCGAAGAGCAGTTCGGGTGGTGATTAAGACTTGCCAGGGGCCCGTCCACCAGGGTTCCAAAACTCTTCGACCTCTGGAAGTTCCGAATCAGGATGACGTCCCCGGGTTTGATATCATGTCCGGGGCCCCTGATACATCTGGTATGGCTTGCTGCACCTGTTGGTGGATAACAGTTAGTTCGCTCATTAATTTATGCAAATAGTCGGACATGAGTATGTCCGGGACATCGTTAATGGTTGTTGGTTTCGGGGCCACCCAAATATTCATCGGCCTGCCGAAAACAACCTTGTACGGGTCAATTGGTGTCTGGTTGGGGTGGAGTGCATGGATAGCAATGCCAGTGGGAGGGCATCGGGCCATTTCAGCCCAGTGGTGGCGACTATCTTGGCTAGTTTCAATTTCAGTGTGGCGTTGTGCCTTTCTACCAGGCCTGCTGACTGCGGGTGGAAAACGGCATGGAACTTTTCTTTTACTACCAACCCCTTCAGTGTGTGTTGGATGACCTCAGCTATGAAATAGGGGCCATTGTCGCTCCATAAAACTCTACAAAGGCCATATCGGGGAAGAATTCCTTCAGCAATACCTTTGCAGTGGCAGTGGCGGTATTGTCACGAGTGGGGTATGCTTGCACCCATTTGCTGAAGGCGCACACAATAACTAGGACGTATTTCAGACCATGTCACCTTTCTAGTTGAATGTAATCCATTTGGAGGATTTCAAAGGGATGGTCGGGGACTCCAAACCCTCCCTGTGGTACCACTGTCCCTTTCCCTGGGTTGTGTTGCAGGCATACCATGCATTGTTGTACTAGGCATTTTGCTGAGTCTGCTATCTTGCCGTTATGCCATACCCTAGTAATCAGTTCGGTCACAGGAGCAGATCCTATGTGTGCGGGTAAGCGTGCCATGGTCAATATGGGAAGCAGATATGCATTAGGTAGTAGCCATTTGTCTCTGTCTTTTGTCCTCCAGCAGCCTTCCTCGTCTTTCAGTCCCACCGAGCACATTCAGTCAGTTTGTGGGGTGTACTCGTCAGTTGGATGTCTCTTATAGTGGCCCTAGCGTCTGTCCATTTCTGAGCTTGTGACCTAGTCACGTACATTTGTGTTGCAGTTCTGTCTTCGGCTGTGGCTCGGGCAGTAACGTCAGCTAGTGCATTTCCCTGACCAATAATGTCCGTCACTTTCTTATGTGCTTGGCATTTAATTACTGCTAGCTGCTTAGGGAGGAGGACTGCTTCAGTCAGGGCGTAAACTAGATCTCCGTGTAGGATGGGTGTGCCGTGCGAGGTCAGGATTCCTCTTTCCCTCCATAGGAGTCCAAAATGGTGAACCACCCCGAAGGCATAGTGGCCGTCTGTGTATATGTTTATTGTCATCCCTGCTGCTAAGATACATGCTTGTGTGAGGGCAATCAGTTCTGCCGCCTGGGCAGATCATTGGGCAATGCGGGCTGTTTCTATAATGGTTTGGGCAGTGGTAACGGCGTATGCAGCTGAGGTGGTGCCATCCAGGAGTTTGATGCACAAGCTACCTACCCATAGTTCCCCGTCAGGTTCTGGAAAAACAGTGTCTCGGAAATCTACCCTGCTCCTCGTCTGTTCATCAGTGAGGGTCACACAGTCATGTAGGGGATTTACGCTGGGGTCGTGTTCGGGCAGAGGTAACAACGTAGCTGGATTTAGAGTGGTGCATCGCTTCATAGTAATGTGTGGGGCTAGCAGGGTCAACTCGTATCCTGTCAGTCGTGCACTAGTCAGATGTTGGGTTTTGGTCTGATTCAGAAGCATGTCAACTGCATGGGGTACTAATACTGTAAGGGAGTTAGAGAGTACTATTCCCTCACTCTGGCATATCGAAACTGCTGCAGCTGCTACAGCGCGTAACCATGCCGGTAGCGCTCTGGCTACTGGGCCAAGGGTGGCTGAGAAATAGGCACAAGGGCGCTGCTTGGGACCAATAGATTGTGTTAGGACAGATAAGGCACATCCCTCTCTTTCGTGTGTGTAGAGGGAGAATGGCTTGGAGTAGTCTTGGGTTCCTAGAACGGGTGTTGAACAAAGGGCGTCTTGCAGTTCTTTGAACGCTGTCTGGCATTTGGGAGTCCAAGGGAGTGATAATGGAATGTCTTTGGCTAGGAGGGAAAGTAGGGGTTTGACAATGAGACTAAAGTTCGGCAACCACTGTCGACAGAATGAGGTGAGGCCTACCAAAGTGCAGACTTGCTTCTGGGTCTTAGGGACGGGAGTGTCTAGAATAGTCTGGATTCTCTCAGGCGTGAGCTTCCTCCCTTCCTTTGATAAGAGGTGTCCTAGATATGTTACTTGGGGTTTGCAAAACTGTAAATTCTTTCGGGAAACTTTGTGGCCATTATCTGCAAGGAAGTGTAGGAGCTGGAAGGTGGCTGTGACTGCTAGTGAAGGGGTGTCTTCTGCTAAAAGGATATCGTCTACATACTGTATCAACGCCACCCCGTCTGGTAACTGTACTGCATCTAACTGTCTTTTGAGCGCCTGGCTGTAGATGCTCGGCTCTCGGTGTACCCCTGGGGTGCTTGACAAAATCTATATGAGCAGGATCTTAGGGTAAATCCAAAGAGATAGCGGCTGTCTAGGTGAATGGGTATGGAGAAGAAGGCATTCTTGAGGTCTACGGTGAACGAGATAGCAGTGGACGGGATTAGGGTCAGGATGGTGGTGATGTCAGAGACTACAGGGTACTGTGGCACAACTATCTTGTTGATCTCTTGTAGGTCAATGATGAAGCGGTATGCTTTTCCATCTCCCTCTCCTTGTCTCTTGATGATCGGTAAGATCGGACTGTTACAGACATTGCTCACTACCTCATCTACCACTCCTGCTTCTACTAGTGACTGTATTATTTCGACCAATGCTTTCTCGCCCTCTGGCGATATCTTGTACTGAGGTACTTTCTCTAAGGTTGCGTCCTGTCGTATTGTCACATGCACTGGGTCTATCATCATTCGTCCTACGTCTGAGTCAGCCTTGGCCCACAAGTGCGATGGCAAAGTGTCCAGTAGGAAAACGTCTACCTCAGTAATAGGGTACATGTGTTGGGATGGGTGAGGTCTTAGATGGTGGTGGTTGTCATGTAAGATGGCTCGGACTCCGTCGGGCGAGCATCTGATGGTCGCTCGAAAATGTTTCAGCAGATCGAGACCCATAATGGAGTCTGGGGTATTGGAGGAGGGGAGAAATATTGTGTCAATGATATTATCTCCAAGATCAAAAGGGATCGGTTTGGACTAGAGGTTAGTGGAGGGCGTACCATCAAATCCTATTGATGTCACTTGTGAGCCAGACAAGGGTGCCCTTGGAATCAGTCGCTTAGATAATGCACTAGGTATTGCTCCCGTGTCTACCAGAAATGGTGACTTCCTGCCCAGGACCTTTGCGGTAACATAAGGGCCTTGCTGGTCAACATAGAGCTCGACTGGATCCCTCCCTTGCCCTTGGCAGTCATATGCAAAGTCGTACATGTTGTCGTAGTCAGATTGTTGGTACTGATTCTGTCGGGGACGGTCAAATGCATTTACCCTACCTGGCCTCTCTTCACTGGCGTTGTTTGCGTACCCTCTCCCACGTCCTCTACCTCTTGGTCCATTTGTTACTTCTCTCACCCCTTTTTCCTTATTCATTCCTAACAGGATCAGGCATTGGGACTTCCAGTGTCCGTACCCCTTACAAAATGCGCACTGATCCTCCCCTAAGTCGCAAAGTCCAGCTTAGGGTGCCAATACATTATTTCTGGGCCGTGGTGTTCGAGAGGTACTTTGCTGATATCCTCCCTTATATTGTTCTTTTCCTCTGTTTACTCCTTGTAATTGCGCTATCATACCTCGTTCTTTTAAATACTTATTTTTCTTTTCGGTGGCCCTATCGTTTTTATTTTTCTGGTGCTCATAGTACTGGGCCATCTGGAGGATGGCCGCTGATTTAGAGGCCGCCCAACTGCTTTCGCTGGTCTGCAGCTTCTGCGATACCTTCGGCAACAGACCCTTAACGTAATTCTGTACGAACAAGTGATGTCCGGTCGCAGTGGACATGTCTTGTCCACTATAATCGGAGAACACTGTTTCGAACCGGGAGAAGTATTCTGAGACATCTTCTTGGGGTTTCTGACGGCAAGCGGTTACTATGGACCAATCTATCTTTTTCTCTGGAATCAGGGATTTTACCTTTTGTACTATCTTATCCAGGAGGTCTAATATGGCTTTTACAGGTTTACGTCCAGGGTTTTGTTGTTTGTCTAGTACATCGAGTTGTTCCCAGGTATCACCGAACAGGTCAGAGTGTTCTATTTTCCTGATCTGTTTCCACACATCAACTGGTAGGCATAGCCCAAAGAACAAATCGATGTCGGCAAGCATCATAATTGTTGATCCTAGACCAGTACCTAATTTTGTGTAAAACGCGGTGGGATTCTTTCGCAAGTCCGGCAAGGATTTGCGGAACGTCAGGAAGTCTTGTCTATCCCAAGGCTGATACACCCAATTGTAAGCCACTCTCCCTTTGGCGTCCTTGTGATTTATGTCATCGTGAGTTCCTTGTCCTCTAGGGGGGACCCAGTAGGGGCAGCTTCTTTTATGGGTATCATGTTATCTAGCCTCTCCATCGGGGGCTCCGTCATTTCCGATGTCGTGTTTTTGACCACCCGTCCTTGTTCTATGAGGTGGTGGAAGACTTCTAGGGTATAGGAGAAAAGTTCTGCCACATCACAGTCATTTTCGTCTCCTGTATCTACCTTTCTGTATAGAGTCATGAGTCGGTCAGGCCCTATTTTCTTGTATTTTTCCTCATAAGCCGTGAGGGTGTAATAACAAAAACGCATGACAAAGTGTCGCTTGTGATTGTCGACGTAGGAGTTACATATATCTGTTATGTATTCTTCTGCTTCCTTCCTGTCTATTAGGGTTTTAACGATTTTCTCAATACCTGCTCGCTCACTCTTACTCAATCGCAGGATTCTTACCGGCCCTTTCTCTTTTGCTTCAGTTCTTACTGGTGTGTCGTTTGATGAGGTATCAGGCACGAGAGGCTCGATTGGTGCAATGGCCGTGGATACCGAGGCCCTGGCGCTACCTTCGGTTACGTTCTGTGATTCTTGGTCTTGCATTAGAGGATGAGTAGGGGCATAAGGAGGTGGCATGTAGATAATCGGTGGACCTAGGAGTAGATCGTTGTCTATCTTTTGTTTCGATGGTAACTCAGGGTAAAGAGCTGAGGGCGCTCTGACAGGGTATTTACCTGAGATCTCTGATTCTCGCTTCTTCCTAGCATTCTCTCTTTTCTTAATCTCCTCATCTAACTTTTTACCTGCTAGGTGAGCTGATTTCCGTAGTTCCTTATCTATTCTTGCTTCGTCTTTCTTCTTTCGCTGAATTGTTTCTTTCCGCCACATGTCGAGACTGTCAAGCATAGTTGGCGTAGTTTTCTTATCGCTAAGAGCTTTCTCTAGCGCTTCTATTTTAGCAAGGTCAAAAGATCCCATCAGTGGCCACTAATTGTCTCGATTTTTCTTAGTGCATTTATGCCATAGTTTACTGTAAGCTGCAGCGACTAATCCATATTTTACATACATGTCCTTATTAGGGGTGCCCTCCGGTGGAGCCGGAAGACTGACCTCTAATAAACGGTCTGGGCTGAACCAATTACTAATCAGTGGTGAGAAGATAGGCATGACATATAATCGGACAAATAAAGATCTCAAACTATTGTGGACAAAAGTCCGCACTACCTATCCTTCGCTGTCTGCAAAGAGGGAGAATATTCCCATTCTTCGTTGTTTGCAAGCAGAGAATATCTAAAAAAAGAACCAAATATCCGTAAGAACCAAAGAACCAAAGAACCAAAAAGAGCGTAATACTAGTATTTCAATCCAAACAATTCCAATACAAACAATCAATCAATCAGATGGATAAACCATCCTACCAATCAGATGTATAAACGTCCTACTCGACCATACCCAGACCGTTTGGACAGTTCTTCGTCTTCCACTTCCAGCGCCTGAACGTCCTCTGTTCTCGGTTTTTGCCGCGGCACTCCTGTGGGATCCCAGTCAAGACCGTAGATCACTCGAGAGAGGTCCGTTCGGAACCGGTAAAGTTCGGTTGATCGGTTGCCAGACGAGGGTCTCTTTCAGGAAGGTGCACTTTCCCGATCGTTGCAGTCATTCACTCAGTTCGTTAGGACCTCTCTACTGGACCCACGTGTCGCTGATGGGCCCCAAATTGGGACGCCAATTGTGGAAAAGCAGTTTTTCTCTAGATATCATCAAACACTGCTTGGTGTTAGTCGCCTCTAATTCACTTGGTTACTAGCTATTCAACTAAAGAAGCAGGCGCTGGGAACTGAAAAACGATGAACAGGTTTATTTCTCCGGAGGAGAACACGTCAGTTCGGACAAACGAAATGTCTTCTCGAGGTGCTCTAACTGCATCTCTGTGGCATAGCCTTTTATATACAATCTCAACTTTTTATTGCAGGGTAACACATTCCTGACAGTAGTTTATTACCTCCCCGGAATCCCCGCTTCCAGCTAGTTCCCACACATACCCAACAGCAAATGTCCCCCCACCCCGGTCTCAGCAGGTGATTGTTATCGCGCAGCTGGGCATTCCGGCAGGGTCTGAAATATGCGTAATCGGTCAGATCTATGAGGGTTGTGGCATTGATTAATTCCGCCCCTTTGATGGGGAGCAAGTTCCTACTGTACAGGGGCAATAAACTGTATCCGCAGGGGCTGGTTATCGCCTCAGACCGGATCGAACAGCCAGGTGCAGGGGAGGAGGTTATCGATGGGCCTGTTTGTGCGTAAGGGATGAAAGAGCATGGGTGTTTGGCACGGGAAGTGGCTCCGGGGCTGGGTTGTGCTGAGTATGCTTTATGAGTCTAGCATGTGTGCTTGGGGGTTGTCAGAGCGCGGGGGATGATATTGAGGTCAGGGTGACGCGCTGATGATCGCAATGTATGAAATGGCCGCGGTATCTAAACTGGGTGCCGCTTACGTGCATACGATGGCTCTTGTTAGGCAAGATGGCACTGGCGATGTTCACGTCTGTTGATTATATTTTAACAGTGGCATAATCCGTGCTGCATGCCCACGAGTTGTGGTTAACTAATAAGCCCTGGAACTCGCAGTGCCCTTTACTGGGGACTGACAAGTAAGTCACACATCCAATCATAACACAATTTACAACAGGAGCACCAGCTCTTTACCGCTGATCAGCAGTGCGAAAAATGCACAAAAACCTTATACAAACAAAAACAGAGTCAAAACTGGGAGGGCAGATATCAAAAGCTCAGGGGAAACACGCCAAACGATGCAAAGTCTAACACACGTCCCCTCCAGCTGAAAGTACCCACACTCCTGGGAGTTCTCCTCACTAAGGCGGAAGAACTGAGACTGGCCATCTGCGTTGGGGTGTTATATCCCAGGACGGTGTTCCACTGTGAAGTCCATTGCCTGTAGGGAGATGGACAACCTCAGCAGTTTTGGATTCTCCCCCCTCATCTGCATTAACCACCGGAGAGGCCTGTGGTTGGTCTGAACCCAGAAGTGAGTCCCAAACAGGCAGGGCCTCAGCTTCTTCAGTGCCCAGACCACAGCGAAAGCTTCCCTTTCTATGCCACGGTATTTAATTATGCCGATGACCTTCAACTGATTTTTAAGCTATCCTCTTCCTCTGACTCCATTCACAATTTCCAGATGGTTATGATTTTTATCAGGTACTGGATGGACTGCAATCACCTTAAGTTAAACCCTGATAAGACCGAGTTGGTACTTACAGGTGGCAGCTCCAGCCCCTGGTCACCTCTGTTTTGTCCCTCTACCCTCGGTATCCCTCCCTCACCCTCTCCATCTGTAAAAACACTAGGAATTAAGCTCAATAGCAAACTTACTCTGCACTCCCAAGTCAGCACTGTGGTTTCCTCTTGTTTCCTAACCCTCCGCACAATTTGCAAAATTTCCACTTTTTTCTCCTTCTCAGCTCTCAAGCTTATTCTGTTGGCCATGGTCATGTCTCGACTTGACTATGGCAACGTTCTGTACTCTAGCATCCCAGCCTATGACCTCCATCGCCTGCAACTCATTCAAAACCATGCAGCCCGTTTACTCTATAAACTTCGCAAATCTCATCATGTCACTCCCTTTCTAAAAACCCAACACTGGCTCCCTATCCGAGAACGTGCTCTTTTTAAGATGGGTTGCATGATCTTCCAGGCCCTGGCTGGTACCACACCTGCCTTTATTAATTCTCGTACCAAAGCCTTTATACCCAACCGCGAGCTTCGCTCTTCCACTAAGTTTCTGCTCTCTGTCCCCCGGTTCAAAAAGAAGAGATCCGGTGGCCTGATGTTTTCCACCTTGGCCCCGATCTTTTGGAACTCTCTCCCCCTGTCTATCAGAGCCACTTCCATTTATCTTGATTTCCGTAAAGCCTTGAAGACTTTCTTTTTCTCTCAAGCTTTCTCTCCCTAGCTGTCTCTCTTCTTTTTCTCCAGGTCCACGTCCCCAGTGCCATGAAACCGCACGGTGACCGAGCGCTATACAAATTTCTTTACTTCAACTTCTACTTCAACCTATGCCACTCCACCTTTGCTCCCTGAGGAGTAGTCTCCTGAAAAGGAAGACTACCGGCTGGTCTAGGCCCTCTTCATTCAGTTGTGAGAGCACCGCTCCCACTCCATGCTCTGACCCGTCGGTTTGCATGACAAATTCTTTTGAGAAGTCGGGGGCCATGAGCAAGGAGGCTGTGCACATGGGGGACTTCAGGGTGTCAAATGCCCTCTGGCAGGACTCAGTCCAGATCACATTTTTCAGCTGCTTCTCGGAAGACAGCTCAGTTAAGGGGGCCACGATGGTGCCATATCCCTTAACGAACTTCCAGTAGTATGCGGTGAGTCCTAAGAAGGCCCTCACCTCATCTGGGTCTTGGGGGGGCTCCCAAGCCAGAATGGTGTCAATCTCTGGCAGTAGGGGTGCCACCTGGCCGGTCCTTACCTGGTGTCCCAAGTACACCACCGACCCCTGCCCGATCTGGAACTTACTGGCCTTAATCGTGAGGCTTGCCGTCTGTAGTGCCCTAAACACTTCCCTGAGGTGTTGCAGATGTGCGTCCCAACTGGAACTGAACACCGTGATGTCGTCCATGTATGCGGCGCTGAATTCCTCCAGCCCTGCCAACACCTAGTTGACCAACCTTTGAAATGTGGCAGGGGCATTCTTCAAGCCGAAGGCCATCACACGGAACTGGTAATGCCCGTCTGGGGTCGAGAGTGCGGATCTTTGCCCCCTTGATTAGGGCGATCTGCTAGTACCCTGACGTTAAATCGAACGTACTCAGGAATCTGGCCATTCCCAACCGGTCGATGAGCTCATTGGCTCGGGGGATGGGGTGTGCTTCAGTCCGCATGATGACATTGAGCCCCCGATAGTCCACGCAGAACAGCAGTTCCGGGGCGGCACCAGGCGCCGTTGCCTTCGGGACCAAGACCACGAGGCTTGCCCATGGGCTGCTGGAAGGCTCAACCACCCCAAATGCCAACATCTTTGAGACCTCCTCTTTGATGCTGGCCTTGGCCCAGTCAGCCAACCGGTTAATCTTATGTTTCACCGGGGCTGTCACCGGTATCCATGTCGTGGGTACACCAGTGAGTAACACCTGGGGTCAAGGAGAACAGTGGGGCAAACTTCTCCAACAACTGGTGACACTCACTCTGTTGCTCCGCAGTCAGGGCCGGGGAAAGGGTCACAACATCCACCTAGTCATCCTCTTCTTGGGTGGACAGGAGGTCCGGGAGAGGTTCACTCTCCGCTGCCTCCCCGTCGACTGTCACCAAGATCATGCTCACTTCGGACCTCTTGAAGTGGGGTTTGAGATGATTGCCGTGGAGGACCCGCAACGGGTTCAGAGGAGCCTGCAAATCCACCAGGTAGGTGACCTCACTTTTACACTCCACCACCTCAAAGGGGCCAGTCCACTTGTCCTGCAAGGCACATGGTTCCACAGGGGCCATAACCCACACTTTCTGTCCAGGTTGAAAGTCTACCAGAGTGGCATTATGGTCATACCACTTCCTCATTTCATCCTGGCTGGCCTCGAGGGTCGCCTGAGCGAGTTTCCTGAAGTGTGCCTTTTGGTTGCGGAAGCCAGAATGTAGCTTAACACATCCTGGGGTGTCTTCTTGGGAGCGGCCTCTCGGCCCTCCTTCACCAAGCTGAGAGGTCCTCGCACGGGGTGACCGTACAAAAGCTCGAAGGAGCTGAACCTGAGAGACTTCTGGGGTACCTCCTTGTACGCAATGAGCAGGCATGGTAAGAGGACGTCCCACTTACACCTCATGGGTTCAGTGAAACCCTTGATCATGCGCTTTAATGTCTGGTTGAACCTTTCCACCAGACCGTTACCTTGGGGGTGGTAAGTAGTGGTGAACTTGTACGTAACACCACACTCCTTCCACAGGGATGTCATATACTTCGATATGAAATCGGTCCCAGTCAGAAACCACCTCTCTGAGGAACCACACACGGGAAAAGATCCCCATTAACGCCCAGCCTCGTTGTCCTGAGAGTGATTGCCTGCGGGTACCGGGTGGCAAGGTCCACCAAGTACCTGTTGCCCATGGCTGTCTTGGGATCCAGCGACCCCACAATGTCCATCCCTACCCTTTCAAAGGGTGTCCCACCACGGGGAATGGTTGGAGAGGTGCTTTGACCTTCCTCCCACTCTTGCCACTCACCTGGCAAGTTTTGCAAGACTGACACTGCACATATGACTGCCTTTGCATTTGAGGCTAGAAAAAGTGGGTGACAAGCCAGTCAAACATCTTGTCCTGCCCCAAATGCCCTCCCAAAGGTATGTCGTGAGCCAGACCCAGTAGGAAGGTCCGGAAGCACTGGGGTATCACCAGCACACAGACTGATTCAGGAGATCATTCTCCCAATAGATCGAATGTGATCCAGACTGATCACCCGATGCTGGGCTGCGGCCTGCTGCCGCAGACCCTCCCTCCAGAGAAGGGCACTCTTTCTGCTCCCGGCAGAACTACTCCCCTGCCAATGGGTCAGCTCAGAGATGTCCCCCAGTTCGGCTACCTGCTTCTCTGTAGGCACTGGGGCGTCCCCCTCGAGGTCCGCCTCCTACCGGGCCATGGGAACCTCAGGGGCCGGTTTCCTGCCCCCTCTGCCCTTTCTCTTGGCAGGGACCTGGGCCACTGTCTCAAGCTCCGGGTCCCTCTGAACACCCTCTTGGGCCGCCATCAACCGAGTGGACATGCATACCCACTCTGGCAACCCAAACATCTCCAAGTGAGACCTGAATTCAACATCCTTCCATAAGGACTGCTCCAGGTGGTTACTGAGCAGACAATCGACAGGCATGGAAGGGCTCACTACTATCCTCAATGGACCTGAGACCCCCCCACTTGAAGTGAACCTGCACCACTAGACACTGGCTCTCTGAATTGTTGAGTGCGAAAACCTGGTGGAATTCCCCGGGACTACCTGCGTCTCAGGGACCAGGTGACACCGAACTAAGGTCACACTGGCTCCAGTCTCCCTGAGAGCCTCTACCCTTTTCCCATTGATGGTCACCCAGGTGCTGTATTTCTTTGTGTTAGGGGGCACCTGGGCTCCTGGGACCATCTCACTGTCCCCTAATGAGATGAGGGTCATTTCCGTGGGGTCCCCACCCTCCTGTTGGGACTCCTCCTCCTCCCCAAGTGTTATGCTGGTCAACACTTTGGACTGCCCACCGGTGGGTGGCAGTGTCCCCTTTGGGCACCTGGGGTCTCCCTTCATGTGCCCCACTTGGTCACATGCAAAACACTTGCGGGCCGGTCTTGGCAGGCTTTCCTGTCGAGGCCCCTTGCTTCTTATCTCTGGGGGGGATGGGAACCTTTACCCTGGGTATTATTTTGGGGCCCTTTCGAGAACTCCTGTGTTTTACCCTTGTCCCCCACACTTATCTGATGGGGACCCTGCCCACCTTTGGCTGAGTCTCCCCCAAATGCTTTCTTGTAGACCCGGGTACTCACCCAGCGGTTCGCCTCCATAGCAAGCTTCCTCAGGTCAGTCAGCTTACTATCAACTAGGTGCTGGTGCAGCTCTGCAAAACATAGACTGGACAGGTGCTCCCATGCAATCAAATTGTAGAGCCCCTGATAATCTGTCACATTACTGCCTTTTACCCCGCCATCCAAAGATAGGCAAAACACATCCACACACTCCAACCATGTGTTGACATCTGACTTCTTGCTGGACCTAAACTAGTCCCTGTACTTTTCAGGAGTAAGACCAATACTCAGTGAGGAGGGCATCCTTCATGTCTGAATAGGTGAGGTGATACACCTTACCCAAAGCTATTAAAGTCCCTTGCTTCTAAAGGGAAGATAGGCCACAATCCTGCTCCCCAATTCTCCTCAGGGACCCCATTCATGTGGATTGCTGCCTTGTACCCCTGAAACCACATTTGTATGTCGTCCCCCTTCTTGAATTCCTTGCCTACATTCTTAGGGATGTGCACAATTCTGTCTGCCTGTCTTGACGAGCTGCTGCCACCATCTGAGCTGGGCCTCCTCCTTAGCTCCATCTCCTTAAGACCTTGCTCATGGTCTAACATCATCTTCTTTCCTTCCATGGCTATTCTTTTGTTTTCCCCTCTCACTTTCCAGGCTTAGTTTTTCCAACTCGAACTTCCTTGCTTCCCGCCTTTCCTCCAGTTCCTCTGGGGACAGGCCACTGCAGCCTGTACGGGAGGTTCACCCTCAGCACATTCACCCTAAGACTAGGCTCTCCCGCCTCTCCACCCAGGTCACCAGATTGTCCACTTGCGTCTCTGGCTGCTAACCAGGCCCTCAGCGCCTTTTGTAGCTCGTCCTTCCTAGTGAGTTCTCTGACTTGAACTTTTAGGGTTTTTCGCACAGACTTCAAATCTCTCACAGTGTAGAGCTCCAACCTATCCTCCTCAAAGGCATTGTCCATGGATGCAATGGATGATGTTCTTCATTCTGGCATGATGAAGCAGAAAGGTAACAAAAACCAGCCCAAAAAAAAAAACGGTTAGTATGTGGCACGTAATGGTCTGCGATATGGCAGTAGTGCAGACCAATCCTTGTAAGTCAAGTGCAGAGGCAAGTCCGATCCTCACCGTTGACAACCAATGTTGGAAATGGGAATTCTGGCTAGCTGAGACTTGTGCCAAAGCGAGGCAGAAACCACCACTCTAGTCAGGATAAGGGAGTTACACTTCTAAAATAACCTCTGCTCAACCCCTTGGTAGCTTGGCGTGAGCAGCCAGGCTTATCTTAGAGGTAGTGTGCAAAGCATTTGCACATAACCAACATTAAAACAGTGTATGCACTAAAAAAGACCCCACACCAGTTTAGAAAAATATCCAATTTTTATATACTTAAGACAAGCCAAAATACAATAAAAAAATCCACACTACTATACTTCAAAATCTTCACTTATCAAAATATGCTTTAAAAATAGATCCTTGATGTTGATAGCTCCGTCCGGGGCTATGGCGGCGTCGTGTACAGCAAATCTAGCAGTTCTGACTAGTCGCGGGGTCGGGGGCCAGCTACGGTGTCGGGGAGACCCGCAAACATTATCTGTGAGAGATGCAGGGTGATGGGGCCTTTGAAGTTTCTTCGCGTTGCAGGTCGGCTCCTTTCTAATGGGATCCGGAGTGCTTGCGCCAACAGGTGTCAGGCGGCGCGGTGAGAAGCACAGTGGTGCTGCGTGCGGTGTCTCCAGGTTGCGGTGCGAGCAGCAGCTTGGTGGCAGCATCAGATGGGGTTGTTGGTGAGACCAGGGTCGAGGTGCGGCATGGCAGCGGTGCCAAAGCTTTGATGTGAAGCAAGGCGGTGCAGAGTGCGGTGCTCACAGGTTCCACTCCCCGTCTTCTGGCTAGGCTGCCATTCAGGTCGTCGATTTTTGGGCTGTCTCACGTTAGTTTGATGTCGGCGATGTCGGCTGGGATGGTGAATAAATGCTGGATTTCCCATCTGAGCTTTACTACAGAATGGCCATCTTGGTGTCAGAATCCCATTGTTTGTTGCACTTTTACTAAAGCAGCTTTTTCGAGCTAACTGGCCATAATAAACATGTAATCTAAAAAATACAGTTTGGGTACCATGTATAATAAGGTCCTCGGACTCCATCTTGTGGTTCTGTGGTAGCACCAGTGGGGGATATGGTGAGATCAGATTTTCCATGGAATGGCATAAGGCAAGCTTCATAAACTGAAGGGAACTGGCTGCGCCTAACCCTGCAGCTGACTATGGCTATGTATGGTTGAACCCGTGAATAACGGAGGTTAGTCACCTTCAGTGGGTCGGGCATATAATGACTTTGCCCCCAAAGAAGACGCACACCAGGAGCTTGGGGTACACACAGCTTTACTTTCTTTTTGGTGTCCCCAAACTAACTTCCTTTCCCCCCGGCTCCTCTCCATCCGCTTCCGCCTGCCCTGTCGCAGACAAGGTCAGGTGGATGATACGACAGGGCACAGGGCCTGACAAATGCCAAACCCTGCAGCCCACTGCAGATGGCAGAAGGCTGATAGCAATCAGGGTCAAATGGCCACAGAAGGTGGGATGCAAGGCAAGACAGAGTCAAAGCCCTGCACTCCATACATGCCTTGTACAACTTTAAGACCAGCAGAGGCCAGTCCTCTGCCAAAGTGGTGAGGTGGGCCAGAGTATGGATCGGGGGTGGTTCGGGGGATGAAATAGAAATAAAATGTAATAAATAAACGTACCTGATCGCCGCCGCCTCCGCCGCCCGCACTATCGCTACATCCTTCTCCTGGGACAGGCTCCCAGACTGCACTGCAGCCAATCATGATGTCGCACGAAAGCCTGTGCAAGGGAGCCTGTGCCTGCTTTCTCCAGCTCCAGCAGAGCAGCTGCAGATGGAGAAAGCTTCACTGCACATGAGGTGTTTGGCCAGCCTGAAACGGCCGGCCAAACCTACATTGTATTGTGCTGTAATTGCATTTATATAGCGCTTACCAGGTGGGCAACTAGAGGCAAATTTTGGGGAGGGGGGGTAGGCTGAAAAATATTTTGGAGGGGGTCTAATTCTTCCAACCATAGACAGAGTAGCTGTAAGAAGGGGTGAAAACAAAACAAAGGCCTAATTTACATGTAAATGGTCTTATAAAGACCTGTTAAGTACTCGGGTGCGGCTGCAATTAGATTGTCGCCAGCCCGCAAAGCTGTGTCAGCCCGGGCTAACACACACGACGGGGGGGAGGGGATGAAGCCCCATGAGCCCAATGGGTGTTGCTCGCCTGGCGCTTACTACTCCGGGACCCATAAAGGGTTAGTGTTGAATTACTACCTCTGCTGTGAGCAGTCAAAGATAGTTCACAGTTCAGATTAGCTGTTGGTGTAGGTTTGTGCAGTTTCTGCAAACACACACACTCCCTGGTAACAAGGACTTGCCATAAATGGTTGAAATTAAGTCAATACTAGCTTCATGCATGTGCAAGCAATGCCCCCTAAAAGCAGTTTTAAGAAATGTTCTGCATAGCCAGCATTGATTCCCTTCTTGTCACAGCCAAAATCTATACACAGCAATGGCTAGAATTCAACATGGATACATTTACAAAAACATCTGGACATTGAATATGATTTAAAAACACAGAAATTCAATTAGAAAATACAAATTGAATGCAAAGTTATGGTTCAGTTTGCTCATAACACCACAATATATATTTAAAAAACGCTGAGATTCGTTGAAAAACTCCAGTTAAAGTGCAGTTATGATTATAAAACAAAACCTAAATCACTGAGTTTGCCGTTTATGGTAAGTAAACTAATCCTACTTTGCACCCCATCATTCAACGCTTATGATATCACTTATTGTATCATTCATAGCAAATGATTTCTCAAATTGTATAATTTTCAAGCAGTTCAATGAATTTGGGGGAGGTAGATTCCAGTGGGGGTGGGCGAAAGAAGTGTTCCTTTATCTATATAACACACAGTGGCCTGGACCACGGTTTAGTTTTAGTTAAGTCAGACTTTCCATAGGAAGATGAGTTATTGTTTTGCTAATATTTTTGGTGCCATTTGAGATATCGGGTCAAAACTGTCCGAAACAAGTTTATCCACCTCAGCTCCTTCCAGGAAACTTTTGGGCCCATCAGTTAAGCGTGGCGAAGAAAAAGGGGTGGGTCCCAAAATCATTGATTTCCCGAGGTAATTCCCATATGAAACTTTGCTCTCTACTACAGAAAAAAGTCGGCGAATGGAATCACATCAAATATGCAAAAAGTTAGAACTTTACTCAGAAATAGTGCTTTTTGTGATTTTTTGTAACTATTCAGATGTTTTTGACAAATTAGCATTTAAAGCGGTGCTCAGATTGGGCTTGAAGTCATTAAAAACTTTGGCATATATACTATAGCAGTAGTTCCATAAAAAAAGTGGGCCCTCTGATCAGCCAAAGGAGCTTTTTCTCTTGCTTGCCATTTCAGTATCGTCTGATCAGTGAGCCATCTAACTGACCAGTTAGGCCTTGCAGCCATTGTCCTGCTGTGTATGGCAGAAGGCTGTGAACAGTGGTGGTTGGCAGCCCACAGTGGGCTGGGCAGATGGCTTGGCCAGAGTCCAAGCCCTGCAGCCAACGTCCCACTGTGCATGGCCTTTGACCAGAAATGTTTTGAGACATAGGCAAGTGGGCTCTGGCCCATGGCCGCAGCCTTTCAGGGTGGCCGCTAATAAAGCCTGCTCGGTTCTGCAAAGAGTTTTATCCTGATGACCTTGAATAATTATTAAACATAGTGTTTTAAATACAGTTTCCCTTTGAATGATATTGATGTTGGTGATGTGTGAGAGTCTATTACTTTTTGCAGGGAAATGTTTTGTTTATGATGTATGCAATATCCATATTAAAGGTATTTTGTTACAATATAGGACCTCACATATGAGAAATGGGTATGTGCCGCAGAGATTTTTTGCAGTATTATTAGTGAGCTACAACGGTGCTACTATATTGAAGAAACACAGCACTCTCACTTAATATTAGATGTAAACACATATAGGATTTGATGAGTATGCCTGTGCACTGTCAATGACCTGCCCAAAGACAGCATGTTAGAACTGGGAGTCTCTAGTTGGCAGAGGTAGGTACCTTTGACCAAATTGGGACCCTTACATCTATTCAGGGAAAGGGGATTACACTCCTGGATAACCCCTGTTCACCCCTTGGTAGCTTGGCACGAGCAGCAAGGCTTATATTAGAGGCAGTGTATTAAGCATTTGGAACACATACAGTAATACAGTGAAAACAATACAGATGGACACCACACAGGTTTTATAAAAATAAGTATTCTTTTATAGACGTACACAAGACCACAAATGACAAAAATCCACAATACTGTACGCAAAATAGACTTAAAGATGGTAGTAGTAGTAGAAATAGCTTTATTCGATTTTTAGGTATAAAATCATAAAAGCACATTGCAAAAATATATACACCATTACATTTCAATTCATATCACAGTAAATAACATTATAGCATAAAATCTTTAAAAGAGGTCAGGTACCAAATCGGTAGTATATCAAGTCAGTCTAGCTGTTAATGCCCCTCACCCCGGAGCCGTTTCAGCCCAACAAAAAGTTACTCTCTTCATTAATCTTGTATGGGGGTGGAGTGATTCTCTGGGATAAAAGTCAGATAGTCCCCAGGTGTGTATAGATCCATCTCCTATCTGTGGTTTCCAAGTCTGTAGGTATGGGACAACATTGCTATTTATAAACTTTATCAGCACCAAATCGCCAGATCTCTCTTTTCGAAGCGGACCTAACCATCCCACCCTTCTAACACATTGTATTCTACCGTCGATGTCAGGGGGCAGGGGTCTATTCTTTGTTAACCAAAACAGTGCCTTATTTCTTAGCTCCTGTTGACTTTCAGTTTTTCCATTTGTGAGCTCAGGCACACCAGAAAGGACACACACAAACGGGGCGGCCTCCGGTGGTAAATGGATGTGATTTGATTTTCGTGGCATGTTCCCTGTATTTGGAAGTTGCCCTTTGGGCGGTATGGTTACTTTCTTCAGCCCCGTTTCAAGGGAACAACTATGTATTGTTATTAGTTTGGCGGGAACTTTCTCGATGGGTGGCGTTAGCATACCTGGGACTGCCTGTCGATGTTGATGAATATTACTTTGGGGAGTTATTAAAGGCGTTACAGTGTCGCGTAACGGCTGTACATAATTGGGGCCTGCCATACTTTTTAGGAGTAGCAAATTTGTCTTGGTCATTTCCTCTATTGCCACGATCCTATCCCCAAGATTGTTCATTCTTTCTATTAAAGGGTGTATCGCAGAGTTAATCATAGTTTGTAGCTGGGCCAACAGGGTTGGTGAGGTTGAGGGTGCAGAAGTTTTTTTCTGCTTTGCTTGGGTGCCTGTGTATTTATCCACTGGTTGTTTTCTTTTACCAGAGAGGTCCTGGAGAGACGTTTTGAGGTTCGTATTACCTGTTTCAGGTGGACAGAAGGAAGTACCCACGAGGTTTCCATAGGGTGGGGATAATGTACTGGACTGGGGGCTTGTGATGACTGTAGGACAAAAGGATGCATTAATGTGCTCTGATGTAGACTTAACAGCAGCATAGTTGGATTTGCATAGACTATTAAGTTCCTCCAGAAATGATAGGTTTGGTGATACGGCGGCTGACTGTGGGGGAGTGAAAACACTATTGGAACAGTCAATAGACAGTCGTTCTCGTTCTGTTCTTACAGGTTGTTGGACAGTAGGTGGTGTTGTCTTGTTTAAGTAGTGGACCATCGTCCCCTTAGCCATGTCCCTTGTCAAAATAGGAATTTTCCGGCCCCCCTTAAAAGACATGGCGCAAGAAGCAGCAGGCACCTACAGGGACTGGGAATGCCTTCAGACAAGTTCTTTTACCTCTTTTAGTTGCGGAAATAGTGATGTTACAGTAAGAAAGGTAAAAATAATGTGTGTACAGTATACCTCCTTTAGCAGAAGTTACAAGGGAGGTGGCCCATCCCGTCCTAATCGGTCCACTGAGGGCCACAGAGGGCCCGCCCTTTGCCCGGGCTTAGCCCGGCGTCCCGCTCGCGTCCCGCAGAGCGGTGCGTAGCTCTCCCTTAAGGCGCATCCTGGCGCTTCCCTGTTGCGTGTGGAGCAGCGCGGCCGCTAGGGCCGCCGGGATATGTAGTCCCGGAGCGGGGGCGCTGTAGGCTGGTCAAGTGGACTCCTGGCGGTGGGGGCACGAGTGAGGGCTTGCTCTCCTCCCCCTTCCTTGGTGCCGGTAAGTTTTTCGTGCCCCCTCGCTCCGCCGAGCGTAGCTCTCCCTTAAGGCGCCTCCTGGCGCTTCCCTGTTGCGTGTGGAGCAGCGCCGCCGCTAGGGCCGCCGGGATATGTAGTCCCGGAGCGGCGGTGCTGTAGGCTGGTCAAGTGGACTCCTGGCGGTGGCGGCACGAGTGAGGGCTTGCTCTCCTCCCCCCTCCTTGGTGCCGGTAAGTTTTTCGTGCCCCCTCGCTCCGCCGAGCGTAGCTCTCCCTTAAGGCGCCTCCTGGCGCTTCCCTGTTGCGTGTGGAGCAGCGCCGCCGCTAGGGCCGCCGGGATATGTAGTCCCGGAGCGGCGGCGCTGTAGGCTGGTCAAGTGGACTCCTGGCGGTGGCGGCACGAGTGAGGGCTTGCTCTCCTCCCCCCTCCTTGGTGCCGGTAAGTTTTTCGCTCCGCCGAGCGTAGCTCTCCCTTAAGGCGCCTCCTGGCGCTTCCCTGTTGCGTGTGGAGCAGCGCCGCCGCTAGGGCCGCCGGAATATGTAGTCCCGGAGCGGCGGCGCTGTAGGCTGGTCAAGTGGACTCCTGGCGGTGGCGGCACGAGTGAGGGCTTGCTCTCCTCCCCCCTCCTTGGTGCCGGTAAGTTTTTCGTGCCACTTAGTTCAAGTTTATGATAAATGCGACACCTTTCTCACAAAAGTACCTGGATGCGTAACACAAAACAAACAAAAGGTTTGCAGGGTTAGAGATGCGTTGGTTCCTTGCTTCGGGGGAAACGATGCGTCACGTCTCAATGCTTGTGCAGAGTAGGGTATGCGTCTTGGTCCTTACCGGAGAGGAGGTGATGCGTAGATTCTCGTACTGCGTTCTGGTTACGATGTGGCAAGATGGTGCTTCGATGCGATGCGACAATGCGGTGCGATGCAATAAGATGGCGCCCTTGATGCGACGGTGTGAAGATAATGCGTGCACGCCCAGCGGCTGTGTGGCAAACTCTGTAACTTTTGAGCCGCGACAGGCCCTGCAACTTGCTTCTCTAGTGATGCGACTGCGACCCTCGGATGGCTACATTCTTCTCCGGTGATGCCTTGGTAAACAGCTGCGACAAAGGCATGCTTCTCTGCTGATACAGTGACGACCTCTGTGGCAGCAACACGCTTTTCCAGTGATGTGACGGCAACAGCTGCGACTGCAACACTTCTTCTCGTTGAGTCGCGCTTCCAGCTCCCAGCGACACGCAGTCTTCTGCAGACAGAATTCCCGGCAAGGCAATTCAGAGGGGAGCTGGTGGTGAAGTCTTTTGTCCCTGAGACTTCAGCAAGAGGCAAGCACAAGTTCAAGCCCTTGGAGAAATATTCTGCAAGATGATGAAAGTTCTTTAAAAGTTCCTTCTCCTTTCCTTGGCAATAAAGAAACCACTGCAGGCCAAACCAGCAAACCGCACACTGGCAGAGGGGCAGTCCAAACTCCTGCAGCTTCCTTAGTTCTTCTCCTTGGCAAAGGTTTGTCTTGTTGTTCCAGAAGTGATCTAAAGTCCTGGGGTCTAGGCCTCAATAGTTATACTGAAAAAATCCTTTGTCCTCTGAAGGCAGAGGGTCCAGTACCTAGTCCAAACCAGTTCTGTGCAGTCCTGGAGCACTTTCTTTACATGACTCCCTTTTTCCTTTGGCAGGGTTGGCCAGGGTCATCAGACACATCACAGGAGGTGGAGCCAGCATTGTGTAAGGCAGGTACAGTCCTATTCAGACTCAGGTGCTACCACTCCCACCACTCTATATGCAGATGGACTCACCCTGTCTCCTGGAGCCACCCCAGCCCCTGTCACTCAAAAAACCAGACATACAATACACAACCTAGCAGAGACAGGCTTTCTAAAAGTGGTATTCTCAAACACAGAATGTTAAAACCAACGTTACTAAAATATGTATTTTATCATTCTGAGTTCAGGCATACTAAATTCGAATTTCCACCATGTTCCCATGGTCAGTTAGGATTATAAGCTGTTATAATCAAACTGCTCATTCTGGCCTATGGGGACAGGTAGCCTTGCAATAGTAAAAAATGAAAATGCTTGTAATTCACTATCAGGACATGCCACACACATCAGGGCATGTCCTACCTCTTACATACAATGTACCCTGCCCCTGGGGCTAACTTAGGGTTACCTGATATGTAGAAAAGGGAAGGTTTAGGGACTGGCAAGTGGGTGCACTTACCAAGTCAACATGGCAGTACTAGACTGCACACATGCTCTGCAATGATAGGCCTGAGACACACTTTACAAGCTGCTTCTGTGGGTGGCACAATCAGTGCTACAAGCCTACTAGCAGAATTTGATTTACAGGCCCTGGGCACAATGATGCACTGTGCTAGGGACTGACAAGTAAATCAAATACGCCAATCATGGAGTCACTAATTTAGTACATCAATTTAACATAGAGAGCATATGCACTTTTGCACTGATCAACAGTGGTAAAGTGCCCAGAGTCATAAAACAGCCAACAACTGGTCAGACAAATTACAGGAGGAAGGCAAAAAGTTCAGGGATGACCCTGCAAAAAGGGCCAAGTCCAACACAGCATGAAAGAGCTGAAACTGGATCATAAATTCAAAGCTGTTCCAAACAAGGGCCCCTAAAATAGCTTGGCCCAGAGCCCACAACATTCTTAAGATGTCCCTGCCTTTGGGCATGAGCAGAGGAAATTTGGCAGCTTGTGACAAGGTTTAGGCACTGGTCTTGGTGCAGTTGATGCCGGAATGCGATAAAAATCACGCAAAAAGGCACAACTAAGCAAAGGTTAAATGGGCATTATACTTGGGTATGGTAATAGGATTTGACATTATATTGGAAAATGTCTCTCTCATTTTGCCTTTCTCCTCCTATTTTTCTGAACTTCTTTTTGTTTGCCTTAAGACTCTGAGCACTTTTCCACTGCTGACCAGTGTTAAAGTGCAAGTGCTTCTCCCCTAAACCTGGTAACATTAGAGTATACACAATTGGAATATGTAATTTACTTATAAGTCTTTGTAAAGTTTTATACCATACACCTAGGGCCTGTAACTTAAATGCTACTAGTTGGTTTGCCGCACAGGTTGTACCATGCGTACAAGTAGCCCTTTAAACATGTCTTAGGCCAGCCAGTACGAAGCCTGTGTATGCAGTTTGCTGCCACTTTGATTTGGCATTTAAAACCCTTCATCAACGTTTAAACTCCCCTTTGATTACACATAAGTCACGCCTAACATAGGACCTAGATAGCCCATAGGGCAGGGTGCTGTGTAAGTAAAAGGTAGGACGTGTACATTTAAGTTTTGCATGTCCTGGTAGTGAAAACACCTACACTCATTTATCTCTACTGTGAGCCCTACTCCTCTCTTTGGTTATCATTGGGTTTTCCTTCATCCACTTTTAAGCTGTAATTCCTGACTAGAAAGGAGTAGATGTGTCATGTTCTATATCTTTGGAATGGTATTGATTAATCCTCTTTACTGTTAAAGTTGCATTTAACATTACTATTTTAGAAATGTCACTTTTAGAAAGTAAGTAACAAAAAAAGTATCAAGCCGGCCCATTTAGGGTGCTGTATTTGTTTCAACAGACTAATAGCTATTGCTGCTTCGAATAGTCTTGCATATTTATTTACTTATATTTTTACAACTTTTTTTGCAAGTTCATTTCATTAATGGAGCATGTAATTCCATAAGACACACTATCTTCACCAATTTTTTACACATATATACAAAATGTACAAAACATACAGTTTACACAAACAATACTTACAAAAAACAACATAAACAAATTTGCATTCAGGTTGAATCCACTCAATATTCAAAGCAATAGCCATGTGGGTTATCATCCTTACAGCTATTCATCTCTACTATAAGGGCTGTTGCCTACTGGGTACACATTTGTAGCCTGCTGGGGCTAGACCTTTTACTGAAACCTCACTCCCAACAGTTAAGAAAAGTTTAATTCCTATTCTTATCCCAGTAGAAATTAACAATGACGCATTTCAAGCCCCATCCCAGTTGCGGGGTTTTCCTCAGGGCCTTAGGACTGGATAAACACTAAAATAAAAAATCCAGAGAAATACATTTTTTTAAGTAATCTACTCTCCAATTATATTTATAAACACTACAATTTCCAAAACAACATTGGTAAAGTACCTGTAGAGTCTTGTTAATCGCAAAACTTTGTGATGTTGAGATCTTGATTAGAAATGAATTATCTGCCAAATGTTATGTCTATTCTGAGCACAAAGGAAAAAGACATAATTCAAATTTCTCTCACATACAATGAGAGATGATGTCGGTCTAGTAAGGTTTGTATTGTTAATGGACTTAATTTAACTAAGTTTGAGCATGTCTGATGAATCTGGACAGTCTTGGTGGTGCCACTATTTTCCTTAGTTTCTAGCTGAGCAGTTGAACGTGGAACTGGGTTACTGCAATTGAACCAAAAACACATTCAATGTGATTATTACATTGTAAGCATATTTCAGAGCAGGTTCGTCCGCCTGAGAAGCCAGGTTTACAAAACCAAGATCTAATCATGAATTTATATAACAATTTTTTTAACGAGGGATGAAATATCAGCTCTGGTGTTGGGCTTGTGGTTTGTCCCCAATCGACAAACCAACTTCGCTAAATTGAAGATAGAGGCCATAGAATATTTTTGGAAAATTAGACTGAGAACCTTCTTTGCCTCAAGGGAGACCAACATGCCTAAAGAACCTACAGGATTCAGCAATTAATCACAATTCATCCCTCCAACACACATGATTCCAAAAGATATCCTTGCTTTTGAACAGGTTGTCTTATTCTCTATCCAACAATTGGAGCAGAAAAAAACATATATCAAGGCCAACCTAACATCAGGTCAACAGAAGGCCATCCAATAACTTAAAATTGATGACTCAATCATCATTAAGCCGGCTGATAAGGGCAGAGCAGTAGTGATCTGGCTGAGAGAAATGTACCTGAAGGAAGGAAGTAAGCAGATACTCCATCCCATCTGGTACAGACAAATAAAAGAGGACCCTACATGCAAATTCAAGGAATTGTATGATGAAATAACGAAAAAACGTTTTGAAACAGAAATCCTAGGGAAGAAAGAGTTCGAATACCTGACCAAAAAGAAAAGCAGAATTCCTGTCATTTACTTTCTACCAAAAGTTCACAAAGACCTTTGAGAGGGACCAGGAAGGCCCATCGTCTCCAGGTTCGATTAATTGCTGGAACCAATATCTAAATAAGTGGACACGTTTCTAAAACCATTCCTCCAGGAGATTCCATCGTATTTAAGAGACACCATGTATTTTATAAATAAAACAGAAGGGGTACACTTTGACCTGAATCAACATTGGCTGGTATCCTTTGACATGGTGTCACTTTATACTGAAATTCCACCAGATGAGGCACTGGAGGCATTGGAATACTACTTGGAAATAAGAAATCGTCCCCAGCAGGTTCCCACAGAGTTTATTTTGCAATTGGCCTCCATAGCACTCAAGAAGAACTACTTCAAATTTTAGGATATTTTCTATGTCCAAACGAAGGGGACCGCAATGGGATGTCCCTCCGCACCCGGGATGGCTGTGTTGTACATGGCACGCTTCAAGGAGAAATACATCTACAACAATAACCCCTATTCAGATCATCTAAAACAATGGTATTGTTACATAGATATGTTAGGTGCCTATGGAGTGGATCAGAAAATGATTTGCACTGCTTTTTCCAATGGCTAAATGGAAGACAATCAGACATAAAGTTCACCCTCTCTAAGAGTCAACAAAATCTCACTTTTCTGGACGTTGAAGTCAGGCATTATGACAGCGAACTAATAACAACTTTGCACAGGAAACAAACTGACAGTAATACTTTATTGCATTACAAAAGCTTCCATCTGTGAAGCCCGAAAGATAATCTACCTTATGGACAATTTTTAAGGATTAGAAGGAATTGCACACGCAAAGAAACCTACACGATACATGCAGAAGCATTCCGTGAACAATTGAAACACCAAGGTTATCCTAAAAAATTGCTTAAACATGCCCTGAAACTCGCAAAATACACTCCGAGGGAATGTCTATTATCAAAAGAAGAAAAATGTAATGAAGATAAACTGATTTGCGTTTCCATGTTTGGACCGCACACACACAATTTCGCCAAATATTATGCAATAACTGGCACCTCTTATCTAATTTGGAACAACCATTCGAACCACCACTGTTTGTCATGAAGAAGAACCCCAGCATAGGCCAACAGATAGTGAGGGTGGATGTTTTCCCCACAAAAAAGAAGAAAGAGGCAGTCTCTAAAGTCAGCACATATGGTGCTCAAATGATCGACGTCCACTGGAAGCTCGAGAAAATGGAAAACAGGCTACGCAGGAATAATTTGCGAGTACTGGGAATTCCTGAGGGATCTGAAGGGTCCGACATTAAGGCACATATATTTAAGTTATTTAGTCAGGCTTTCCCCGAGCTAAATGGTTGGAATTGGTCCAACTAGATCCAAAGAGTACACCGTACCCCTTTTAGGTTGAGAGGAATGATTAAGCCCTGTCAGGACAAGAACTTGCACGCTTTTCTGGTAAACCCGGCGATGTTAAAGATTATTAATAATGGAAAGACTCTACTTTTCTCTTCTGAGATCAAGGTGAAAGAATACCTTGAATCTCTATGTATGTAGAAGGTCACTGCTTAAGCCATGTGATAGGGGTCAGTTGAATCAAGCAGCAGCGGTATGGGCCCGGGCAATGTATGATTGACTATATAATCACATACTGGTAATTGTTTTTTGAATTCCTTGTTGTTTAGAGGTTATTTTGGTGGTGGGCTCCACAATGTTGGTAGATAACTGTATTAATTTATATTCGTCCTCACTGCTTTCACTGCGCTCCATCATTTGCACAGACAAGGTCTGCGCGCCCCACAGAGAGGGGAGAGTAGGGGGCGTTGGATGGGTGGGGTGGTGGTAGAAGGGGGTAGAATGGGAGGGGGGTGGGGTAAGGGTGGGGGTTGGGGGGTGGTTGGGTGGAAAAAGGGGAAAAAGGGAAGTGGTACAGTCTAGGGCAAAGTTATGAAGCGATGAATAATATTATGTGGAAGGACTTGATTGTTGAGTTTAAAACACAATATGATGGTAAACATTAGAATATGCACTATAAACGCGGGAGGCTTGAATGACTGGAAAAAGAGACAGAGATTGGCTTACCTGGTAAAGCACGAAAAAATAGATATTCTTTGCGTTCAGGAGACCCATCTTCCATGGGCCAAACTCAGGCAACTCTGTTTGAATGGCTTCAAATTAGCTGTATGTTCGACTCAGACATCTACAATCCGGGGTGTTGCTATTTTAATTTGAAAATCCTTGGGTAAAGTAAAGAAAGTAAAAGCACATAGTAACAGGAGATGGGCAATAGCTGAATTAGAACTGGGCTTTACATTATGTGTAATCTATGGTTCAACCTTTGATGAGCCCGACATCTTTGATTTTCTAGAAGTTGAATTAGCTGGGTGGTATACCCCTCTGATAATAACAGGGGATTTTATTATCTCGGCTGACTGGACCGGTTCTACACCATATGCTGGGCGTAGGGCTAAGGTTTTCCAATCAGTACAATTCCTGCTGGGCTCTCATGGGTTGCAGGATGTCTGGGGAGCCAAATTTCCCCTGGATTATGGGTTCACATATTTTTCTAACCCTGCTCAGAGGTATACAAAGTTGGACTATTTTCTTATCACCTCATCAGAATTACCCAAAGTTGATATTAGTAAACTCCCCAGATTGGTTTCAGACCATAATCCCTTAATTTTATCATATGATTTAGGACATATAGAAAGGAAAAGAAACTCCTGATCCTTTGAGAAAAAACTACTTGCTGATGTTAGATTTACGGATCATTTGAAAAAATGGGTAACACAGTTTTTTGCGGAAAATAGGTACAGCACTTCTAGGATTATGGTCTGGGAAACTTTCAAGGCGGCCCTGAGGGGCGAGACTATTAGCTGTTCCACCAGGTTGAGAAGGGAAAATAGGGGAAAGGTCGAGGCTTTAATGATGGAATTATTGAAAGCTGAAGAACAACATGTAAAGGATATAGCATCTGGGGTAAATCGCTCTGAAAGTCAGAATGTGCTTTTAGTAGTAAAAGCTGCTCCCCAAAAAGAGATAACTTTGAAGGCTATAGGGGAGTATCAGACCAATCGGGTTAAAAGATAAGAGACTGGGGAGACTGGGGAGCAAGCAGGGAGAGTGCTCGCCCTCCAGTTAAGGCAGGAAAAGGTAAGGAACACCATTGTTTGTATTGAAGAGGATGGGGTAGAATATACAGAAGTCAAAGATATCCTCAGAATTACTATCAGCGGCTCTATAAGTATGAAGCACCTAGTAAAAAACCTGGCGAGGGACTTCAAGATTCTGGCCCACAACTTGATGAATTAATCAGAAAAAAACTTGACGAGGATATTACGTCAGCTGAAATTACTACTGCACTCCGGGAATTAGCCTCTGGGAAGGCCTCAGGTCCCGATGGGATCCCCCTCGAAGTATATAAAGCTATTGAAGTAGAAATTGCCCCACTCTTAAAAGATCTTTTTAATGAAGTTATGTATTCCGGCTCGATACCTGACTCTTGGAAAGAGACAAATATTGAAATCTTTCATAAAAAGGGGAAACCAGTGGAAATGGCAGGATCATATCGCCCCATATCATTGATCAATTCAGACACCAAACTTTACTCAAAAATTCTGGCAAAAAGGTTGAGCAGGGTCATTGGGGGTCTCGTTTCCCCGTGGCAGCACGGGTTTGTCCCCGGTCGGGGTACAACTGACCACACATGCAGGGCAATAACATTATTCGACGCCCTGGCTGCCACGGGGGGGGGGAGATGGCCATGATCCTGCTTGACGCAGAGAAAGTGTTTGATCGCATTGATTGGAGCTTTCTCTGGGGCGTTTTGGTGGCAAGAGGATTCGGCCTAACATTATTGGAGCCCTTAAGGCAATGTACGTAGAACCTGTAGCTAGGGTGACGGCTATGGGTGAGAGATCAGGGGTGATTAACATCAAGAGGGGGACCCGTCAGGGGTGCCCCTGTTCCCCCATTCTCTTTGCTTTGTACATTGACCCTCTTATCCAGAACATTTGAGCCTGTTCCGGAATAACCCCAGTGATTTGTAATGGCTACCCAAATAAAATCTTGGCGTATGCCGATGACCTTGCTTTGTTAACAACTGATCCACAACAATCTCTCCCTATTTTGGGAGAAATGGCTAAAGTGTTTGGTAGTGAGTCTGAGTACCTATTAAACGAAACGAAAACTCAGGTTATATGCTCCAAAAATATTATTAAAACTGATCATAGATTTTTCGATTCTACAACATATTTAGGGGTTAAAATTAATGCCACTGTGGAAAAAATTGTTGCTGAGAACTACTTGCCGCTTATTAAAAACCTAGAAACTGAATTAAAGAGAATAGACGTGCTGCATCTTTCTCTGGTAGGAAGGGTGAATGCATTGAAGATGTCTATGTTTCCTAGAGTGCTGTACTAGTTCCGTGCTATCCCATTTCTAATAGAGGACAACATAATGAAACATCTGGAAGCCACTTTTATTAGATTTGTATGGCAATATGGAAGGGTAAGGCGCTCTACTAATTTAATGTCGCCACCTAGAGAAAGGGTTGGGATGGCTCTCCTGAACCTAAGATTATATCATTGGGTCTGTCTTTTGATCCAAATGACAACCTTAGTTCAGGCCGAATCCGCAAGTGCCACAGGTCCAGAGTTTGTTGATGGACGAGAGCCACCCCAGATTTTTAAGATGCTTTTGAGGGGTAAGGCATCAGGGTTGCTGCATTGTGAGTTAGAGCGATGTTATTATAAAAAAAACTCGACTGAAGACACTGTATGGGGCCTGGCAGGCGTGGAAAGCAATCATGAAATTCTTTAATGTCCCAAAATTTAATTCATATGTACAATAGTGTAACTCATCCCTCTTGCCCCAATTGAAAACTGATAGAAATCTACAGGTGTAGAAGAGAATGGGGATTATGTCTCTGGGAGATATAATGAAAGGAGACAAGATTCTGGGATTCGAGATACTACAGGAAAGATTTGGCATTCCAGGTAGTCACTGGCTGTTGTATGGTCAAGTTGTTCGTATGATTGGGGCGGTTAGACCTAGGGTCTCATCGATTGCCGACTTTCCTGTGTTGGAGGTACTACGTAGAGGCTGCAAGACGATCAAGACTATCTATGATTGCTTAGTTGAACAAATTCAGGATGATTTAGAAAAGGTGGAGTCTAATTGGGCTTTAAAACTAGAGGATCCAGATGTGGATCTTTCCCTCTCATTGAACAAAAAGATATTTCGGGCTTCTAACCTAGGAGCACAACATTACAAGACTATTTTTAAATTGTACCACACACCTGCTGAACAATACGCCTGGGGTATAAGGGAAAATGACAGCTGCCCCAGATGTAATGAAGGTCATGCTGATATAACACACATGTTTTTTTCTGTAATCGGTTGGATTCTGTTAAAAGTGAAATAATGACATTTTGGGAGGGGCTGCTAGGTCATGTCATCGACCTATCCCCAACATTAACGCTCCTTGGTAATGACTCTAATTTGGGCCTGGGAGATGATGAGAGGGCCTTAGTATTTATATTTGTCACAGTACTCCGAATTTTAATCTCTGCAGGTTTGAAGGATGCGACTTCTCCGTCCCTTCAGATGTGGCTATCCAGATTGTTGGGCATTCATAATATCGAGTCAAGCCTGTACAAATTTAAAGGTATTAAAAAGCGTGAGAAGACAGCGTCTTTGGGCCCCTGTAACAAATTAGAGGGCTGCCAGAATTTGATAAGTTTTTAAAGTAATTGCTGCCGTATGGTTCAATATGCTTTTTAATGAAATGTCTTTTACCAGTAATTTATTATTCCTCCCGTTAAAGTTTTTATTGCAGATTTTGTGTAAATATATCAATTGCTGTTTTATACTTGACCATGTATGTAACTATTTGATGAATTTTGTCCTTCCTTGTACCACATTCCCAATAAAAATATATTATAAAAAAAACAAAAACAAAGAAGAAAGATCTCATATCACAATGGAACCTCAAACCCCTATAACTCATATTGGGGCACCACAAATGTGGTAATTGTTCTATGTGAGAAGCAACTATTGATGGAACCGGATTTGTACACTGGATCATCAGATGGATGCAGAGAGAGTTCTCAAACTGAATGTCATATATGCTGTCACATGCCCTTCTTGGAAATTGTACGTAGGGAAGACGAACCAGGAAATACGACAAAGACTCGTACAACATCAATCCAGGATAAAGAATAAATTCACTACTGCGCCTATGGTGAATCATTTCATTCATAGTGAAATAGACTTCAAATGGACTGTATTGTGGGTCATAAAACCTAATTTAAGGGGCGGTTATATTGAAGCAGATTTGCTAAGAAAAGAGGCATAGTTGATCCTTAAATTCAATAGTACAATTTATGGCCTTAACAAAATGTCAGAAATTGGAAAAACCTGATTGGATTTCCTTCAACACAGCTCAGCCATCGTGAATGCTTTGATATCCAAAGACTATTACTCTGAGAAAGACTCTATCCTGCTGGGGGGCATCAACATTGATTCAGAAAAGGGGGTGGTGATGAACAGAGTGTCTGAATTAAGCAGACCACTCTTACCCAGTCCAAAGATCAGGGCTTGATCCATCACCGTTTTTTAGCTCACTGCACCATCCCAGCTCAGAACCTGGCTACATGCAAATTAGTCTGTTCCTGTCCCAGTGCATGATGGGAACAGGGCAAACCAAACTACCAAGCCAATTCTTATACTGGGAAGGAAACAAGCTACCGGGGACCGGTTTCTGGCATTTCAGCCGTCGTCGGCCCGGCTTGCTTGAATCCTGATGGTGCAATGAGCAAGGGACTCACATCTGAGTATACCCTTCCACGCTTATGGTGGACAAAATGATTCAGAAAAGGGGGTGGTGATGAACAGAGTGTCTGAACTAAGCAGACCACTCTTACCCAGTCCAAAGATCAGGGCTTGATCCATCACCGTTTTTTAGCTCACTGCACCATCCCAGCTCAGAACCTGGCTACATGCAAATTAGTCTGTTCCTGTCCCAGTGCATGATGGGAACAGGGCAAACCAAACTACCAAGCAATTCTTATACTGGGAAGGAAACAAGCTACCGGGGACCGGTTTCTGGCATTTCAGCCGTCGTCGGCCCAGCTTGCTTGAATCCGGATGGTGCAATGAGCAAGGGACTCATGTCTGAGTATACCCTTCCACGCTTATGGTGGACAAAATGATTCAGAAAAGGGGGTGGTGATGAACAGATTGTCTGAATTAAGCAGACCACTCTTACCCAGTCCAAAGATCAGGGATTGATCCATCACCGTACATTTATGGCCTTAACAAAATGTCCGAATTTGGAAATACCTGATTGGATTTCCTTCAACACAGCTCAGCCATCGTGAATGCTTTGATATCCAAAGACTATTACTCTGAGAAAGACTCTATCCTGCTGGGGGACATCAACAATGGCAGAACTGCAATTAGTAAGTAGCTGAGACCTTAAAGTTTCTTAAGCCACCACTGCGCGACAGGCCAACAACTACATAGCTAATCAACAACACCAGTCCTAGTTCCTATGGCAATATTCATTTACTAGACTGTAAACATCCATGGTCGAAAATCGTTATCCAAGGGATCTCTTTAGTCTCAAGATAATCCTAAGATGTTTCAATCTATTGCCTCTTTAAAACAACAACCTCTCTGATCTATACAGACAGGACAGCACAAACAAAAAATGTGTGAAAAGCGAGATGGCACCTCACGGGCGCACCACCAATGGGACCCCTGGTTGGTACTCACCAGGATGGCCCTGTTCTCATCATCGGTGCCATCAAGCTAAAACCAAAAACGTGTCTCGAACCTCAAAAATAAAAAGACAATGGATGGTGCAGTGGACACAACTTATATGTGACACAACTAACAACATGTAACATTTAACATATAAGTCACTGCGCAACTGGGACAATAAACTTTACTTTCATTCCCTTCTTTGTTGCAAAACAGTGAACACACATATACTAAAAAAGGAGAGAGTAAATACTACCTATCGATTCACTCTCTACTTACAGCCGACATGTTTCATTGCCTTGGTTTCTATCAGGCAATTTCTTCAGGGCAATACACTTTAAATGCCACTGCAAGAGACACTGAAGCTTGGGTGCTGTAACATAAACAAACAAAAGTATGGTCACCTGGTATCCCTCTCTATGTTCTGCATATCAAAATGTCTATCAGACCACCATGCTGTATTGGTAAATAAATTCCATTATTACCCTGCATGCAGTTTTGCCTCTCATACCAGTCATGAAGTTATGATAAAATCGGATTCCAGCTCCCTTAGGTGAGCATGGTCCTTACTCCCCGTTCGAGAAAGTTACTGGAATGTAAAAAACACAAAGCGTTCAGTAATTTCAGTGTTGGAGCCTTCTCCTACCTGGCGCAGTGTACACAGCCTAAATACAGTTACGCTAGGTGTTATCGGTGTCAGAGTAGCGGTCGGCGTCCTCTCAACCCTCGAGCGCCGACCGAATGCATCTCTGCTTATTTACCGGCTTTGGAGTCGGGTGTTTAGCGCACTGGGATTGGTCCTCAATGTTGGATGACGTGGGACTAGGCTGCCGATTTCCAGGATCTCTGATTGGTTCCTGAGGTCGCGTAACGCGCACTACGATTGGTCCACAGTGTCAGATGACACGGGAACCCGGCTGCCGATTTTCGGGATCCGTGATAGGTCCCAGGCTTTTCTAATACTGGGTGCCGGTATTCCGGGGAAGAGCGCGGCCATTTGTAAATGGACCCTATTGCCTGGAATAGAATAGAATCAGTCTGACATTATTCAATATACGCCAATATTTTAGCTAAAAAAGAGCAAAACTACACTTTCGATGTACGCTGGTGTAGATAAACGTGTACTTTATTTAGCTAGTGTAGAATTTAGATGTAGACAAATTCCACAGGATTGCAGTATATTAAGGATTTGTAATGGCAGTGCCAACTGACACCCTGTTCTAAGAGTGATAAGGTCTATGGGCGAAGTAGACTATTATAGGCTAATATGGACCTAACACATGTTAAGCCTAGTTAGATCAAGGTTGTTGTAAATCACATTTCACCTAAAATGGAGATATCCAGTCATATCAGGAAAGGTATAGTACATATCTCAATCTTAAATATAGATGTTATAATTTTAGATGTTAACTCCTAAAGGTGATATACTTTTAGTTTAGGATGGTGGAGTACCACGAGTCAAAGGGACAGCAGAATACTGCGCTAGAAGACAGCTCTTCAGGTGGTTTAACGCAACTTATTCCATTCCAGTAGTTCGTTCAGCCCTTTCTGTTCGCTTTGCTCTTGATATATCCAACGAGCTTCCTTGGTGATTAAGCGTCTTTCCACAGACTGCACGTCGCCCGTCACTCTCTCCAGCACTACCCATGTAAAGGTGTGTTTATTGCGGTGGCAGTGTTGCACTAACTTAGTAGTCAGTTTTCCAATCCTTATTGTACTGACATGCTCCTGGATGCGGAGTTTGATCTTGCGTGTGGTGAGTCCGATGTATTCCAAACCACACTCACATTTTAGTCTGTATACCACGTTGGTTGTATTGCAGTTACTGAAGTGGTTCAGTGACCAGGTCTTTCCAGATTGAAGAGTCACGGTGGTGGTTTTCTTAGTCAAAGGGCATACAGAACAGCTCCCGCATGGGAAGTGTCCTTTAGGGATGGTAGTGTTCTCAGCTTCTGGTCTTCCAACACTTCTGGTGTGAACCAGTTTGTCTTTCAGGTTACTTGCTCTTCGGAAGGCAAACCGTGGTGGTGGCATCTTAAAATCCGCTGTTGAAAGTAGAGACCAGTGTTTCCTAATAGATTGGCGGATCTTTGTGGCCATGGGATCATAGGTCATGACTACAGGTAGACAGTCTGACTTTTCTTTGACTTGTGTCTCTAACAAGGCTGCTCTGGGTGTATTCAAGGCTCTTTTTTGGGCTTGAGAAATTGTCCTCAGGTACAGGCGAAACTGCTCATCAATTGACCTATATAAGGAACAAGCGGGAGTCCTGAGTTCGAAACTGGAAGCCCGTGACTACCCACGGAGAGTAGTCAAGCAAGCCCAAAAAAGAGCCTTGAATACACCCAGAGCAGCCTTGTTAGAGACACAAGTCAAAGAAAAGTCAGACTGTCTACCTGAAAGACCTGGTCACTGAACCACTTCAGTAACTGCAATACAACCAACGTGGTATACAGACTAAAATGTGAGTGTGGTTTGGAATACATCGGACTCACCACACGCAAGATCAAACTCCGCATCCAGGAGCATGTCAGTACAATAAGGATTGGAAAACTGACTACTAAGTTAGTGCAACACTGCCACCGCAATAAACACACCTTTACATGGGTAGTGCTGGAGAGAGTGACGGGCGACGTGCAGTCTGTGGAAAGACGCTTAATCACCAAGGAAGCTCGTTGGATATATCAAGAGCAAAGCGAACAGAAAGGGCTGAACGAACTACTGGAATGGAATAAGTTGCGTTAAACCACCTGAAGAGCTGTCTTCTAGCGCAGTATTCTGCTGTCCCTTTGACTCGTGGTACTCCACCATCCTAAACTAAAAGTATATCACCTTTAGGAGTTAACATCTAAAATTATAACATCTATATTTAAGATTGAGATATGTACTATACCTTTCCTGATATGACTGGATATCTCCATTTTAGGTGAAATGTGATTTACAACAACCTTGATCTAACTAGGCTTAACATGTGTTAGGTCCATATTAGCCTATAATAGTCTACTTCGCCCATAGACCTTATCACTCTTAGAACAGGGTGTCAGTTGGCACTGCCATTACAAATCCTTAATATACTGCAATCCTGTGGAATTTGTCTACATCTAAATTCTACACTAGCTAAATAAAGTACACGTTTATCTACACCAGCGTACATCGAAAGTGTAGTTTTGCTCTTTTTTAGCTAAAATATTGGCGTATATTGAATAATGTCAGACTGATTCTATTCTATTCCAGGCAATAGGGTCCATTTACAAATGGCCGCGCTCTTCCCCGGAAGACCGGCACCCAGTATTAGAAAAGCCTGGGACCTATCACGGATCCCGAAAATCGGCAGCCGGGTTCCCGTGTCATCTGACACTGTGGACCAATCGTAGTGCGCGTTACGCGACCTCAGGAACCAATCAGAGATCCTGGAAATCGGCAGCCTAGTCCCACGTCATCCAACATCGAGGACCAATCCCAGTGCGCTAAACACCCGACTCCAAAGCCGGTAAATAAGCAGAGATGCATTCGGTCGGCGCTCGAGGGTTGAGAGGACGCCGACCGCTACTCTGACACCGGTAACACCTAGCGTAACTGTATTTAGGCTGTGTACACTGCGCCAGGTAGGAGAAGGCTCCAACACTGAAATAACTGAACGCTTTGTGTTTTTTACATTCCAGTAACTTTCTCGAACGGGGAGTAAGGACCATGCTCACCTAAGGGAGCTGGAATCCGATTTTATCATAACTTCATGACTGGTATGAGAGGCAAAACTGCATGCAGGGTAATAATGGAATTTATTTACCAATACAGCATGGTGGTCTGATAGACATTTTGATATGCAGAACATAGAGAGGGATACCAGGTGACCATACTTTTGTTTGTTTATGTTACAGCACCCAAGCTTCAGTGTCTCTTGCAGTGGCATTTAAAGTGTATTGCCCTGAAGAAATTGCCTGATAGAAACCAAGGCAATGAAACATGTCGGCTGTAAGTAGAGAGTGAATCGATAGGTAGTATTTACTCTCTCCTTTTTTAGTATATGTGTGTTCACTGTTTTGCAACAAAGAAGGGAATGAAAGTAAAGTTTATTGTCCCAGTTGCGCAGTGACTTATATGTTAAATGTTACATGTTGTTAGTTGTGTCACATATAAGTTGTGTCCACTGCACCATCCATTGTCTTTTTATTTTTGAGGTTCGAGACACGTTTTTGGTTTTAGCTTGATGGCACCGATGATGAGAACAGGGCCATCCTGGTGAGTACCAACCAGGGGTCCCATTGGTGGTGCGCCCGTGAGGTGCCATCTCGCTTTTCACACATTTTTTGTTTGTGCTGTCCTGTCTGTATAGATCAGAGAGGTTGTTGTTTTAAAGAGGCAATAGATTGAAACATTTTAGGATTATCTTGAGACTAAAGAGATCCCTTGGATAACGATTTTCGACCATGGATGTTTACAGTCTAGTAAATGAATATTGCCATAGGAACTAGGACTGGTGTTGTTGATTAGCTTTCAGAGTGGAGGGCGTCCTAGTTCTGTTTGTCTTTCCCTCTAGACTCCCATTTTTGTAGCAACAACTACATAGACCAATAATGGAGTCAGCCTCTGTAATGAAAGTTACTAGGAACGGCAGATCATATTCCATCTAAATTAGTGAGCAACAAAACCAGAGCCTATAAAAACCAGAAGCCATTGCGGTGAGCAAGGAAGTTACAACCACTGCATAGACCAATAAGGATGTTAGCATCTGTAATGAAAGCTACTAGGAATAGCAGATTATATTCCATAAAATTAGCAATCAGATCACCTAAACCAGAGCCTACAAATACCTGAAGCCTTTGCAGTGAGAAGGAAGTTACAAAAGTCAGCTAAACCGTAAATTAGGTACCCATCCAGCCAGGTAGAAATTAGAAGAATGAGTGACTGAGGCGCACAAGGAGAGAAGTGAGTTTAATGGCATGAACACATGTGAAATGGATTAGTCAAATATAGATACTTTGTAGCTAACACAATCCGTTCCACTTTTGTTGCAGTAATCCTTGAATGCCAGTTATCCCGGCACATGTCTTTGAGTTGCGGCTTAAACTGAAACCAGAAAATTGCGACATTACATCATGACTAGCCGGTTTACATGAACTGAGCTGAAAAGCCTGCCAAAGTAAGTTTCTTTCCAACATAAATAAAATAAAGTGAAAGACTGGAAATAATCCCCACTTTTTAATGAAGGAAGTTCAAGTTCAAGTTCAAGTTCAGGGATTTATATAGCGCACTGCTCACCCAGAGGGTCTCAAGGCGCTTGGGGAAGGGGGTTCAATTTTTGTCGAATAGCCAGGTTTTAAGTTCTTTTCTGAAGGAGATGTGGTTTTGAGTAAGGCGGAGGTGAGTGGGGAGTGAGTTCCAGGTCTTGGCCGCCAGGAAGGAGAAGGACCTGCCACCCATGGTGGATTTTCGGATACGCAGGACTGCAGCGAGGGCTTGATTGGACGATCTCAGTTGGCGGGTGGGTGTGTAGAAGGACAGTCGAGTGTTGAGGCATTCGGGTCCTAGTTTGTAGAGGGCTTTGTGTGCGTGGGTAAGAAGACGGAATGTAATTCTCTTGTTGACAGGAAGCCAGTGGAGGTCTTTTAGGTGTCCGGTGATGTGATCTTGGCGAGGGATGTCCAATATGAGTCTTGCAGATGCGTTTTGGATGCGTTGGAGTTTTTTCTGTAGTTTTGTTGTGATTCCGGCGTATAGTGTGTTACCATAATCCAGTCGACTCGTGACCAGTGCGTGGGTGACAGTCTTTCTTGTTTCGAGGGGGATCCAGCGGAAGATCTTTTTGAGAATACGAAGTACGTTGAAGCAGGAGGATGAGACTGCGTTGACTTGTCTGGACATCGAGAGAGAGGAGTCTAGGATGAAGCCCAGGTTGCGTGCGTGGTTTGTGGGTGTGGGTGCTGTGCCCAGAGCGGAAGGCCACCAAGAGTCATCCCAGGCAGAGATGGAGGATCCTAAGATGAGCACCTCCGTTTTGTCTGAGTTGAGTTTTAGGCGGCTATGTTTCATCCATTCGGCTACTTCTTTCATGCCTTCGTGAAGATTCGTTGAAAACAACTGAGAGGTCTTTTGGCTTCCAGAATTAAGTGGGCGCACTTCCTGACTATCCGCAGAGTACTTTTCAGAATGTTTAATAGGTTAAGGCAATGAGGCGGGCGGTAGTACCTCTAAACCGCTCAGAACGTTGACCAGGAAATTGATCAACTAAAACTATAGAAAAACAGCTATGCCCCTGTACTTAAACATTTATGTGATGACAGGTAGTGACTGTAATATTAGTATTAAACAATTAACAGATATTGTTTTTAAACAAATCCAAACATGTAGTTCATCTCCGAGAATAAGTTCATAATTCTGGGTATGAGTAATATCAGTAGAAACACAGTTCGTTCTTAGTGTGGATACTTCAGTTTATTGTTCCAATTCATTAGCCAACACGTGTTTCATCGCAGGGAACAAGCTGCGAATCTTCAGGGCTGGATAAAAACATAAGGATACATTTTTTGGACACATGTTCATTCTATAACACATTAAGGTAGTGACTTGATGATGTCAACCCAATGTGAGCAAAGTATGCCATTATGTGACTTTGTACATTGTTATACAATACCATAGTAATATCTATGGGTAAGAGATGTGTTTAATTGTCATAGAGACAGAGAAAACAGAAGCCGAATTCATGGGTGAAGTGGTGATGTGAAAAATTCGTTTGTTCAGTAAACGCGTGACCCCAAGTGACTTGCAATTGGTGCTTTCTTTTACAAAAATTAAAAAGGAATAAAGACGGACACGTCATTGCAAATTCGGAATCAAGCAGTCTCGGGAAACGCCCCGTCCGGGCGTTGCTCGAAAACTTAGGTCAAGGTCCAAAACGTTAAAAGGGGTATCTGGGAGATATCAAATGCATATGACCCAGTAAGTGCAAAGTCTAGTTGTTAAATTTTTAGGAACATGAAAAAACAGTGATTGAAAAAGGCGTTGAAAGGCAAGTCATTATGAGTACCCTTTGACTGATCATCTCGTAAATATTTCCTACGAGGGTGAGAGGCTTTTCCGATTTATTCCACTCTACCTCCTAAATGATTACCTATGATACACGTCTCATGCTATCTCCCTTGCTCTCTCTCTATTTTCTCTGTATCACTTACAGACACAGAACAGAGCCGTGTACCTTTGTAAAAACTACCTAGTTTTTACTGACAGACGACTAGAGATCTGTACGGATTCTTCCTAGTCTCCTAAGTTTTTCTCCATTCAGGTATAACACGTACCCAATAGATTACGCACACATAAGGGTTATAAGGTCTCTTTACTATAGATCTATGCAATAAATAGATTTAAAATTGTTCGAGACTGCTTGATTCCGAATTTGCGATGACGTGTCCGTCTTTATTCCTTTTTAATTTTTGTAAAAGAAAGCACCAATTGCAAGTCACTTGGGGTCACGCGTTTACTGAACAAATGAATTTTTCACATCACCACTTCACCCATGAATTCGACTTTTGTTTTCTCTGTCTCTATGACAATTAAACACATCTCTTACCCATAGATATTACTATGGTATTGTATAACAATGTACAAAGTCACATAATGGCATGCTTTGCTCACATTGGGTTGACATCATCAAGTCACTACCTTAATGTGTTATAGAATGAACATGTCTCCAAAAAATTTATCCTTATGTTTTTATCCAGCCCTGAAGATTCGCAGTTTGTTCCCTGCGATGAAACACGTGTTGGCTAATGAATTGGAACAATAAACTGAAGTATCCACACTAAGAACAAACTGTGTTTCTACTGATATTACTCATACCCAGAATTATGAACTTATTCTCGGAGATGAACTACATGTTTGGATTTGTTTAAAAACAATATCTGTTAATTGTTTAATACTAATATTACAGTCACTACCTGTCATCACATAAATGTTTAAGTGCAGGGGCATAGCTGTTTTTCTTCGTGAAGATTCGTTTTGGCGGTGGTAGGGTCTTTGGTGAGGGAAAGGATTAACTGGGTGTCGGCGGCGTAAGAGATGATGTTAAGGTTGTGTTGACGCGCGATGGAGGCGAGTGGGCTCATGTTAACGTTGAAGAGGGTGGGACTGAGTGATGATCCTTGTGGTACTCCACAGATGACTTCAGTGGCCTCTGAGTTGAATGGGGGAAGTCGGACTCTTTGAGTTCTCCCAGCGAGGAATGAGATGATCCATTCCAAGGCTTTTCCTTGTATGCCGATGTTGCTGAGGCTTTGTATAAGGGTGCTGTGGCAGACTGTGTCGAAGGCGGCGGAGAGGTCGAGTAGGATGAGGGCCACTGTTTCTCCGTTGTCCAGTAGCGTTCGGATGTCGTCTGTAGCTGCGATGAGGGCGGTTTCGGTGCTGTGTTTGGCTCGGAAGCCGGACTGTGTGGGGTCGAGGGACTCGTTGGATTCAAGGAAGGCGGCGAGCTGGCTGTTGACAGCTTTCTCAATGACTTTGGCGGGGAAGGGGAGGAGGGATATGGGTCGGTAGTTTTTAAGTTCAGAGGGGTCTGCTGTTGGTTTCTTCAAGAGGGCGCTGAGTTTGGCGTGTTTCCAGCTTTCTGGGAAGGTGGGAGAGTTGAATGAGCAGTTGATGATATCACGGAGATGGGGTGCAATGATGGAGTCAGCTTTGTTGAAGATGTGGTGGGGGCAGGGGTCGGTTGGCGAGCCAGAGTGGATTGAGTTCATTAGGCGGATGGTGTCCTCGGTGGTGATTGGGTTCCAGGCGCTGAGGTTGTTAGTTGGCGGTGTAGGATCTGAGGGGGGTGGGGAGGATTGTTCGCAGGGAGTGTTCTCGAAGCTGTTGTGAATGTCGGCAATTTTGTTGTAGAAAAAGGAGGATAACGCATCGCAGAGGTCTTGGGAGGGAGTGATGTCGTTAGATGCTGCGGCGGGGTTTGTGAATTCTTTGACAATGTTGAAAAGTTCCTTGCTGTTGTGGGCGTTGTTGTCGAGACGATCCTTGAAAGCTGATTTCTTGGTGGAACGAATCAGTTGGTGGTGTTTGCGGGTGGCTGCCTTGAGGGTGGCCATGTTGTCGGTGGTTGGGTTTTTTCTCCATGTTTTCTCTAGGGTGCGGCATAGCTTCTTGGATTTTTTAAGGTCATCATTGAACCAGGGGGCCTTTTTGCTGCCTGAATTGATCTGGTGCTTTTTCAGGGGTGCTAGTTCGTCAGCGCTGTGGGTGATCCATTGCTTGAGGTTGGTGGCCGCTTGGTTTGGGTCCAATGAGAGGGTAGGGGGGTTTTGGTTGAGTGATGTGAGGAGTTGGTCGAAGGTGATTTTGTTCCAGTTTCTTCGAGGAATAGGTTGTGGGCGGTTGTGGGTCAAGGTGGTTTTGTAGCTGAAGTGAACACAGCTGTGGTCCGTCCAATGGAGAACTGTGGTGCGGTCGAAGGAAATGTGCTTGCTGGAGGTGAAGATAGGGTCAAGCGTGTGCCTGGCTGCATGGGTGGGGGTGTCCACAAGTTGTTTGAGTCAGAGATTGGCCAGGTTGTCCAGAAGGGAGTTGGTGTTGCTGTCGTGTTTGTTTTCAAGGTGGAAGTTGAGGTCCCCTAATAGAATGTAGTTCTCGGAGGCGAGGGCATGTGGGCTGATGAAGTCAGTGATGTCATCGCTGAATTGAGTGCGGGTTCCTGGAGGCCTGTAGATGAGGGTGCCTCTAAGTGTGGTCCTAGGGTCAGTGTGGATCTGAAAGTGGAGATGTTCGGCGGTTGCAAGATTGTCGTCGGAGCTGGTCGTAATTTTGATGGTGTTCCTATGGATGATGGCCATGCCTCCTCCTGTTTGGATGATGCGGTCTTTTCGGATGATCTTGTAAGCGTCCGGTATGGCTATGGCGATGTCGGGTGCTGATGATGTGTTCATCCATGTTTCTGTAAGGAAGTCGATATCCGGTGACGCAGTGTCGAGTAGGTCCCAGAGTTCAGTGGCGTGTCTGTGGATCGAACGGGTGTTTAGCAGGATGCACTTCAGGTGGTTGGAGTCGGAGCTATGTTTGGAGGAAGTGGATTTGGAGAGGGTCCTGAGGCAGGTGAACTTGCAGGTGTGGCAGGCGAATGGGCCGTGGGTACGTCCTGGCGTGGCCTCGCAGCAATGTAGTGTCCTTCCGGGGTTGAGAGCGAGGAGAGTTGCGGCATCATATGTGAATCTAGTGGGCTGAGTAGGACGGGGGCCAGGGGGTATGGCGCTGGGCGCGGTCCAGGCGCGGACGGGCATAGACGGGCTTACCTTTGGCGCACCTTCGGTGCGAATGGGGCGCGACCGCTGCGCATGAACGCTGCACGTAGATGCATCTGTCATAAGTGGACACTCCGCCTCAGGCAGACGAACTTGCTCTGAAAGATGCTTACAATATAACAATCACATTGAGTGTGTTTTTGGTTCTTTTGAAGTAACCCAGTGCCATGTCCCACTGCTCAGCTAGAAGCAGCTAAGGAAAATAGTGGCACCACCAGGACTGTGCAGATTTAAGAGACACACTCAAAATTAGTTAAACTAAGTCCATTAACAATACAAACCTTACTAGACCCAAATCATCTCTCATTGTATGTGAGAGAAATCTGAATTATGATTTTTTCATTTGCGCTCAGAATAGGTATACCAGTTGGCAGATAATTTGCTTCTGATCAAGATCTCAACATCACAAAGTGTTCCCATTAACAAGACTCTACAGGTACTTTGCCCATGTTTTTTGGGAAATTGTAGTGTTTATAAATATAATTGGAGTGCAGAGTAGTTAGAAAATGAATTTCTCTGGATCTTTTATTTTAGAGTTTATCCAGTCCTAAGGCCCTGAGGAGAACCCCACAACTGAGATGGGGTTCGAAACGCGTAGGCGTAAATTTCTACTTGGATAAGAATATGAATTGAGTTTTCCTTAACTGTTGGAGTGAAGTTCAAGTAAAAGGCCCTGCCCCAGCAGGCCACAAATGTGTACCCAGGAGGCAACAGCCCTTATAGTAGAGATGAATAGCTGTAAGGAATAATCACCCACATGGCTGTTGATTAGAATAGTGACTGGAATCAACCTGAAAGCAACTTTGTTTATGTTGTTTTTCATAAATATTGTTTGTATAAACTGTATGTTTTGTACATTTTGTATATATGTGTAAACAATTGGCGAAGGTGGTCTTATGAAATGGCATGCTCCATTAATGAAATGACTTGCAAAAAAAGTTGTAAATATGTAAGTAAATAAATACGCGACTATTCGAATCAGCAATAGTTTTTAGTCTGTTGAAACAAATACAGCACCCTAAATGTGATGGCTTGGTACTTTTTTGTTACTTAATTAGTGTAGACCCTACCCAGCTGCCCTTGGGCTAAACCCCTCTGTATGTAGTAGGCATTTCTCTTCTCTTGCAGAGCTGTGTGCCTGCAGCCGGTCTCCAATACACGTCTGGGGTGGGTGGCAACTTCACTTTGTGCATTCTCTCTAGACAGCGACAAACACAGGGAGGTTAGGTGTGTTGGAGTACTCAAATGCATTATGATTGATTTTCCTGGGCGGGAAGGGAGGAAAGAGCTGACATTTCCACCTGAATAGGCAGGGTCCTTTCCCTACACAAAGGGCTGATTACCCCCTACAGTTAGTGTGGAGCCAGAACGGGGAAGGAAGGGACCCTTCTTTGAAGTCATCCCCACTTCAAAGGCACAACTGAGTAGGAGTACTGGATCTCTGACCCCACCAAATCAGACACTTCTGGACCGATTACTGAACTCCGTTACAAGAACTGCTGTGCTGCATCAAGGCTGACATTCTTCTGGACTGCTGATCTGGAAGACCTGCTTTTCTATTGTGCTGCCCAGCTGCTCTCTGACCCTTCTGAGAGAGAATTTGACTCTACTTTGCAACTAAAGTGCTCTCCCAGGGCTTGTTGGCTTGCCTCCTCTTGTTTGAGACTCAGGGATATCAAAGTCTCTACACCTGCTTCAGTGGACCCAGATATTGGCGCCCGAAAAATCAATGCATCACCAATCTGCTTGTAGCAGGACAGGTGCATCAACCCTGCTGTGAGAGTAAAATTAGCGCATCTCTCTCAGAACAAACGCATCGTCTTTTGAGCTGGACACATCAGAATCGTGCATCGCCGCTGCAGCAGAGTGGTGAGATTGATGCATCCCCTTGACTGCCTGGAGAAATCCAGCGCATCGTACATCAGAACCATTGCACCTCGGTGCTTCGTCTTTGGAACTGACACATGGCCACCACTGCGTGGAGGAAATTGGTGCATTACCTCAACTGCAGGCTCGACCGACAATTGCTCATCTGTACACCGCAGCTCGCTGTTGCGACCAGGATCACGGTACTCTGATTACTAGGCCTGTGTGGCTGCTTTCCCCTATCTGCACCCCATTGCAGTCAGGATGAACTGTTAACTTTGCCCGGGCCAGCACAACCAAATAGCCCCTATTGGTGCTTATTACTTCTAAGCGCTACAACACTTTTATTTTTTCAAAATTCATTTCTTGACTTTGAATGATTGAAGTTTTGGCCTTGATATATTTATAAAACTATTGTCTTTTTTACTAACCTAATGTGGAGTCTTTTTGTGGTGTTGTCATTGTTTTACAATGAATTGTGATACTCAAATACTTTACACATTGCCTCTTGAGATAAGCCTGACTGCTTTGTGCCAAGCTACTATACGGGGAGCACAGGTTATCTTTTAGTGTGTATCTGACTCACCCTGAGTAGGATTGTGGTTCCTGCTTGGACAGGGTGCATACCTCTGCCAACGAGAACCCCAATTTCTAACACCTTGTATTAATAAAAACAAGAATTCCATTGAAAAAAAGTTATGTTAAAGTGACATAATAATTAGTTATGTTAAGAAAATCTTAGCTTATGTTTAAAAAAAACTAGAAATTCACTGAAAATAACAAAAGTTAAAGTGAGGCTCTATCTAGGTGTTGAAAGAAGATAACAACTAATGTATGCAGTTTTCCTGTTATAATCTACTCAGCTAACTATAACTTGAGGCCACGCCATGTACTCCTTCTGATCTCATAAATCACATCACTCATGATACGTAAAATGGCATCATCGGTGACATCACTGATGACATCTCAAATGACATTCATTCATTGTGTCATGGTGAAGTGACCTGCTACTGGGAATTGCTGCAAGTAAACCGATATGCATGTGGCTGATGATATTCCATGTAAATCGTAATTTTCTCAGATGCAAAAATACTGAAGTTCTCGAGAGACCCAAGCACCTGTTTTTTTCACAGGGATGATTAATACGCATGGGCCCACATAATGGGTCAAAATGTCTTACAGGTGCATTCTAAAGCATTTTAACTGCACTGAATGAAATCCTTATAGTTAGGGTCTACACAGTCTGTTGCTTTTCTAGGCATTCAGATTTCTCATAAGTATACCCACTAGATGCTTGAGGGGGTACTTGCATTTGTTCACATCAGATACAGAACAGAGTGCTTTCTCTCCATCCCATGTTCCTCTCTGGTTTGCATCTAGGAGATTGAGAAGTTAGACCTCCAGAGGAAGGGTTTATCAGTAGCATTTGCTGAAGCTATTTTGCAGTCCCATCAGCCACCCAAAGTGGAGGTTCTTCTGTTAGTCTTCCTTAGATGGATTTTCTGTGCCATGCGAAGGACTCTTGAAACCTATAACGTTGTTTGCTTTCTTTTTTTTTTTAGCCACTTCTCAGATTTGACGTCCTATCCCTCTTCCGTTACTGTTCTCCACTTTCTTCACCCCTAGGTACCTATCATCTTTCCATCTCCACACATTGATTTTTTTCTTATCCCTTCAACTTAAGGCTTTCTTCTGAGAGGAAACAGGGAAACATTACACTAACTGGATTAGAAGAGAATGGCTGAAATGTATCTGCGAATTTAATGGTTTCTGCATATCTCTTAAACATTTTCTTTTTCTTGGAGTACGAAAGGGGGTCTGAGGTATTCTTCTGCTACCCAACGTGATTGCTTGAACTGCTTGCTTTAAATCAGAAATGATCCACCTGTGTGTTTTAGAATGTTTTACAAGCTAGTAGGGGTGTTGAAAAGGGACCTCTATTTTGTTTTTACTTCAAGACATTTGGGAGTTTCGACACATTCGCTTTTAGAGTAACTGAATTTGCATCTCTTCAATTTTCTTTGTTTTCACAAGGGTGAAGAAAGACATTTCTGAACCTGGAAGTCCAGCAGCCTTATAGGCTGCTATATCCTCATAGAGTAAGCAAGTGTTGAGAAGTAGCGGGACAATGAAGTAATATCTTGATTGCATAGTGGAAATGTCCATTGAGCAGAGTCTTACTACTTTCAGTGGCAATCACTATATTTCACATTTACTTCCTGTTTTGACTCTGCCCTTTGGGTAGTATTAATAATTTGGTGGCTAACTCAGCAACAAACAGTGGAGAAACCAGTCATATTAGGTTACAAAAGTACTAACATCTTACACTTACAACATATGAAGTAATTACAACACCAGCTCCACTTTTGGTAAGTGTTTAGCTGTTAAATCCATTTGGTTGAGACACTGTGGGGGATATTTACAAGGAAGTGGCGGAGAGAGGTGTTAACCTTCCTGGCTTAACGCCTCTACCCGCAACTTCTGAAACGCAAGGCTGCACCATATTTACAATGATAAACGATAAACTTAGCAGTGTAGCACCAACGCAGGTACCCTTTGCACCATAGTGCAAGTTTTTCTGTGTGCAGGGGAGGTTTGTTTATGTGTAGGAAGGTGTCAATTAAATCAATGTTTAAACAGACAATCATAAAACCACAATGAGAAAATACATTACACTCTGCATCCATTAAAGGTTCATATAAAATTTGTTGTATAGACTCCATTCCAGAGGATTAAAACAGTATTAAAAAAGCAAAGGCTCGCATCTCAATAACATGATTAGCTAAAGATGTGTTTCCCTTGGGTCAGAACTTTTTTCAGAAAAATTGTTATCCTAAAAACACTGTGGTCATTGTCTAAATATTGTAGTGCCAGAAAAGCAGGTTGACATTGGTGAAGCCCAAACTGTTTTAGAATGGGTAATAGGAATAGGCTCCTAGCAGCAGAATAAAACCTACAGAAGAGAGTGACATGAATCGTAGATTATGGGGAAATGTTATCACAAGGGCAGGTTTGGAGATTATGAGACCAGTTTTGTTGTGGGGAAAGTGACCAATCTATGAAAGACTCCCAACCTAAATCCGGTTAATAGGAACCTATCATAGGCAACCGGTACAAAAGTTAAATGGGGTTGAATATTAAAAGTAGTTACAACCATCCGATTGTTTAGGACTGTGGGTTTGAGGATCTCAGATGACATTCTAATAGAGTCCAGCAACAAAATACCCTCTTTTCTTAATTCCTTCCTCGTTATTGCCCTGATGGTACTGGGATTAGTAATATACTCTAAATGTGCAAGATCTTTTAAAAAATTTCGTACATATCTAAGCCATGGTATCCTCATTGAGCCTTCGAATTTCAAAACATCTGAAAGGATATCTCTGTTCAATTTGGCCTCGTCTTTAATCCAGAGCCTGTGCCATAATAGCACAGGCTCAAGCTTAATTAGATCAAAGATAAAGGGAAGTCCTAGCTCCGCATTGCAGATGCATGCGGAGAAACCATTCGGGAGAGATACAATATATCTTAGAAAGGAATTTTCTACTCTCTGAATTGGGAGCAGGTCAGCGAACCCCCAGACCCCACTCCCATAAAATGCAGCTGAAACACACTTTACTTTGTAAATTCTAATGAGCTCCTCAGGAGGTCTTTTACCCAGTTTTCTGACAAAGACAGTTAAAGCAGATGTAGTACATACAAGTCCCAGTTTTTTGCTGCAACTGCTTGTGCCCAGGTGTTATTATGGACAGAATGCAGAACAATGTCATATATTCACCCCAGTACAGAGATCTGGGCCTAAATCCATAGTTTTTTTGCTCTCCACACTACTCCAGTTCAGACATGGCCATATGCAAATCAGCCTTGACCCTGTGCCTCATGGGAACAGTCCAGCTCGAACTGCCAAGCCATGTCTTCTCTGGACCGGAATCAAGCATCCTAGGACCGGTTTATGGCTATCAGCCGTCTTCAGCCAGGATAGATTGACTCCAGTGGCGTGGAGAGCACGGGACTCACGTCTGAGCATACCCGTCCCACTCGGCGTGACAAATGCAAAAACAACAGTTGATGGACAGAATGCAGAACAATGTCATACATTCACCCCAGTACAGACATCTGAGCCTAAATCCATCGTTTTGTTGCTCACCACACCACTCCAGCTCAGACATGGCCATATGCAAATCAGCCTTGACCCTGTGCCTCACGGGAACATTCCAGCCAGAACTGCCAAGCCATGTCTTCTCTGGACCGGAATCAAGCATCCTAGGACCGTTTTCTGGCTATCAGCCGTCTTCAGCCAGGATAGCTTGACTCTAGTGGTGTGGAGAGCACGGGACTCACGTCTGAGCATACCCGTCCCACAGGGGGTGACAAATACAAAAACAACAGTTGATGGACAGAATGCAGAACAATGTCATACATTCACCCCAGTACAGAGATCTGGGCCTAAATCCATCATTTGTTTGCTCACCACACCACTCCAGTTCAGACATGGCTATATGCAAATCAGCCTTGACCCTGTGCCTCATGGGAACAGTCCAGCCCGAACTGCCAAGCCATGTCTACTCTGGACCGGAATCAAGCATCCTAGGACCGGTTTCTGGCTATCAGCCGTCTTCAGCCAGGATAGCTTGACTCCAGTAGTGTGGAGAGCACGGGACTCACGTCTGAGCATAAACGTCCCTCTCAGGGTGACAAATGCTAAAACAACAGTTGATGGACAGAATGCAGAACATTGTCATACATTCACCCCAGTACAGAGATCTGGGCCTAAATCCATAGTTTTTTTTCTCACCACACCACTCCAGTTCAGACATGGCCATATGCAAATCAGCCTTTACCATGTGCCTCATAGGAACAGTCCAGCCCGAACTGCCAAGCCATGTCTTCTCTGGACAAGAATCAAGCATCCTATTACCGGTTTCCAGCTATCAGCCGTCTTCAGCCAGGATAGCTTGAATCCAGTGTTGTGGAGAGCACGGGACTCACGTCTGAGCATACCCGACCCACTCGGGGTTACAAATACTAAAAGAACAGTTGATGGACAGGTGTTAATATTGGCAAAAAGAATGCCCAAATATGGGAATTTCTCACTACCCCCAATCTTTTGCCCTGCCACAAACATATTCTTAAGTTTCTTAATACCATGGCTGCAGCGCATGATAAAAGTTTTGGAAGAGTGTGCTCTTAAACCTAAGTCTTTCATAAAAAGGGAGAAGCTATCCAAAACGCCCTGAAGGCTACTTGAGTGCGAGACATCAGCACTGCGTCCTCTACGACAAAAGGGCTGGAATTGGACGACCCGCTACGTGGGGGAAGTTCTTGTTATCTTTAAAAAGGGCCTCCCCCAGTCCATTTATGTACAAATTAAAAAGGAATGGGCCAGGACACAACCCTGCCTAACTCCAATCTAAATCGAAAAAGACTCTGAACATTCTCCCTTCAAAATCACAGCGCACTTGTGCCTTGGCATCGCTATAAAAATGTATAAGAAAATAAATAATATTTAAATCAACCCTCATGACTTCTAAAATTGACCATAATTTAGTATGGAGCACACAGTGAAAAGTGGCTGTCAGGTCCACAAATGCCAAAAACAGGTTCCCTTTCTTGGCCTTTGCGTATTTCCCCACCTGGAGAGACAAATTTAGACCATGCTCTACTCTCCCCAGACCTTCCTGAAAGCCATATTGCAGGTCTGATAGGACGGAGTTCTCTTCAGCCCAGTCCTGAAGTCACTCCACTACTATTCTGCCCACTACCTTCGTTATGGCATCCAACAGGGAAATTGGCCTCTAGCACCCCGGATCTTGTCTGTCCCTTTTCTTAAAAATGGGCACAATGGTGGATACTACCCAAGTTGGTAAAAAATGAGTGCTACAGCTAGCATTAAGCACCTGTACCAATAGGGGCCCCCACAAGAGTATGTTTGATTTACATATATATACAGGGACCCCGTCTGGTCCAGGGGCCTTGCCACCCTGACTTGCATGAAGAGCTCGCTCTACTTCATCTAGAGTGAACATTAATTCCTTGGTATTCAAGGGGTGATTTGAACCATGAACCACCTGGACATGATTATCACTCCCATTAGAAATTCCTTTGCCGCTATATGCTTGGGCAAAATGCTGAATCCTCGGTTATTGCTATCTCAATTGATGGGCCAACCTCCCTAGATAAAAAAGGAGCCATGATTGCCTTCCAGAACGCCACACTATCGTTAGATACTGAGGCCAAGTGTAATGCCTCCCATGCCCCCTTCTTCAACTTGGCCTTTCTATCCTTTATTGCTTGTTTGTAAGACCCTCTTGCTGACCTTATATCGTGCCTATTTCTAGGAGTTTTATGCAGCTCTTTTTTTCCTGCGAATATGCTTGAGTACATCTCGTGTCAAACCACCCATGCTGAGATCCATTACTCTTTTTGTGTCCAGTGAGAGACTCACTTATTGCATTGGTTATTACTAGAAATGAAGCTAGAATGTTGTCAGCGACAGCTTTTTCACCCACCACTGTTTTTATCAGCTTTTCTTGATCTACCATAGCCCAACGAAGGGAGTATCCATTAGTGCTCCCAATGGCTATGTTTTCTAGCAAAGGATCGCTCTTGTTAATAGAACTACAAATTTTACTGGAGGGTAATGAAATGGCTAAACCGAGAGGGAAATGATCACTAAGTGAATTCTCTGAGACAAAGAAAGAATGAAGACTATGTGGGTAATTGCTTGAAGTTAAAACATAATCAATAGTGGAACAAAGTCCTCTACCATTGAAAGTCCAAGGTAGAGGAGCAGGTGTTGGGCAGAGTTAATTTTCAAATCCCAGGTCAAAGCTAAAAATTAGCTCATTTAACTGCTCCCCCAAAGCAGTGTGCCTGAAATGAGATGTGCATGCTCCTTCTTCCCTTAAAGCTCCGCATAGGTTGTCCCTAGCATTCTCACATAGCGTACAGTTGAAGCCCCCTACCAGTATTAACATGACATGTTTTATCTTACTTTTACCCGCTAGATTCAACGATTGCGACATATTTGTTATAACAGTTCCAGCTTTGCATGGGGGGATATTGTTGTGAAAATTGACCAAGACTATAGAGCGTGTTGTATCTAGATCGTTTTTAACTAGCTGATGGTAATCATCATTAGCAAGCATTGTTATTTTGTGTTCATGCTAGATGATATATAAATACACACACCACCCTTAGGCCTACCACTCTGACCATCAACTGCTGGGATGTGATCGGTCCTAAATCCATTCAAATTGATCGCTTCCTTGGTTCATGTATCCTGGAAACACAGGATCTCAAACGGTAACATAAATTCCCACCACAGTTGGTTGTTTCAATTGGATCGGAGACCACCAATTTTCCATGAGACTATGTTACAGAGAAGAGATTTGCCATCAACTGAACCGTTATTGGGGCGGTTTACCACCCCCATTAAGTTCTCTTTAGATGTCTAGGTGAAGCAGAGGGATTTAGAATACCATGGGAGTCGACCTGAGCCTCTTTTGTTGGGTCCATAAACCCTCTTGCCTCATCTCTGATACTTACAATAAGATCCTCATTTAGGTGGATAGATGAGGAAGAGACATTTAAAGTCCCACCTGGGTGTAGCAGTAATGGTAGGGGAACAGAGAGTCACTCTGGGCAGCACAGATGAAACACGTCAACCCGCAGCCCAGTCAAAGGAGTTTAGCACAAGGAAACCAATATAAAAGGCAGGAAATTCCTCCAGCGTGTCACTTCCTGCACATAAACAATCCTTAAATTCCATTTTGTCACTTTCATGTGTGCTGGCTAATGCAGCACACATGAAAGTCACAAAACAGCATATTGTTTTAAGATTGTTCATGTACAGGAAGGGTAACCTTCCTGTACATGAACAATCCATGGCATTTTGCTTTTTCAATGTGTACTGCACAAGGCAAAAATGAGGAGAAATAATGCATTTCTCCTCATTTCGCCAACTTAAGACCAGGTTAACCCTGGTCTTAATTTTGCCACTGCCGGCTATGTATGCCACCCTTCTAGAAATCGAGCAGCGTAAAAAACAATTGGTTTTGCATAGGAATGCCCACTTCAACACCCACTGCCCACCCCTTTCACACTAACCATAGCGTGAAAGGGGGCCTTATTTACAAGGCAGCATTAAACCAAGTTAAGTGGCTTAACGCTGCCTTGTAAATAAGGCTAAGTCCCAATCGCTACCACAATGCTGGTCAAACGGATGTTTTGTTGGAGATAGGGGCTTGTACATATGCCCCTCTATGTTTTAATGCTGTCTTATCATTTAATGCTCTCTCGTTATTACGTTTTTTTTTAGAACTTAAATTTTGATTATTGGGTTTATTTAAATAATTTAAAATACGCTATAAAATGTTTTCACTGACTAACTCTGCCCCTAGAAGTAATAATACTGTTTTGGTAGAACAGTCGGGAAATTATATTACAGAGAATGGAAAGGGAAGACCACTCGGTCCCCCCGAATGTATGGATGGGTGCCCCGCTCCCCCCCGGGAAACCGTTTTGGCCGGGGGGCGTGGTTCGGCTGGTATGCCCAAAGCGGCGTAGCCGGAGCACGCCCTTCCCGCCCAGAAGGGGTTGTCCTAGACACCCGCCCGGAAGACCACGCCCAGATGGGCGTACCCGAGGAGGGTCCCTGCCCTTCCGCAGACAGATAAATAGAGCGGGAATCCAAGGAAGCATCTTCTTGTTCCAGTGCTCTGAAGGCTGCACCACTCGTTGCTCGTGAGCCCTCGACGGAACAAGCAGCAATTTTGAGAACTTGTAATCTTTGTTGTTTCTCTTTCAGTATCAGGCGTGTGAAGGATCTAGGACCTCGACGATCAAGTCGAACGGAGTGAACGAAGTCATGTCCTGCAAAAAAGCGGGAAAGAGCTCCGAGTTGGAGAAGTTACTGCGCACTTTGTCGAACCGAATGGCGGTCATGGACCGAAAACTGGGTAAAGTAGATTCGATCGGTCGGGGCTTAGCAGAGGTTAAAAAGCAGATAGCAGCCCAGAACAACCTTTCGGGGCGGCCTAAGAAGGTGATAGGTCCGGCCTTGCCGGGAGTCGCCCCTGAGGGTAGGGGGAGACGTAGTAAGAAGAGGGCGAGTTCCGGGGAGGGCCCGGTCCCAGAGGTACCCCCAGCAGACTCCGTCACACCGGTGGACAGCCCGGTACCGAGTCCAGATGTGGGTTTACCAATCCCTGTTGTAATAACTCCGGTTGAGGATGATCAGATGCCCCCAGAACTGGCCCTTCAGTTAGCGGCAGTATTGCCCTGGCTTAAAAAGAAAATAGGGGGGGGGCATGGCCGGGGGGGATCCGGCCGAGGAAGCCAGATTAATAATCGAGCAGTTACGGCAGTCAAGAGAAGCCGGGACGGCGAATGTTCCTTCTATTCCCCCACAGGTGGCACCGGGAGTGACGACGGTTGGCCGAGAAAAGACAGCAGACACGGCGGTTGAACCCGGTAAGAACCCATTGCCAATGGTAGGGGAGAGTTTAGTGCCTTCGAGGCGCGAAAGGGTAGCCCAGCACATCCCGGCGGCCACGAAGGAAATGATATGGGGGGACAAATATGGTAATATGTTTTCACTATTGACCGACCATCGTGAGATAGAGTACGCAAAGACCCAGAAAGATTTATGGCACCCCAGCGTATGGCGGGCCAAGATGGGGGAATTTAGGGTCGACGAGACTGTAGCAAACTGGGTGAAGGCCTTCTCTATATTTACGGCAGTAATGGGGGAACGTAAACCTGAAGTGTTGCCCGATCTATCCTGTTACCAGAACGGGATCATGGATTTTTATAACATGTATGGGGGGAGAGGAGTGGAATGGTTATGATGTTCACTTTCGAAAGTCTAAAGAGTTTGATGCAACTTTAACGTGGGATTGCCTCGACACGGTATCATGGCACAAACAGCTCTTGCCTGGATCGGTGGGTACGTCCTCGCCGGGCGGGAGCGGGTCTGGGACATTTCAACAAAGGCCGGCGCAGCCCTTTCGAGCAAGCGCCGGTGGGGAATCACAGCCCAAGACCGGCGGAAATGGGGGCAAGCGTGGGGTTTGTTGGGGTTTCAACAGAGGTAACTGTAACAGGCCCCAGGGAACATGTAGGTTCCGGCATGAATGTGCGGGCTGTGGGAACTCCTCACACCCGGAAAGTAGCTGTAGGTCCAAAAGCGGTAGTTTGGGGGGAAAGGGGGGATCCAAGCAGGATTGAAGTGATGCTTGGGAAGCAATCGTCTTCACCCATCGACATCATGGCTTTGACTCCCTGGCTGAACAAATACCCTGATCATGTATCCGCCGGGATTTTGAGGAACGGTTTCCTATATATATATATATATATATATATATTTTAGGGACTGCTCAGTAGCTGGCGAAATCAGACATCGTATCAGCATTTAGGTTGCTCCCGGTACACCCGCGGGACCAGCGCTTGCTAGGATTTACGTTCCAGGGGAAGTATTACATGGATAAATGCATGCCCATGGGCTGCTCAATTTCTTGTGCTTATTTTGAAATGTTCAGCTGTTTTTTAGAATGGGCTTTCACAGAGGCCACAGGGCATAGACAGGTGATGCACTATTTAGACGACTTCAAGGAGGGACACCACCGCACGAGACTGTCGGCAGAGGTTCGCCAGGATATGCGCATTTGGTTGGCATTCCTGGCGGACTTCAACGGTCGAGTGGCGTGGAACAAACCCCCAGCATCGTCTGACGAACTGGGTTTGTGGACCGACTCAGCTGGGAGCGTGGGATTTGGCGCCATCTTTGGTAACCGATGGTCGGCACAAGTATGGTGACGTGGTGGCACTCCAGTGGCCTAACAGGTAACATTGGGTTCTTGGAGCTGTTTCCCATTTGCGTGGCTCTGTTGGCATGGCCAGATGATTTTAGGGACCGCTCAGTAGTGTTTTGGTCGGACAATATGACAGTGGTCGAGTGCATTAATCAGCAGGCAGCACGCTGCAAGTGGATCTTGAGACTGTTGAAAGAAATTGTATTACGTTGCATGAGATTGAATGTACAGTTCAGGGCAAAACATGTGCCGGGTGTACTGAATAATGCAGCTGATGCACTCTCTCGTTCACATATGCAGGCTTTCAGGGGCTATCTACCTACAGCGGATCTAGTGGCGGCACCGTTCCCCGAAGCACTATGGCTGATCGGTGCCCCGGATTACAGGACCTCGTGGCAGCCAGCTTAGCGCCCAGGACGAGGAAAGCCTATGAGGGAGCGTTTCGTTCTTACTGCGCCTTTTTAGGCCCGGCAGGGAGACATAGCTGGGGGCAGGAGGAATCCTTCCTGGGGTTCTTAGTGGCGCTTCATAGAGAAGGCCGACCAGCTGCAACTGCCAACAGATATAGGGCGGCCATATCATTCATGGCACAGCTCCACGGCATACGGGACCCGACGGGTTCCTTTTTAGTCAGGAAGGCGCTCCGCGGTTGGCAACGCCTGGAGGGTCGCAGACAAGATACGAGGCACCCGATTGGTTTAGAGAGATTGTCTCTGCTTTTAGCAAAGCTAGATGAGACATGCTCCTCCCCTTCCGAAACAGTTCTGTTCCGGGCAGCTTTCGCCTTGGCATTCCATGGGGCCATGCGGGTAAGCGAACTCGTGGCGAGGAACAAGAAAGAAATGGAGGGAGGCTTATGCAGGGATCACGTTCAAATACGGGGTGATTTGATGCTAATCTCGATAGCCAGGTCCAAGACAGACCAGGAAGCTATAGGGAGTAGTGTTGTTGTGCAGCGCGCTCAAGGGAGCCCCACTTGTCTGATAAGGTATTTAGAGGACTACCTGGCACAGAGGCCGGCAACATGGGGAGGGAGCCTGCTTAGACACAAGGATGGCACCCCTCTGACGAAATTTTAGTTTCAGAGGGTGCTGGCACTTACAATCGCTGCGGCGGGCATGAACCCGTGCGATTTTGGGACCCACTCATTCAGAATAGGGGCCGCTACTGAGGCTACGGCTCGGGGTCTGGGTGCGGAAGAAGTAAAACAGTTAGGCCGTTGGTCCTCGAACTGTTTCAAGAGGTATGTGCGACTGCACATGTTGTAAAAGACTGATGAAATGCACTCACGCTTGTTGTCTTTTGTTTGAATTACAGTTTCGCAAGCCTGTGGCGCGGGGCGGAATCTGGGATCAACCCAACACCAGAGGACCAGCGGTCGAGGATCACCGACTGGAGATCAAGTGGTATGGGCCACTCATACGTGAGGCGCGCCGGGGAAGTATTCATGGCAGGTGACGCGACTCACGCATCTGGGGAATACGAGTTCAGAGTAACCTTCCATGGGAAGGGAGGACTCTGTTTTGACCAATTTCAATCATTTGTGGAGGGTCTCTTAGGGCGGCAAAGGTCACCGCCATCTGTAATCATAGTGCACTTGGGGGGCAATGACTTGGTAAGACTGGGAAGACGAGTGTTAGTGGAACACATATTGTCGGCAGTCAGCTGGTTGGCTAGGAGGCTCCCGGGGTGCACAATTGCCTGGTCCCACATGATCCCCAGGAGAGTTTGGCGGGGGGGTTTCTCTGTGACGGCGTTGAACCACTCGGTAAAGAGGGTCAACAATAAAATTGGGAAATTGTTTCGCTCCGCGCATTTGCAAAGCCTTCCCCATGGGTGTATTCGGGGTGATCACTATTACTTGAATGATGGGGTTCACCTGTCCAGGGCAGGGAATGATTTACTCATAGGAGACTTCATAGCATGGCTAAGGGGATTGAGGAGGCATGACCTTTAGGAGGTGTGGGGGGGCCGGATAGTCGGTCAAGTATCCGGCCTGTGGCGGTAAGGTCATGATCGGTGAGCAGTAATTTCAAGGTCCCTAGGGGGGGCGCCACCCAGTATGAATGGGGGCGCCCGGGGGGAGGCGGCCATTGGCCCCTCCCACGGGGAGGCGGCACCCACGACGGATGGCTCGCCTAGGGGGAGACGGCCATAGCCCCCTCCCAGGGGGGAGACGGATATATGCCCCTCCTACGAATTTCCCGGGGGCCGGATATCCGCTCCGGCGGAAGAGAGTGTGGGGAAGGGAGGGAGTCCATGCTGTCCTTCTTACAGATGCCTCAACGGGAACTCGTACGACCTTTAAAATGGCGTCGAGTGAAAGGGGGGCCCCCACGACAAGGGAAGTTACAGTTGGCAACGAGGGTAAAGTCCTCTGCACATGCCCCACTCACACCGTGAGGGCGGGAGTTACAGTTGGCAACGAGGGTAAAGTCCTCTGCGCATGCGCCACTCACACCGTGAGGGCGGGAGTTTGGTAGTAGGGATCTGACACTGGTTAAGACCTTGCCGTTGGCCCTTAATGCTAGGATGTACAATTTTATTTTAGAATGTATGCATTTCCAGGATGCTAGACTCGGCTAGGAAACCTTTGTATTAGAGATCTGTTAAGGTTAGCCAAAGAACATGTCTTCATCAAAATGTAATGAAAGTAAAATTGTACATAATATATGAAACGTTTTAATTTAAAGTTTTAAATTTTGTTTCATATTTTAATAAATACGGCGGGGGGGTAACTCCCCCCCGCCTTCCAAAAGCTCAAACTTGTGTCTGTCTCCTCCCATGGGGAATTGGTGTTGGGAGGGGGTGGCGGGCATCCCGGCCATATGGAAAGGAAAGACCACTCGGTCCCCCCAAACGTATGGATGGGTGCCCCGCCCCCCCCCTCGGAAACCGTTTTGGGCGGGGGCGTGGTTCGGCTGGTATGCCCAAAGCAGCGTAGCCGGAGCACGCCCTTCCGCCCCAGAAGGGGTTGTCCTAGACACCCGCCCGGAAGACCGTGCCCAGATGGGCGTACCCGAGGAGGGCCCCCGCCCTTCCGCAGACAGATAAATAGAGCGGGAATCCAAGGAAGCGTCCTCTTGTTCCAGTGTTCTGAAGGCTGCACCACTCGTTGCTCGTGAGCCCTCGACGGAACAAGCAGCAATTTTGACCCACCCACCAGCCCCTTCTTGCAATGTTTGTTTAAATAAAGTAATTGTTGGTGATATTCGAATGTATTAAAGAGATGCAGTCACATTTTACAGCATTGATGTATGCCTTGGATTGAATAGATATGTATAGGCCTTTTTCCTTTGTAGAAAAAGTGAAGGAGTGTATCACATGATAAAATTGTCTTGTGCTTTAGGACCTTTTTCCTTCGTAGAAATGAAAAGTTGATGAATCGTCAAGCTGTTGCAGATTAGGCATATTTTCTTTCCTTTGTAGGTAAAACAACTGTCGTATTTATTTTGGTCGGGCGGTAAGGTCATGATCGGTGAGCAGTAATTTCAAGGTCCCTAGGGGGGGCGCCACCCAGTATGGATGAGGGCGCCCGGGGGGAGGCGGCCATTGGCCCCTCCCACGCGGAGGCGGCACCCACGACGGATGGGTCGCCTAGGGGGAGACGGCCATAGGCCCCTCCCAGGGGGGAGACGGATATATGCCCCTCCTACGAATTTCCCGGGGGCCGGATATCTGCTCCGGTGGAAGAGAGTGTGGGGAAGGGGGGAGTCCACGCTGTCCTTCTTACAGATACCTCACACGGGAACTCGGACGACCTTTAAAATGGCGTTGAGTGAAAGGGGGCCCCCACGACAAGGGAAGTTACAGTTGGCAACGAGGGTAAAGTCCTCTGCGCATGCGCCACTCACACCGTGAGGGCGGGAGTTACAGTTGGCAACGAGGGTAAAGTCCTCTGCGCATGCGCCACTCACACCGTGAGGGCGGGAGTTTGGTAGTAGGGATCTGACACCGGTTAATACCTTGCCGTTGGCCCTTAATGCTAGGATGTACAATTTTATTTTAGAATGTATGCATTTCCAGGATGCTAGACTCGGCTAGGAAACCTTTGTATTAGAGACCTGTTAAAGTTAGCCAAAGAACAGGTCTTTATCAAAATGTAATGAAAGTAAAATTGTACATAATGTATGAAACGTTTTAATTTAAAGTTTTAAATTTTGTTTCATATTTTAATAAATACGGCCGGGGGGGTAACTCCCCCCCGCCTTCCAAAAGCTCAAACTTGTGTCTGTCTCCTCTCATGGGGAATTGGTGTTGGGAGGGGGTGGCGGGCATCCCGGCCATACAGTCATTGTTAGACCCTAGCATCTCAGATCCCAGAAGCTCATACACCAAGAAGGATAACCGTTGATGGGTAGGACTCGGCATAATGAAGTTTTACAGCAGCTGATCACGCATTTAGTACAATCTATATGACTGTGGCTACCAAACATACACTTACTGTTTTCCATAAACAGATCATGCTCTCGGAAGGGGTAGCCATCTTCTTCAATCTTCTGGCTAACTTTCATCATGCTAGAGCAAAATATTTTCTCGTAGTCATGGGTTCCGTTTTTAAAGATGGGATCACTGCATCCTTTCTACAAGTAAACACAGCAACATATATTCCTCATTAGAACTCCAGTTCATAGTAGAGGCGTTTGTAAAACGTCATTGATTGTAGATAACTGTTTGAAAAAAATAAGATGACAAGTTTATTGGTTCAGTGCACATTGAGCCCGTTTGGGTTACAGCCAGACAGAAAACGTTTATTGTGAGCACTCACCTTATCGACCATGGACACATGAAAGGCAGAATTGGCCCTCCAGGATGCAAACCTACGACCAAAGGATCAAGCACAGATCTATGTATAGATTTGATACTTTGGTCTATGTGGCCGGTCGAACCGTCAAAGAAAAAGTTTAGGGGCATATTAGCAAGAGCCATATCACTGCTTTAGCGGCGATATCTTTATCGCCCTATTAGCAAGGTGTCGCTAACAGCAGTTAGCGACAGCTTTTAGGCGATAGCGACCGGTTTGGGGCCCGCTTTGCATGACAGTGATATTTATCACTAATGACATGCAAAGTGGGCGTACCCAAACTGTTAGCGACTGAAAGCAGTCGCTAAAACAGCTATCGCCTATTAGCAAGGCAGACATAGCGATAAAAAATATTGCGCTAAGCGCGATTATCGCTATAATCTAACGCCTGCTAAAAACATGACTTACCTGTTCATCCAATAGGAGGTGGATTCTCAGGTTAAGGCCCCATTGGAGTTAATGCGTGAATATCGCTGGATTTTCAGCGACATTCACCCATTTCGCCACTATCGCTAGATATTTTAGCACAATGGAGAAAAACGTTGCTAATAGCAGGTTTTCTCTGCTAACACATTCAGCGATAGGCAGCGATAAAAAAAATGTGATAAGCGCATTTAGGGATACATATCGCTATATCTTGCTAATATGCCCCTCAGTTTTTTTCACGTTTTGTGTTTAAACGCTGTTTTATTCTTGCATAGAAGAATCCAATACCCTTTCACCATTTTACATTCTTGGGATTTGACATTTAGTATGGAAATAGTTTTTCAAGAAACGCAATACTCACTTCACTCTGTACAATATCTTTAGTGGCTAAATATACTAACTTTTAATGATTCAGCTAGCAAAATGCAGTTCATGAATTCTGGATGTCTTTGGTATATCTGTGGCACTTGGCTGTTCTGAGGCATCGAGGTAGTCATGGTAGAGGGGGCTCGCTACTGCCAGTTACCAATACCTTTGCATTTTCAGAAAATACAGTGGAAAAAAGGATCAAATCGGTATGCAACGTATAATCTCAACAGTAAGTGGCGGCTCCTCAGCTAAGGCAGAGGAGCATCACCCTACTGCTATTTGAGCAGTGTAACAAATAAAATTAAAATGATAATAACAAGCTATTATTATCATTTTATCTTTCTCCGTGGGATTGAGCCAGGTTTGTTCAGGACAGGGCTGAGCACAGTGAGGAGTCGTTTTTACACTCCCAAAGTGCGCATGATTGTTAGGCCGATGGGCCGGCCAAACAATGATGCACACTTAGCATGTGGAGAACATGTCAAACAGGCTGCTCAGACCAATCACGGCGCTGCTCATGCAATGTTGTAATTGGCTGTGAGAGGCTAGGAGCCGGGGTGCTTGCAGCGCTCCAGGGTGAAGATGGAGAAAAGGGTGTGGCGGCGGCTGCGAAGTAGGTACGTTTTGGAAAAAAATGTTTTAATCCAATTCCCCAACCCCCCCCCCCATCCCTGTACCAAAGCAGCCGCCGGTTGTTAACAGCAGACTTTTGCTTTCCAGTGCTGCAATCTCAGAGATGCACCATTTTCTGTGCCTAAGAGAGTAAGTGACAGACATTTTGACGACAAAGCTCACTTTTGTTTCAGCATGGTTCATCCGGGTGTGAAAGACTAGAGGAAGAAGGGGCGCAGGGGCATTGCTTCATTATTAAAATTCAAAGGGTATTGATAGATTGGAAACCACATTTATCCTGTAGGGGTGCATTCTAATCATGTATTGATTTCACCCGCATATCATCTTTTGTTGTATTAAAATAAAGAGTTCGAATTGTGAAATGTATTAACATGAAAATGTGATGTGTTTTGGCCATTGAAAAGTAGCATTGAGAGTTAACGTAGAAAGTAAATGTAACTAGCAGAAAACATGCGTTTTGCAACAGATATTTTTTCATGTATTAAACGTGTATATTAATTGTGTAATTTCACATGTAGGTATATGCATTAATTGAAGGCATTTTTTTCCATGCAAATTTGTAAAGCTCATATGGTGCTCTCTTATGCTACCTGAATTTCGTAGGACTTGAATGAAGTATCCTGAATGTGTGCTCTGGAATCTGTTCTTTCTCATGTTTTATGTTGCAGGTGAAAGAAGCGCTCTCGTTAGATAGAATAACGTCTTTGTTTTACTAGTCAGGCAATTGTGTTGCTTGAGTCGATAAAGGAAAGTCATTGTGCTTCACACAGGAGAAGGCCTGGGAACCAAGGACAAAATGTATCAAGGAAAAGAACGCTGCTGTCCCACAGAAAAACACCTTCAGGATCTTACCTAGGGCAGATGGCGTGACTCGAACTGGATTCTGGGACCCAAATACTTACGAATACTGTGTTGTTGGGAGTGGGGAAAGTGCCCACTTCTTTCTTGCCTTCGGAGAGGGAGCATCTTGGAGCAAGCTCTGTCTTGGGAGCTGTGTGCTACATGACTCATTGATTGTGGAGAGACTTTTTAGGAAGGATCCACATACTGACACATTTTATACTTCCTAATGAAAATACTTAAGTGGGGATGTTATCTTAGTACTATAGTAGGGATAGATTAAATGCTTTTTACTCACCAACCCTCAATGTAGGGAAACTTGGACTCATGCTTTCCGATCTTTTGCATTTTACTTCTTGAATTAATGGTACTGCTTATGCTACATTGTCTATATGTGATACGTAGATGTGGCTTTATGCTATTTTTGATGTATTTCTACACCCTTATGTTGAGGTGTCAGTTTTTTGGCTTTGTAATCAATCAGCCTAACCTTAAGAAGTCATCTGTGGTTACTATGTCTCCAAGAGAATTATTGATTGACCTTTTAACAATTTTTCTCCCCTTTACGCTTACATACTGCGGAAAAGAACCATCAAATTGAGTCTCTACAACAGGTCCAGAACTTATGGGCCCGGCCCTTTCAGTTTGTAGCAGTGTAGGATAGTTCACACATGAAGCAAAGGGAGAATCTGAAATGAGTATACAATAAGTAAACCTAGAACCCAAAAGCCCAAAATAGAGCCCAATGATCCAGAACAGAAGACAACGGATTCCGCCAGTGACTGAAGGACTTTGATGGTGTGGTGAGATCTGGTGGAAGGGGGAGTAAGTATCACTAGGGTGCATGTGTGTGTTAGATTGTGAGAATTTTTGATTATGTGATGTCTTGCGGAGTTGGTGTGAGAGTCAAGGGGATGTTGTTCCAGACAGGACGTGTTCCAAGGATTGAGATTTGAGTTGCGGGCCTGAAAGGGCTTAAGATCCTATATATATTAAAGGTGCAAAAGACACCAAGATTTTGATTGTCTGACCGAAGAATTAAGGCGTTGTCGTGAGACGTCATCTGCAGTTCTACCTAAGACAGGGAACTTTGGGTGAATGGGACATATGGGAATTGTCTAGTGATCCTTGTGTACAGAGGTGAGCTATATTGATTTGGGAGATCAAGCCTGGTTGAGAGTCATCATGTGTAAATGTTCTTGTGTGTTTGAATTCTATTGATCCTTATAGATGTCAGACAACTACATATTTCAGACACGTGTGTGAGTGAATGCTTATGGAGAAATTGTGAAGGAGGGTAAGCCGCTGCGAGGAGTGAAGGTGATGTCATAGAGTATCACACTGAGATAGGTCGGTTGGTGTAATGCTACGCTGGGATTGGTCAGCAGTCATCTGGTAGTTGTGGTTGGAAAATGTTGCTCTCCCATAATCAATTGAACAACAAATTGCAATTTGAAACCATGCAATGTTTTAAGGTGTTGCAAGATCATTTCAGGGATGACGAAGGGGTTGTTACTCAAGTAGGCGAAGAGATGCCACCAGAGGATACACCAGCACACTATATGGTGATAAAAGTTGTGCACCATACTATAATTTGGCTTAAAAATTGCTATAAGATCACTGAAAAGAAGAGTGATATGTAATCTCCATGCATTGGTTCATTTCGGTTGGATGTACTGCATTAGCTCAGAGGAGCAATGTTTGCACTACCACCTTTGCCTAGACCAAAACAGTTTGAAGTTTTAGATGCATGAATGCGGCCAGCTCATGCTAAGCAGCAGGAGAAATAACAGAGAGAATGAGGAAAACTGTGAGAGCACATCAGGACGCGCAGCTTAAGCTATGGAGAGTGGATACTATCGAAGGAGAAAGGTTGTACCCAGTGTTGGTAGAAGAGGGAGGATCCCAGGACAGGAGCAACAAGATAAATATAAGCAACAGAAGTGACAATGAAGACAGCTTGTTGGATGAGACATTATCTGAGCCTCATCCACCTTATAGTACAAAATCAGGGGATGGGGGCAAAGCTCAGGATCTACTGAGAATGTAAAAAGTGCAGCAGCTCAGGTGGGTCCTGGTACCAGAGCTGTGGGGAGGATTTCCAGAGGAGTAGGGGTGACAGAGTTGTACACCTTAGAAGGTAGAGAACAGAGCAGAGTTAACACTGCTTCGTGGTTGACAGAAGCTCTTACAGTTCCAGTTACCATTGGTCCTGTTGTTCCTGTGTATGATCCATGCTCAGTAGGAAGCCTTAGTCAGAGTCAACTTGTACAGGCTGAAAGGACTGAATTGGGAAGGACAGGGAGCATGAGTGGGAATTGCCCTTTGTTAGTGCCTATGGAATCTAGTACCCCTTTAGAGGCTATTGCTGATCCTTCTGGAGTATGCACTGGTTCCAGCACAATAGAGTCTCTACCCATGGCAAGCACTAGTTCAGACCTACCGTTGTGGGAAACCCCAGTAAGAGGACCAATTGGGGTGGTGTTAGAAGCAGGCACTAGCCAGGGAACCTCTGGAGATCAGTCTGTCTTAGATGCTGCAGATTTGGAATCCAGGTTGAGAGACCACAAAAAGAGCAAGGAGTGTCTGAGTAGTACATAGAGTCAGGATACCATCAAGTCTGCGGTGAATGTGAAACTATTGAATGTGGTGAGGTTGAATTTGAGGTAGAGAAGATCATCAGTGGGAATATACCTTTGGACAGAATAGAGACCTATGAGCCAGATGACCTGTTATTTGTAGTGAAGAATGTCACCCTTAGGGCAAGACGAGTGCATGAGAAATTGTCAGAGTTAGCTCAGAAGTATGGAGTAGACCTGTCTTGGATGAAAATGTTACAAGGACATCATAAGCTCAACAACAGTGACCAGGAGCTGGAGGAAAAGAGAATGACAGGATTGAAAACACATGGCCGATGGCCGAGAGTTGGTCATAGGAACAAGGGCTTGGAGTATGCTGTATAAATGGGAAGAGAGATGGTTGAAGAAGAGTGTGAGAAAAGCAACAGGCGAAATACCACCTCTAGGAAGAGGAAAGCATGGGGTAGAGGCATATACTTTGTGGGAGGTGTCTAATGGATGGTATGTGCATGTTCCTTGTAGTAGGGGGTATTTGGCTGCTTTCACAAATTATTTTCCCAGGCTGGGGGAGAAACCAGCTGAGTGGTATAAGCAAGTTGGTCGCTTTGTTAAGATTGTGAAGGTGTTGTGGTGACTTAAATACCCTGTTTGAAATTGTGGTTCCTAGTGACCTATATTCTGCTTGCAAACTCGCTATTGCATGGCCTGCTGCTGAGCCAGAGAGGGATTCAGTAACTCATGGCCCTTTGCCTTTGGTTATGAAGAATTATGATCAGGTGATCACATGGGTGCAGTCCAAGATGGCCCCTCAGTACATCAATGGGGTTAAAATAGATCGACGATCCAGGAACCTAAAGAGTCAGTACCTGCTTTTTACAAAAGGCTATTGCAAGCCTTTAAGCAGTATAGCGGGTTAGACACACTCGACCCTAAAGACATGGGACAATTTGTATCTAAATTTGTGACTGGACAGAGGCTAACTATCAGCCTCATGATCCAAAAGCACTTAATCTGCTGGCAAAACAAGTCTGTAGATGAAATCTTGTAAACGCCAGCTACTGCAGTGACGAGGTGGACTCTAAGCATATACGGAAAAAGGAGAAATTGATGCTAGTCCAAATGCGGAACACCCTCATCATCATCATAATAACTTTATTCAGTTTCAGGGAAAAAAACATAAAAGTACATAAAATCAGCTATACATTTTGTAGTTACCATGACCTATTTACATATACATAATAATCACTTCAGTTATTTCAATTATTAAAAGAGAATATGAAATAAGAATGTCATCCTGAAAATCAGTCTAAAACAACACTAAGAGAAAATTCATTATTAATTCTAAATAATGTGAATCAACTAAAACTATCAATATCATTTTCGAGTAGCAATTTTCACTTTAATAACATTGGAAACCCCAATACATATATCTGATGTTGCCAAAGAATACAAAAGATTAAAACCATCAGTATATGAACATGGCCTAGAACATTTTAAGATCGGGACAAAAAATCTAGGGGCATATTATCAAGGGGGTTTATCTCCGCTTTTTTGGCTTTAAAAGCCAAGAAAGCGGAGATAAAATTATCTCCCTATTACCTAGCTGTCGCTAACACCAGTTAGCGACAGCTAGTAGGAGATAGCGACCATCTTGGGCCCTACTTTGCATGTCAGTGATATTTATCACCAATGACATGCAAAGTGGGCGTGCCAAGATGTTAGCGACTGAAAACAGTCGCTAACATCGCTATCTCCTATTACCAACTTTTGGAGATATTTGCGCTAAGCGCGAATATCTCCAAAAGCTAACACCTGCCCTGAGCAGTTCCTAGCCATGTTATCCAATGGGAGGTGGATAACATGGCTAAGAGCATTAGCTCGGTAATGCATGAATATTGCTGACTTTTCAGCGATATTCATTCATTTGCGGCGATTTTTATCACATTAGCGATAAACCTTGGTAATACCAAGGTTTATTTGCGGTAAAAATCGCCGCAGCTCAGCGGTAAATTTTTGTCTCTAACCAAGCAATAGCGATAATTATTGCTATTGCTTGGTAATATGCCCCCTACTCTTAGGCTCCTTATATATGGTGCAAAAAATCATACAGTGCAATGTGCATTAAAGTGCCAGATTGTCACAGGGGCAGGGCACAAAATTGTCCGTCCAGCCAGCTAATGTCGGAAAAGCCTGTAAAATAATGCAGTGTCAGTGTAATCTTGTTACATAAAAGGGTGCCTGAATATTTGAGGTGAATGTTAGGTAAAATTGCTGTTGAGTCGGAAATAAACATAGAGGACCTGCTACCTCCAGTTGGGAATGACAGGTGTTTGCCCTTCCTGAATGCTCATCTTTGATAATTCTTTTTGCATTCTCATGCATACATGCTGGGCAATCAAAATAATTCCCAAGCCTAACTTATAAAAGTTATACCTGACAAAATATAGCCAGGGGATAGCTAATACACCATCAAGATCTAGACAGTCTATAATTATATCTCTAATAAATATTAGCTCTTCCGAAAACCAAATTTTGGCCCATAAAAGTAGGGGGGCAATGTTTATAGAATGTTCAACAAAGTCAAGCCTCACCTCATAATGACAAAGGCTTGGTGGGGCACCTTTTGAAGCCATCAGCAGCCTTTTAATAAATGTGTTCTCCAAAGTTTGCAACTGGCTACTATTATGGTACCCCGGACACCTGCACTGTATGTTACCACCAGGACACATTTGGCTTTATAGATTATAACAAGCTCAGTCACAGGTTTTTGCCCTAATTTAGATGCAAAGCGAAAAAGTCCCTCAACCACCCTACTTACATTATACATTCTTGATGTCTCAAGTGAATCCCATTTCAGCTTGATGTTAAAAATATTCCCTAAATATTTTAAACTTTTCATTTTATCAATTCTCTTTGAGCCAACTGCATGGTTTCTGGTTTTGGTCGTTTTATGTCCACAATCACATACAATATCACAAAATTGTCCTTTAAATTCAGCGGTGACATAAAATCGGAGAATGCGTCAAGAGATTTTTGAAGGTCATTTGCTGGTAGAGCTATTAGGACAGTATTGTACGCATAAGACAGGAGCGGAACTTGGATTCTCCCAATCCATGGGCAGTCAAGATTTTTCTAGACCATTAGTGTAAATTATAAAAAGAAAAGGTGCTGGTATGCATCCCTGGCGGACACCCTCTGTTGATAAAATAAGCCTTGTTTTTTCACCATTGGCGCCGTATCTAATGTTTACAGATGTAGAGGTATGGAGGCTATGGAGAAGAGAAACCATGGGTTCCTCGACTCCCATTTTCCCCATCATTGCCCACAACTTGTTACGATTTACTGTATCGAAAGCACTGGACAAGTCCATGAAGGCCAGATGTATAGAAACCTTCCTGGCCTGCATATACTTATAATTACCCATAATCAGTGAAAAGTTGAGGCACTGTTCATTAATACCCAAGCCCCTCCTCAGGTCATACTGTGATCTTCCAATACCCCTGAATCACTAATCCAGATTTCTAATCTCACAAGAACAACCCCACCCAGTACTTTTGCAGAGGCATTAATTAAGGAAATAGGCCTAGATCAAGAAGGATCACACCTGTTACCTTTTTTTAAACACAGGGATCACTATAGTACCTTCCAAGATGCGGGGATAGGGCCGATCACCACTGCCTTAAACAGATTGGTCATTAATGGGGCCCACAATTTAGGGTTCATTTTAAAAAGATCCAGTGGAACACCATCCGGGCCAGGGGCTTTCATGCTGATACCTTTAGCTATGGCTTCCTCAAACTCAGCTACAGAGATTGATGCACTTAGATGGCATGCCGAGGTCAAATCTAGGGGCAGATCCTCACTGGGGATCTCAAATGTGCGGCCTTTAGGATTAAATATGGTCGCATAGTGGGCTTTACAGACATCTGCCACAATCAGGGAATCCATCCTGCCTGAATCCTCATTGAATAGAGGGCCATTTATGACTTCTCAGAAGCTTTTCGAATCCTTAAGGGTGCTCGCTCTATCCAAGTCATTCCAGGCTAAAAGCCTTAGTTCTTCTTTCCTCTGATTCACAGAATCTTTGTAAAACTTCCTGACAGTTTTAATCTGGACCCTATCTAGAGGGTGTGCATGGAGTGCCAGTTTTAGAATTTTGTATGCTCTAGTGCATTCTGCATTAAACCACCTTTTGTCCAGGTGGTCCACCGCCTTGATTGTTCTAGTCAAATTTTTGGCTACATTCGTACAGATCGAATGAAACTCCTGAATAATCACAGCAGGTGAAAGATCATGGGCTAAACACTTCAGAATAGAGTCATAATTCGATACAACAGTTTTAACTTCAAACTCAATAGGTTTTACTTTATTCCATCTAAATATTACCCCCTTGTTTGGGTTAAAAGAAACTTATGGCCCAGAGCAATATCCGTCTGAGCTATTATACTAATTGCCATTTTAAGTGGGTGAGATCACTCACACTATGTGGAACCACCTCAAAATCACCAATAGGTTGCAGAAACCTTTGTGATATAAACATAAAGTCAATAGTACTCTCCCTACCTGGACCCACATAAGTAGGGCACTGTATTACGGGGTTGCTAACTAGGTCATTAATAAGGCCTACATTTTTTTTTTGGCTGAGTTTTATATATCAAAAACTTGACCCAGTATCGAGTTTCAGAGCACTTTACATAGCACCAGTTGCGTTACATGAGGACACATTCATAATTTTTGTTAGGCACTGGGAGATTGAGTGATTTGCCCAGAATCATCGGATGTTTAGCATCATTGCCGAGACTCAAGCCCGGTTCCCCAGATTTTAGGTCGACCTCCCTAGCCATTAGGCCAACTCCTCTCCCTCTAAATCATTCACCAAAATGATAGAATTAGGAGCCTCACCCTGGATAGTATGATAAAAATATGCCAAAGGCTGCCCCGAAATGCTTGACATCCCACATGCATAGCCGGAGCTATATGGACAGATTAAATAGTTAAAGTCTCCCACCCAGAGAATACTTCTCAGAGAATATATTAATTTCTGCCTGTAGTGCCTCAATAACTTGAGCTTGTACCAGATTAGAGATCATGACTAATTGATACCAGGGGACGGTACCGACAACTGTGACTTTTATAGTTTCTAACTTTACTGAGATTAGCATTGCCAGCCCTCCTTTAACCCTTTCAGAGGATGAAGGGGTAGCATTAACTATGCAGCACACACAAAAGGGAGAACAGGTGAGGCAAAAGTTTGAACTGTAGCTTTTGGTCAAGGGAATGTTCCAGGAGGTGTCCAAGTAACATCAGTCGCAGGGTCGACGGTAGAGGGAAGTGTAAGGGGTGTCCCCATAGATCCTACAACTTGGATAGATGTAGTGACCCTGAAAAAGAACACTGCCAGTCATTTTTTTCACAACATCGGGCACTGGAAACTTGAGTGTCATCTTAATCCTGCAAATCAAGTGCCGGAAGAAGAACTTGTGTAGGTGGCAGATGCGGTAAGTCAGTTACCGACGGTGATTTGGCCAAGATTGCTTAGTGCTGGAGGGAATCAGAACTAGTTAGTGCAGGTGCCCCAGTTTTTAAAAATATCACAGAGTAATCATACCTACCATCATATGGCATTAATGGAAGCACTGGAGAGATTTGATCAAGACCCGTCCTTATGATAGTGCTTGAGGAGGGAGAAAGACTGTACACTTGGCGCAGTCTTAGAGGTAGAACAGAGTGGTCCATATGTAGAATCAGACATAGCTTGATTGATACTGCTGCTACCCGATCGGTGAGATCTGCAGTAGCCTCAAACCAGCCCGTCTCAGGAAAATCGATCCAAGTTGTAGGAGTTTCTAACAAAAGAATGATGAACCCTTTGATAGAAGAGGTATCAGTGAAAATTGGAACCTTTTAGGATCACAACCAATTTGTGGTGTATGATATGAGTCCAGTCTGTTTGTTGGGGCATGACCTTTTGTGCAAACTGAACTGTACCATGTACTGTACACCAATAGGAATTGATTTAGAGACTAATGATGAGGATACTGATTTCAAATTGCCTAATCAGAACCATTTTACAGCCATGTTTCCTTTATTGGCAGTGGAAGACATGCCCCTGGATTTGAGGGACACAGTCTCTCTAGTGCTATGGGATTTCTCTGGGGAGGAAATCGGACTGAATTGAGGAGTCAAGCAGGTACGCATACAGGTTAAGCCTAATGCAGAATTCCCGAGTAAAATTTGACCCCGGAAACGGTGGCAGGGATTACACCTGTAATTGAGTCCATGATTGTGCAGGACATCCTGAAGGAGATCATGGGAAGTCTGTGCAATTCACCTATCAGAAGATTGCAGAATCCGTAATTTTCAGTAAAAGCACCCTGCTCCGCTCTATAGTATAGATCAGTCTGTCCGGGCGGCGAGTAAGTACTCCAGGACCGGACAGACTCATCTTGTTGCGGCTATACTACCGAGCGGAGCGGGGTGCTTTTATTGAAAATTATGTATTTGCTCACTTCGATGCAAGGATACTAGACTCACTCGCAGTCTAAAGCGTGTGGGATGGAATTATCACCACATGGAAAGTTGCTACCAATGACATTAAAGCCTTGGGAAAGTTGCAGGACGATTTCCCAGTTTGTGCTACGAAACCCGTGTTGGCTGATCAGAAAGGAAAGAATAAAAGAAAGAGAAGATTTCTGAAACTGTGTTTATAATTTGTGTATACTTGCATTGGTATTTAATATTATTCTACAGACGTGTGCTGAGGATTTTTTGAATTTCTATGTTGGCTTTGGCCACAACTTTGGGGGAGGTTGGTGGTTCTCCTCACCTTACAGCACCGTAACTCAATATTATCCTGAACCAATATATATATATGCGATTGTTCGTAAGGCGCCGTATAACCTATAACTATACCACTGTCTATTAAATTTGTGTTGCTCAGGACCCTAGAAAGATGAATAACATAGTGATTCTATGTTGTCCCGTGTTGACTGAATCCATCTATGGATAATGATACTTTATTTGATTTAAAAAATCATAAAAGGGTGGGCTTACAACCATGCAAACAGCGTGTACATCATAAAAAAGAACAACACAAATTCAGCTTTGAATGTTGTTAAAAACTGGTATCATAAAATATGCAAATTTATCGGGGAACACAATGTTTTTAACTCATGATAAAGGGAAAGAAGTAGAGGTGTGGGAAAATAACAGTAGTTCAAACGGGGGGCACGTTATTTTTAACTCATAGTGCAAAAAGACATCAGTTTGGAAAGGAGGAAAAGGAAGAGAAGAGTCCGTAGCCGGCCGAGGCCTGGCCTATTGTCCAGAGACCTCTTTGGTTACCGCCCTGTTTTCCAGCTCTATGGCGGCGAAGTTCAAAAATGTTATGGTTTTACATGAAAGTTCTATCCAAGATCCACTTAAGCATCTTATCACCGCCGCTCTGCAAGTTCTCACCTGAGCTTCTCTTAGAAGTGGAATCCATCTATGATCCTATTTCAGATTCTTTGTGAGGCTGAATGGTTCACAGTAATTGACCTCTGTCAGGCATTTTCTCCGTCCTATTGCACGAAGAGAGCCAATGTGTTAACATGGTGTTATACCCCTAAAGGGTATACTTAAAGTCCATCCAAATTCAATCAAGTCTTGAAAAAGAACCTTGATAGCTTGATCCTGCCCCAAAGTTAGTGATAGTCCAGTACATTGACAATCTCCTTATTGCATCTGAAATGAAGGAGCCTTGTAGAGACTATACTATCCTAACTGAACCACCTGGCTGACAATGGGCATAAGGTGTCTCCAAGTAAGCTACAGTACGGTTTGAACTAAGTGCAGTGTTTGGATCATTGAATTGAGAAAAGCAAGAGGAAGGTATCAACAGAGCGAATGGAGGCGATCATGAAGATTAATCCGCCAAGTACACAAAAAGAGGTTAGGAAGTTCTTGGGAATGGTTGGCTATTGCCGACAGTGGATTCCAAATTTCTCCTTGATGGCAAAGCCTTGCAGATGCTGACTCACAAGGATTTATGTGATCCGCTATCTTGGGATAACACCTTTCTGCTTGCCTTCCTGGAGTTGAGAGAGTGCCTGTGTCATGCTCCAGCTTTAGGAACTCCTAATTACAACAAAGCGTTTTCACTGTTCTGTCATGAAGGGTAAGGTTGTGCTCTTTCTGTACTCACCCAGACACATGGAGGTGCCCGTTGACCAGTGGCCTATGTCTCAGCTACATTAGACCCTGTAGCTTCAACATTACCTGGATATCTGAAATCGTTGCTGCAACAGGTGTCAAAATTGAAAGATGTGAGAGCATTGTGATGGGTCATCTACTCACTGCATATGTACCACACTCAATTGAACTCCTGATGACGAGAACCAAAACTGCTTTTGACAAATAACAGGTTGATAAGATACAAGCATGTGTTGCTCGCTGCAGAGAATGTTATCCTGCTATTCTGTGTTAAATCCAGCTACTTTGTTACATGCTCCAAATGCTGATGGGAAATATTGTGAAGACCATAACTATTTGGATGTTACAGTGCTTTGCCTGACACTGAGACCTGACATTGTCGATGACCAGTTGCCTGCTCCTTCTCAAGATTTTTTTGTTGATGGTTTATGCTTCAGAAAAAATGAGGGTAAACTGAGAGCAGTGTTTGAGGTCTGTACCTTCTCTGGAGTGCTGGAAGCTACTTGTTTTTAGGGAGGACACTCCACACAAGTGGCTGAAATCATTGCTGGGACCCGTGCATGTTGAGTTTCTGGGCATATCTGAGTCACCTTCTATATCGATTGCTAGTACGGTTTCAGTGTGGTTTATGACTTGATACAGCTATGGTCGCAGAGAGGGTTCCTAATATCATCAGCTTCTCCAATTGGGAATGGAGTTTATGTGCAACAACTGTTAGAAGCTTTGCAATTGCCAAGAAAAGTGGCTGTTAAGTGTGCAGCCCATGGAAAGGGAGATGACTTTGAAAAGCAGATGAAGTTGCTCATTTTTGTGCTACATATGCATGTTTTTTTCAATGGGGAACATACTGACAAGAGTATACAGAAGACCAAACTCAGCATGATGCTAGGTATTGCAGATACATGGGATGAAGTCAGACATTTGTACATGGAAGCCACAGACAAAGAACAAGCAGGTTGGATCAGTGCAAGTTGGGAGACAGGAGAGAATAACCTGATTGTCTGTTAAACCCAATGGTAGGGCAAATTCATCAAGCAGCTCACATAGGAAGGGATGCAATGGTGAGATTGTTCAGGCAAACTTTGTTCAATTAGAGGTTTGGAGTGATTGCAGAGGCAGTGTGTCATTGGTGTGTCTCATGCCAACAAATAAATTCTGGGAAGAAGACTGTTGTTGCCTTGAGTCACGCTGGCAGGTCAGGGAGTCCCTTCAATCATATCCAAATGGATTTTGTTGAGATGCCTGTGGGTAATGGGCTGAGATACATTCTGGTTGTTGTGTGAATCTTTTCTCGATGGGTAGAAGCTTATTCACTAGAAGGTGTGATAGTCTCACAGTATTGAAGTTATTGTTGAAGGAACTCATTTCTAGCTTCGTATTTCCAACTACAATCAAAGACAGCATTGTAGTTACAGGCTGAAGGCCTCTGGTATGGTGGAACAAATCAACTGCACCTTGAAGGTGAGACTTGCTAAAGCGTGTGCTTTGACATCTCTGAAGTGGCCTGATGCATTGCTTTTGGTTTTAATGAGTTTGCACAGCATTCCTGACAGGAGAATTGGGTTATCACCCCATGAGATATTGATGGGAAGAGCAATGCGTGGCCTGCTTTGCCCACCACTGCATTGATAAATATCACAGATGACTTGATTTTTGACTGCTATAAGGGATTGGCTGATGTGGTTTGTTCTGTGTCTCCTTAGGTTGAAGCTGCGATTGCCAGACCTTTGCATGGTGTGAGCCCAGGTGCTCATGAGGAAAAACTCTTGGTGGCGTGAGCAATATCAAGTGATACTGGTGATGAATACTGCTGTCAAGTGTGGAGGAGTACCGAACTGGTTTCAATTCAATTCAATTCAAAATACGATTTATTCAATTACTTCAGTGGAAATCATAAAAGCAAAATAGATATATAAAACACAAGTACTAATTACAAAGCTAAAAATCATGTACAAACTAATTAAGTATACGACAATCTTATTTAAAAAGTTAAGAACCTTCAGCAAAAATCACTGTTCCCAGGAACATTTATCATAACATACAGTCACATTTACATCACCAGAAGATCATAATATGATGGCTTTTCCGGATCTAATTACATTCTTTAAAAACATTGACATAGACCACATAGTGTACTCATTGGCTAACAACTGAAGGGATACGAATGCTGGGCGTCATTGCATAAGGCAAAGCAGCCTTATGAGGAGTAAAATCCAAATCTTTCTCTGGTTTTCATAACATTTACAAAAGAGCACAACATGAGTTGTTGTCTGCTGTGAAATATCGTCTCATGCACATTTACAAAGTGAATATGACAGTCAGTAATTACAGGAAATCTTGTTAGGTGACAGAAAATGCCTAACCTAAAGTGAGCTAAAACAAATCTATCCTGCATATCATAAATGGTCAGGATCATTTGGTTATTACAAACACTTGCCTTCAATATTTCCGAGGATAATCTAAGAGACTCAAATAGCATCATGCACTCTCTTTTAAGATTTTTTTTGCTGATGTGCTCTAGGGATTCTGGCTTGTCATAATATTCCGGGTGACCTAGGTCGCTCGTGAAGTCTTTTATTAATTTCATCCAAGATATTCTAAGTACCCGATGTAATTTAAGACAGTTCCTTAAAATATCCCTATTATGGGTAGTTTTCTCTGAGGACGAAAGTAAGATAACTCCAGCTCTGCATGGCATACATAGGTGGAACAGCCACCCGGAACAGCTGGTACAAATCTTAAATAGGCATTCTCCACCAGTTATAGGGACTGACAATCGTAATAGCCCCTTACCCCAGCACCATACCTAGAAGTAGTTATGCACTTAACCCTATATATATTTATTAGTTCCACAGACAGTTTTTTTCCCAGCCTCCTTGAGAAGTTAGTCAAGGCTGTCATAGTTTTCAAAAACAATAGCTTTCTTGATTTAATTGCCTGGCACCACGAGCCATTCTGGTGAGACAGGATATCCAAGTACAGAAAAGTCTTGGAAAATTCAATCTTCTTATTATCTATGAGGATGTCCCTATACTTTGAGCTCCCTTTTCTGCACTTCATTATGAAAGACTTATTTACTTGCAAGCCCAGATTCTGCATGTTAGCATTGAAACAAATCAACAAACATTGTAAATCCCACTGAGTATGTGCCATCAACATTGCATCATCAGCATAGAGGAGGGCAGGTTTTGGCCAATTTGTGGTAAAACCGGACACTGGTCAGACAGTGTCTTTCCCAAGCTATTAATATAAAATGTAAAAAGAAAGGGTGCCAAAACGTATCCCTGTCTTACCCCTCTCTCTATGCAGTGCACTCACCCTTGACCCCATATCAAACCCTTGCTTTAATGCCAGAGTACAATTGCCTCAAGAAGTCTAAAAGCAGTGGTTCCACACCTTAATCGGCCATTATAATCCATATTTTATCATGCTCTACACAACCAAAGGCTGAGGATAAGTCTACAAATGCCAAAAATAAGCTACCTTGTTTGGCCAGGATGTATTTCCCAATTATTAGGTTCAGATTAAGTCCCTGCTCGACTGTGCCAAGACCTGGTCAAAAGTCAAATTGCAACTCAGATAAAATATCATTGGCTTCAGCCCAGTCCTGAAGTTTACTGAGTACGATGCGTCTTGGTACCTTGACCAAAGAATCAAGCAGTGAGATTGGCTGGTAGCAGGCGGAATTCTGACATTCACCTTTCTTGTATATCAGAACCAAGAGTGATTCCAACCAGGTATCGATGAAACCTATGGTACAACAAGCTGTTATAACTTGTGTCAGTTGTGGGCCCCACAGGGCAATATTAGCTTTGAAGACCTCTACTGGTATACCATTTGGACCAGAACCTTTCCTCCCTTTACTTGCTTCAAGGGCTAAATTAACCTCTTCTAGGGTGAACTGAAGGTTTATTGGCAATATGGGGGATGGGGTAAAGACACTCTTAATTGTTGGCACACTATCAATTCCTATCTTCTCTACTGGAAGTTTATACATATTAGTGTAGCGGTTTACCCATTCCTCTTTGCTAATCGCAATCTCCCTAGATTCATGCTTCCCATAACTGATGAGTTACTGGTCCCTCCGATCAAACAACTCCTCTCCCAGGAGTACGACTATCCATGACCGATGGGTCACTGGAGAGGGCAGCTGAGCTGTGGAGGTTCCGGAAAAGACTGGGTACACACCAGATCAAACTGAGGGTGGTCAAGCTACACATGACCCTGGTATAGACTGTGAGAGAGATGGAAACATTGCGAGTGGTATAGAGTCCGACTCAGCAGAAAAGATTGGTATGGAAAATGGTTGTGTGCAGTTAAGGAAGAAACATTTTGCAGGGGAAACATGGCCTGTGAGACAGAGGAGGAGAAATCTGAGACTTGCATCTGAAAGAGAACTGCATTGATAATTGAATCTTCAGAGTCTGATCTGAGTGAATCTGAGCAAGCTACAGAAAGTGCTAGGAACTCCAGAGAGCTCAAGTGCTGTGTTGGAGATATTCCTCTACTGAGTGAACTTGTCTGGTTACAAATGCCGGGCAGAGCGAGGCCGAGATTTTGTTACTGATTGTTGAAATCTTGCTGAGAGTTCCTGTAATCAAGACTGATGCACTTCTGTCTTCTCCCCAAAGGTTGAGTGGCTTACAGACTCTAATTTTGGAAGACATCATATTCCTAAGCTTAGAGATTCACAGTCTCCTCAAGAGATTGCAGCATTGGGAGTTGAACTGTTATAACGAGACATTGAGGAGATTGGCTCTGATCTCATAAGAGATTTAAATTGAACTTTTGAAAGTTGTTTGAAATAATATAACCTAGGCCAGAGTGGTAGAAGAACAAAAGAGGGACTTTCTACTAGAAAAAGAAAGAGGGCTAGGCAATTCTTCCAAGTTGTGTAGATGCTGTACAAGGGACTGTTGAAAGGAACTTCCAAGGTACCAAGAAAATGTCGTTTAAAGACTCTATTGTGCGCGAACAAGAGGCAGAGAAGGAGACTCTGTGGGCCAAATAACGAGGTTGGGCGGACTTCTGTTCAAGTCCTGGGCCGTACTGACCTGCAGTTGGCGGCCCTGATGGCTAATTAGGATGCGACCGAACGCTGTTCGGTCACATTCCTATATTTGCCTATGAGAGCATGCATACCGCTATAAACCAGCCATAATACTTGTTCTCATAGGGAAATGGGAGGTGCAGGGATCAACGGGGGCACCATTGGTGCCCTCTCAGCCCCCAATCGGAGGCCGCCCACACAAGGAGGCCTTGCTGGGGGCCATCAAACATGCTTTCTGACATGGTTTTCATGTCGGAAAGGCTGGCATGGAAACCATGTTGAAAACCATGCTTCGTAATCCCAAGGGCGGAAAGGCCTGTCCTTTGGGATTACGTGTCGGTTCCGACTGGCTGATGGGCTCCTTGAGCCCGTTGGAATCCAGCTGGAATGACTGTCCAGTTTCTATTCTGACAAGCTGAATCATAACCAGCTGGTCGGAATTAAAACCGATGATGGGGTTTGGAGGCTTTCCAACCTCCATCGTAATCGGCCCCTGTGTATTGATCCTGTTGCAAGCTACTATCAGAGCTACATTGAAAATGGAGTATGGAAATTCAAATCATAGGCATAAACATATCAAATGTACAATCATTGTACGAGTAATTATATTAATAGCTCTAGTCATTACTTAGCCATTTTAAGCACACAAAAGGCTAGGGAACACAATTCGGGGTACATGGGACATCTACACCTACCATTGTTGCCTCAACCGAGGGTACACTAGGATCTGAAAAAGGCTTAATAGAGCAAACTAGTTGCTCTCTTCATGTAGATTTGTTTAAAGGAGATTACAAGTTGAATGCTTATGCCAAGTTACTTTATGAGTATATCGACACTACGGAAGTGAAAGATTGTTATGTGTGTATGCCATCGCGTGCTTCAGTTGAGGAGGGGATTAGATATCATTTCCTCCACCTGACATATAGCATTAGTTGTAGTTTACTCCTTAGTATGTTTTATGGGAAAAGATATTATGAGTATCACTTCTCAAATTATGATGTGGTACTCTCAGAAATACCAGTATATAAACATCTGAACAAGTATGATTTTTATAAGCAAGATGAACAGATAGAAAATATTTCACAGTAACATTAGACACTGCTTACATGCTTAGACATAACCTAACGTGCATATTAACAGACATAGAAAATAAATTTGTAGATCAAGTAGAAGCTAGGCATAGGGTATTAGTTGTTAAGTCTAACAATAAGGATAAGAATCTTGAATGGACCAAGCAGGAGTTAGCTCACAAGGCTAAAGGAAGTTAAGGTCCTATAGCTTTAGATGAAGAACAACAAGGCAAGCTTTCCATATGTTAAGTTCAGAGCCGCCATGATATTGTATTTGTGGCACAGAGTGTGCGTGACCATATCTTTCTAGTCAATGGTTCTTGGAAGATGTTTCTGCAAGAATCAGTACGAGTGGTGCCAGGAGTATACTTTGTGTGTGGGAACAATGCATATATTTGACTTCTAGCAATCGGTATGGTAATTGTTACATGGCAGATGTTTTTCCCAAGATATATCATATTGAGGATTTTGGAGGGTTTGGAAGGATAATTGAACCATAGAGAGAAATGTGGACTGAGTGCTGGTAAGGTTGTGGGAGATATATTTGGAACACTGATACCTAGTTTACGAGTAGTACTGAATGACATCAAGATCAGGAAGTTGTCTACTGTTGTGGATACGTTTTCAGTTAACACAGCTGAGTCATTGTTATTTATAGATGGAGGAATGGTTTCGATAAGGGCAATGGTGATGAAAAACCATCTTGCATTAGACGTGTTACTGGCAAAAGAGGGTGGAGTCTGTTGGACGGTGAAGGCTCAACAGTGTTGTACTTATATATCTGATAAAAGTAAAGATCTGAAGGGATATATAAGTAATATCACTGAGATAGATCATGAGATATATGATCTGACAGCTGAGGGAGTTTGGGACAAGATTGGAAAGGTATGTGGTGCAGTTGGAAGTTGGTTTGCAAATTTAGGAAGAGGAGTCATTGCATACATCTTGAAGCCAATAATAATTGTTGTAATCTGTTTATAATCTTGGAAGGGATGATAAGAGCATACAAATGGCACAAGGTGAGGCAAGTGGAAAACACTTTAAGGGAAAGAGATAGAAGGGTAGAAAGACTGCAGGACAGTCATTACGAGAATTTGAAGCAGTTGGAGGTGTTTAGACAGGAGATTAGCTACGACATCTGTTTAGAGTGTTCTAATCTACAGGGATATTGGAGTGTTATATGATGACTCAACATCATCAGAAGGGAGAACTGATAGAGTGGAAACCGCATTTATCCTGTGGGGTGCATTTTAATCATGTATAGATTGCACCCCCATATAATCTTTTGTTGTATTAAAATAAAGTGCTAGAATTGTGACATGTATTAACACGAAAACGTGACGTGTTTAAGTCACTGAATAGTAGCATGGTAAATCAACGTAGAAAGTATATGTAACTAGCAGAAAACATTAGCATTAAGAACTTGTGTTGTGCAACTGACAACTATTCATGTACTAAAAGTGTTTTTTAATTATATCATTTCACATGTAGGTATATGCATTAATTGAAAATGCCTTATTTCCATGCACATCCGTAAACCTCATATCATGCTTTTTATGTTAGCTAAATTTTGTAGGCCTTAAATTCAGTTCCCTGAAAACTCACACTTTCGAATTAACAGCTGAATTTTATGTGTGCTCTGGAATCTGTTCTTTCCAACATTTTGTATTGCAGGTGAAAGAAGCGCTCTTGTTAGTTACAATAATGTCTTTGCTTTACTAGTCAGACGAGAAGAGGTTACACTTGTGTTGCTTGAGTCAATAAAGGAAGGTCATTGTGCTTTACACAGGAGAAAGCCCGGGAACCAAGAACAAAATGTATTGAGGAAAAGAACACCATTGTCCCATGGAAAACACCTTCAGGCATGATGGCATGACTCAAACTTGATTCTGAGAATATTATCTATGAATAATGTGTTGTTGGGAGTAGGAAAAGTGCCCACTTCTTTCTTACCTCCAGAGATGGAGAATCTTATAGCAATGTCTGTCTTGATAACTTTGAGCTGCATGAGTCATTGATTGTGAAGAGACGTCTTAGGAAGGCTCCACATACTAACACCTTTTATCCTTCCTCCTGAAAATGCTTAAGTAGGGATGCCATCTTAGCACTACACTAGGGATAGATTCAATTATTTTCACTCACCAACTTTCGATGCAGGTAAACTTGGACTCATGCTTTCTGATCTTTTGAATTTTACTTCTTGAATTAATTGTATTGCTTATGTTACATTGGATACATAGATTAGGCTTTATGCTGATCCCAATATATTTCTATGCCCTTGTTTTGAGGTGTCTTTATACTCAGTTATTTTTAGGTTTTTAATAAATCAATCTCACCTTAAAAAGTCGTTGAATTATAATTATTGATCAACCTTTTAACAACTTTTGTCCCCTTCATGCTTTCATACTGCGGAAAAGAACCATCAAATTGTGTCTCTAGAACAGGTCCAGAACTTATGGGCCCGGCGCTTACAGTGTGAATCTCAAATTTCCCAACTAAAATGTAGTGGACTGCAGGTTGGAAGGTTTAGATGAGCACAGTTCGGGATAGACTGTTTCCGTGAGTAATAGGATCAGCACTGATTTGCATTAGGTGGACCTCTGACTATAGTAGCAGAGTGGGTGAAAAAAGGCAGATTGGAATGTTATCCTGTGTGACTGCTGTTGGTTAGACTATTTGCAAACATTCATCCCATCACATTTTGGGTGTTTGAGTTGATGCCAGAAGTACGTATGCACATCCTATTGAATTCCAGGCAGCAGGTCAGCTTGAATGTTGCAGGGAGCCTCTGAAGCATGTTTTGTATCTGTAGCTCAGAACAGAAGGTTAGCTTGCTGACCCTTGGAGTCACTTCAGTCTGGGATGAAGGATGCAGGTCTAGTCTTCTCCTTAAGCAGGGTAGTAGGCAGCAGTGAAGCAGAGTGGCTATATTTCTAGCACCCAGTCATGTGACCTGGTGAATTTCATGGTTTTTTTAGTTTAAAATGTTACGTTTTAACTGATGTTTTCACCTAACTATAACTTGACTTTAACACTTTACATGCACTTATATATAATGGCAGGCGAAGACAAATAAAAAAATGTAATCAAATACTGGAGATCTGCACTCGTTCTTTTCGATGTGAATGGAGGTGCGACGAAGTGATGAAATATATATATATGCACTAATTACGAGGGTCGTTGGCATAGAGAGACAAGTACTGACGGAGAGGAACTTTCCTTGTCCCCTTTCTATGGTGTTGTTCACCAGCCAATAGGACAATATCACACAGCCCCACGAAATTTACAACTTTGTAAGCCTCAGCAACCTACCGGCATTGATAAAGGCAACCGCCGAAACGCGTCTGCCAGGGACTGATGGTGAAGACAACGCGTGATGCCAATGTGCAACCTGGTGATAATAAATCCTTGTTGCTAATCCAAGCATGTGTCAGACCCGTTTGTCAAGCGAGCGGGAATGGAGGAATATATATATATATATATATATATATATATATATATATATATATATATATATATATCCACAATGCTTCACACCACACAAACCATCCAAGGACGAGAAAGCAGACCCAAATTCTGTTCCAAAACGTGTTTATTCCAGGAATGCCCGCACCTCCGCCATTACGCGTTTCAGCCCTCCAACAAGGCCTCGATTACATGACATGTTTCAGAATTTTTTTTTTCTTATTTAAAGGGATAGTGCATACAATCTCATGTGGACAGCATCATAGCAATAGAAGATACATTTCATGTGGTCATATCGATTCAGTTACCCCAAAGCATGGGCAAAATGAGTTGATAATTTGAAAATACAATAAATATGTGCAAAAGGAGTAGAATTATAAATATTCATGATTCCATACATATTTTAAAAAGACATACACAGTATATTGGGTCCAATAAAATTGATTATTCCGTTAAAATTGTGCTGCGCAGAGAGAGCCAAATTCAATTGTGTAAAATGGCATAAAATATTACATATAAGTATATAAAATCCTCATTTTTAGAGGCATTCAATACCTTTCTAAAATCCTGTCAAATTTACAAAATACATAATGGCTTATCTGCAGATGCTCAGTATCACAGTCTAATACCCATTGCTCCGATTAAAGTTTACACCTAAATTGCACATATACTCAAATGCTGTAGGAAGATGGATACTTGTGTCCTGCCCAAGTGGGCCCATGACCATGAGTGTCCCTCTAATGGAAAGTGCTAGTGCTTATAGTAAAAAAAGTGCTCACACCCTGCTTAAATCACAGCTGTGATTTAAAAATGTGAAATTATGTGAAATTAAGAAAGGAATAGGTTTAAAAATGAATTTGCTAAGAGGCAGTACTGATGTCAGCTAAAAGAGACTAGATGTGAGTACCAGGTAAATTATAAGCAGGTTAAGAAATCCTCAATGGCGTTGAGACCCTGAGGTGTTTTGCAGTTCAACTCCAAGATATATTTAGTTTCAAGCTTCCTGAGGAGGTATTCCCGATTGCCACACCTTCTGAGAGGCAAGACAGTGTCAATAGCAAAGTACTTTCAGTTTTGTAGATTGCTGCCATGATGTTCTTGAAAGTGTCTTGCCACTGGAAAAGCGGCATCTTTATTGGTTATGGGTATCATGTGCTGTAGTATCCATTTGTGGACCTGCAACTTTGTGCTGCCCACATGGCGCAGGACACATGGATACCCAAGCACATATACCGCAAATTCAGTTTTACAATTAAGGGATTTTGTAAAGGCAACAGGTTTTAGTTTGAATGGAGTAGTATATGACTTGGTGTTACAGCCATATTTGCAGGCTTTACAAGTGGCACACTTGTAAAAGCCTGTCCTGTTGCCGAGACAATTTTTAGTGAGAGTGACCTCAGGACGGCTCCTTACCAGTGCGTTACTCATGGATCGAGCCTTCCTGTAGGAAATACTGGGAGTTGCTGTCAAACGGCGACCAAATATTGGGTCATTGAGTATCAATGACCAGTTTCTGTTCACAAGTCTATGTAGGCTTTTGTGTTGGCGGTTAAAGGTTAACACTAACCGTGTTGGTTGAGTCATAGGTTCAGGGGTGTTATTGTCCTTAATGGCTTTTGGTGTGAACACTTCCGAATGTTGTAGTTCGTTGGCCTTGCCTATGGCAGTCATAACCACCTCCTCAGAGTACCCCCTGGCAAGAATCTCTCCTTGCTCTCCCTCTGGGCCTGTCTACAATCCTGATCCGTGCTGCATATCCTCCTGATCCGTAGCATTTCCCCATAAGGAATGCTGTTGATTAGGTGGCAGGGATGGTGACTAGAAGCATGCAGCACCGTGTTGCCTGCAGATGGCTTCTTGTGGAGATGTGTTTCCATGTTGTTGTTGACTACATACATTTCCACATCTAGAAAAACTAGGTTTTCTTTACTCATCTGCGCTGTAAATTGGAAGTTCAGATTGTTGTTGCTGAGTTCTGATACAAATGTATCTGCGTCAACTTCTCTACCCCTCCAAACCAGAAATAAATCATCAATATATCTGTGCCAGCAAAGCACGTGTCTAGCAAGGGTCTCACTGTGTGATGTCATGAGGACCCGTTCCTCCCACATGCCCATATGCAGACAGACATAAGCAGGAGAGAAGCAGGGCCCCATGGCAACCCCCCTGACTTGCTGTAAGATTTGATTGAGAAAGAGAAAAAAGTTATTCTCTAAGCATGTGGAAATCATAGTTAATAACATCTTGTTGTGTGCATAATACTGTATAAGTCTGGCGTTCAAATAGAATTGAACCACCTTCATACCATCACAGTAATGTATACTTGTGTACAATGAAGTAGCATCTAACGATATTAGTACACACTCATCTTCCCAATTTACATTTTGTATTATACGCAGGAAGTCCCCTGTATCCTGAATGTATGATGGGAGCTTCCTCACGTGTTCTTGAAGGAAGAAGTCCATGTATTTTGATGCATTCTCAAATTGACTACCCTGGGCCGATATAATGTGCCTCCCCGGGGGTGTGTGAATGTTTTTATGAATCTTGGGGATGAAGTAGATGGCTGGTATAATAGGGTAGTCTACTTTCAAAAATGTGAATTCCGGTGAATTCCTGTGAACTTAACAGACTCGCAGATTTCCATGCCAAGAGTTTGTTGTTAAACTCGCTCCATGCACATTTGACTGCTAGTATGGTACTTCTTTTATAGCAGTTCCTGTCATTTATATATACTACCCAACCTGGGTCAATAAGTACAGTATAAAACAGTGTGGTCACGGCAGTAAGCAATTCTGTTGTGAAAAATTAATAATAGTAGCAAAAACACAAAACAAATTTGTTGTGGCATGTATCCACTTCAATTGTTTTATAACAGGATAAAGTATCTGATGCGATTATATTCAAAGCATTTTGCATATAGAGGCAATAAAGTTGCTTATTGTGACAATTGTGCAGTATTATACAGTGCTCTTGGTGTGGTAGGGAAGAAAGGAGGGGATGGGTACTGAGTGGTCACGTGTGGGTAGGCGACAAGGAAAGGTATTCGTGACATATATACATCAACATGGTTTAGTGTAGACGTTTCCGCCTGTGATTGATCAAATGTTCCCAGTGTGACACATAACTCAGATGGACCAGGAGTTATTTATATACAGTGTCACAAGAGTTTGTGTTCAAGTGTTGTCGATGTTTCGACCCTTCGGGGCAGGACAGCGTAGTTATTCTTGCAGTGGGGTCTTCACCAGGACTGGAAAGAGCACTTGGTAAGGAAACGGAGAAAAATCCGTCGTGGGAATGGGAATGGAAGGGGTCTGCTGCTACCGAGGAAGCTGACTCGGTATAAAATCCACAATGCTTCACGCCACAAAAACCATCCAAGGACGAGAAAGCAGACACAAATTCTGTTAAAAAACGTGTTTATTCCAGGAACTCCCGCACCTCCGCCATTATGCGTTTCAGCCTCCAACGAGGCCTTGATCACATGACACATTTCAGAGACATTTTTTCTTATTTAAAGTGACAGTGCATACAATCTCACGTGGTGAGCATCATAGAAGTAGAAGATACATTTCATGTGGTCATATCGATTCAGTTACCCCAAAGCATTGGCAAAATTAATTCATAATTTCAAAATACAATTAATATGTGCAAAAGTGGCAGCATTATAAATATTCATGATTCCATTAATATTTTAAAAAGGCATTCACATTATATTGGGTCCCTTTCTATCTCAGCATGGATGGCACTGTGCTAATCCTACGCTAAAAGACTTTGATAGAAAGGCAGACATATGAGTTGAGCAAATTTAGAGTGTTGCGAGTGATCTACATGTTAATGTTTTTACCTACAAAACACAGAAATTCACCAGTTACAGTTCGCAGAGCTAACTAGAATTTGTGCTGCTTATTGCCTCACATATTACATCACTCATGGCATGCTCTTTGACATAATTTATGACATCACTGATGACATCATTGATGAGATCATCCAATGAGGGTGTTATTTTGTTTTGTAGTTTACTTGGTAGCAGGTAACTACCACATTACTTTTCTACCTAATTTTGTACATCCTGTGTCCAGCTAATGGGTGTAAGTGTTTAAAAAAATGCATGAGCTCCTAATACATCATAGGTGTGTAGAGGTATTGAACATGTAATAAAACTTTGTATTTAATCAATCAATCAAGCATAACTCTTTCTTCATATTACCAAAACACATATGAAAGAATACAATATACATAAATATAAAATACACATCACAATAAAACATTTTCACATATTCAATTTCAATATAAAAGACACAGAAGTAGCATAATCCGAGCAAAAGTTAATCAGGCCTCGACTTCCTGAGCAGCAATGCAGCTAGCAAAAAACTTAACACAGCAAACTTTACCAGTTCATTGGGGACCATCTGCAGATACACCCCGGCCAGGCATGCTTGAGAGAATTTTTAGAGAATTTAGCAGGGGAACTAAAAATAGCTTCCTGGGCCTACTAAAATAACAGCAAAGCATAACAAAATGTAGGGTATCCTGCAGAGATCTATTGTCGCAACCACAAGGCATCCTACAATCGATACCCAGCCACTTGGGATGGGCCCGAGATGGTGAAGTGGGGTAAACTTAAATCTAGCTAAAAGAAACCTATCACGCTGATGGCACACCTGGGCTAGATAAGATTCTATACCCTGAACAGTCTTCAGTAACATATGTCGCCGCACCGTAGGTTGGTGCTTCTCACACTTTTCTCTTTCCAGACTAGCATGATTCAAAATACAGCCTCTTTATACAATTCAGCTCCAGAGAGGGGGGTGTAATGGGGTTAGTAAAAATGTCTAGGCTCCAGAAGGTGGCAAAAGCTGCATTCACGTATATTAGCAAAGGGATTTTATGCTCCCACACAAGGGCCAGACAATCGGAGAGGATCAGTTAAGCTTCAGATCCTTCCCAGTCTAGATCTTGGCCGAACACAGCAGCAGGCTAAGGGCCACTAAGTCTGCCACATGATCAAGGCCAAGTTCCGCATGCCCATGAAAATGTAGGGGTACAAGATGGTACCTGTACTACAGTAAAAACTGTTTTTCCGCAGTTTGAATCTTAGCTAAATTTGCATACCCAAGACCTCATGTGTCCAAGAACCTAACCTGCACCCAAAACTGAATATTGCCGCCATGGTTTTAAGAAATTGAGATCTTTGCTCTCGATTAACTCGTTCCAGTTGTTCTTGGCACCAAATAGAACCCCCAAATAAGGAAAGGCAGACACTTTATCCATGATATGGTGTGCCACATTAAAGCACTTGGTACTTTTGGATTTCGGGCTGACAACCATAATATAGGACTTGGAAAAATTTATAGACAACTCAAAATCCCCCATGAAGGAGACAAGCCTACCTAAAAGTTGGTGTAGCCCCCTGGCCGTTTGGGCAATCAGGATTGCAATGTTGGCATACAACAGGACGGGGAGGGATCTAGCTCCTACCCTGGGGCAATCTGCCTGAGCTGTATGGAGGGCATGGCCAAACCATCATGTATAAGATGAACAGGAATGGGGGAGGATGAACCCCTGGTGAAAACCGCTATTAGTGGAAATGATCGGGTACGGGCAGTGCCCTGTGAGAAGCGCACTGAGGCACAGGTTTCAGAGCGTAAATTGACGAAGAGGGCCACAATATCTGTGTCCACATCCATCTTGAAAAGAAATGCCCAAAGTTTAACATGGTTAACCCTGAGGAACATGGATGTCAAATCCATAAAGGCTAAGTGCAAGGGTTCAGACTAGGATACTGTGTATTTATTGATGATGAGATGCAAATTCAGTCATTGATCAGAGGTGGACATACAAGCCCTAAAACCATATTGAACTTCACTCATAATGCAATTTGTATCTGCCCACTCCTGAAGCCTATTAAGGATTACCCTCCCTGGCACCTTTACCACCACATTTACCAGTAATATAGGATGGTAAGATTGAGGGTTGTCCGTGGCCCCCTTTTTAAAGACCAGTATAATAACAACCATGTGCTAAGAAGACAATGCACTTAGCCGTGCAGCCACATTTAGGACCTGAGTCAGCAGGAGCCGTCAGATCTCTACACAGCCCTGAAACAGGTCCAGGAAATATCATCTGGGCCTGGAGCTTTGTTGCAGGATAGCGCCAGGATGCCCTGGGTGACTTCATCCAGGGCAAAAATCACTGAAGCACTGTGTAAGACCAGTACTGCCCTATCTTCAACCCCACTCCACATCCTTGGTTATGGACACCTTCAAAATGACCCACCTATTGTTTTACAGACATTTGATGGCATACTGCTGGGCCACAGCCCTTCGTAAAACAGATCCCATTGAACACCTTGCACAAAAGAGAGCTGCCCCTACTATCACACGCTTGATACAACTCCTTCCAGGCAAACTCCCGCTTTGCATTGAAGACTAACTCTGTGTGCAGGGGATGACTTGTGTTCAGTATGTCCCACACAAGTTTATTGCGCTGCAAATTTGTTTTCCAACGGGGCAAAGATTCTACGTACTACCCACTAAGTATTGTAAGCAGCCTTGAGTTATTAGACAGAATTGTCTCAGCAAGACAATTTCTACATGACATAGAAGACTGTGTGCATCAGGTACTAACCATGTACATGTGCTTGTTTTGCTTTAGAAGGTGGTCTATCTGAAAAGGGTTCACCACAGTATGAATGCTGCAGGTAGTATGATCTTAAGCACCTTTAGACAAAAGTTATTTTAAGTGAATAGTTTATCTCTGGACAATTGTTGTATAGTGGGTACATTGTTCTTAGTAGATACTTTTTAATATTCTGTGGTGTATTTTTCATGAGAGTTTCACTGTCTGGAAATAGGTTGGTATATAATAAATTGTCTCCTTAGCATAAACAAGGTTTCCAGTGCCCAGTTTTCAACAGATGTCAACTTAATTTCCCACTGTAGGTTCAGTGACTAGTGAGGGGTTTGATACAGGTAAAGACTGTCTTTAGCTGGGCATCGGTTATGTAACATGGCTTGAGTATTCATAGGAACTTGATTTTCTTTGAACAGCTGTATACAGAGTGAATAGCATGTGCTGTAGAGATTACCCTTTTATTTGTGGTTGTTACTCAACATGAACTCAGTTACCCATTAAAGGTATGGTATAGGGTCAATGTTGCACATAACACACGCTTGCTTCACCTATGGAGCTTGAATCTATAATAGCAGTCATGATACTTCATACTGTTCTAAGTTATTTTGCACTACTTTCATAGCTCTAATCCCATACACATCTATAGAGCAATGTTTACAATAGAAGTTTGGATGGTGTCACCAGTGACATCATCAGTGATGTCATAAATGATGTTATAGAACATGCCATGAGTGATGTAATATGTGAGGTCATAAACAGTGCATGGTGGGGGCGCAAGTTATAGTTAGCTCTGCTAACTATAACTGGTGAATTTCCATGATTTTTTTAGCTTAAAACGTTAATATTGTCACTGACCTATTCACCTAACTATAACTTCACTTTAACCTTTAGTTTTTTCAGGGAATTTTTAAGTTTAAAAAAAACGAAAACAGATCTTTTATCACACCTAACTATTATGCTATTTAAACCTTTGTTGTTTTTTAATGGATTGCTACTTTTTTTAGCATAAACTTATTTTTTCTTACCATATGAAAAGCCAACCTGCAGCCATGCCTTGGGGCAAACCCCATAGGCAGCCAATCCCATGCAGATCATGGCTTTGGCATTTGCAGCATAAAACTGCCCTTAGTGCCCCCCTTCCCTGAGGTCAAAACATATATATTATCGGGAGAGGAGAATGTAGCCCCCATCCCTGAACCTGAATCAACTCCAAATACCCCCTTTACTGGGGCCACATATAAACAAATTGGGGAGGAGCCAAGTGCCCCCCTCCTCAAGCTTTCTTGAGCCCCGGGGACTATATTCCAAAGGCCAAAATGTAAGGACACAGAGTACACTGCCCCACTCAGCAAGTCTTATTAGGCTCCAGGGACACCATCACCCAGGGCTGTGCATTTTGTTAAAGGGTAGGGGACCACACAGTCACCCTCCCTGATCCTTCTCAGGTCGTGGGGGACCATATCCCAGGGCATGCCTGCAATATAGGTGTGTGTCTTGTTACCAACCAGGAGCACCCACAAGCAACACTTAAGGAGCCATAGGGAGAGTCTGCATGGTGCGGGGCCTGACATTGCTTGAGCCCGGAGGGAGGAACTGCTTTTTGCATGCTCCTTCTCAGATGGAGCAATGTGTGTTCTGCATCCTTGCTCACATCAGTGTGGGCAGGGAATCAGAACACAAGTCTGCTCCAAGGGCCTTATTTTGACTTTGCCAGTCCTCCCACAGCACCAGCACTGCTTCGTTCACAGGAGGAGCACCAAGGCTGACAAATTCAGAGTTGGATCTAGAGTGGGCGAGAATGTGGGCAGTGCTACATTGGTCTCACATTTATGGGCTGTTAGGCTCATAGGCAAGCCTAACAAGCATCCAGCCGCTGTGACTATGCCTGCAGCACATTCCTCTACAATTTGGCATGCATGACAGAACATGCAGGACTGGGGGTATAATTACAGGGGGGCACAACATGTGCCCCATGCATACACGCTCAAGCCCAGAAATGGCAGGGCCACCCTTTTGATGGTGGGCTGATTGTCATGAAATGGACAGTAGAAAGGCAACTCATAATATGCTCGGCGGTGCCGCAGCGGCACCACCAGCATATTACAGTCTATTTCAGGACTGCTGGCACAGTGGGAATCTTGATCCTAGCAGAGCTGGCAGTCTCATGGCGGTCTGACGGCACACTCGAGTTGAGTTAAAAATCTTTATTTGATCATTAAAAAGACCATAAAAGCATAAAATAAAATACATACAGTCAATAGGCTTGAGAAAATTTCCTATTTTATAAAGCATATTCCCTTATTAGTTTGATAGCAGCAAAAGTATAAGTAAGAGCAGCAAAACTGATTTCCAGTGAAGATAAATGTTTTAAAAAATCCATCCCATCTTAGTGAGTTGTAAAATTCTCAGACAATAAAATTGGGTGAAAAATGCAAACTCTCAAAGTGCGGTATGGGTCCCAGGGTTGCATGCTTTCCTCCCTTTAATAAAGGCATTGGACTCTGGGGATGGCGTTACCAGGGCCAAAAAAGGCTTGGGATGGGGGCCATTTGTCTTCCTCTCCTGAAATATACCCCATTCCCAGGGGCCCTTAATGGGCTGCAGTGGGGGCTCTTCTGACTCTACTTCCCCATATACATATTAAAAGATTGGCAGCCACATGATTTGGCTGATTTTTAATAATATTAGCCTCAAGGGTATCTCTACCCTAACCCCTTACATCTTTTTTTTAAACTGTAGGACAGGGAATTAAATCCCTGAGTCCTGTAATAATCGGCAACAACATTGTTCTCATGTTGTTGGCAGCCAATAGGAGCACTCGTTCCTTCAGGAGCGACATGACCCAAGGGAAACAAAGATTCCTTAGCCAATTAGAATGCTCTATTTTTAAATTACCACTCTCGCAAAACTCTTGAGAGCCTCTTGTGAACATCTCACAAATCCAACTGTCCAGATATAAAAACATAGCTGTCTTTGTGGTAGTGCTTCTTAAAGAAGTTTACCTGAGATACACCCCGGCACTCACATTTACATATGAAATGTGTTATTGACAATAATTGGATTTCATAGAGATAAGTTTAATTATTTTCACAAGTGTAGGCACACAGACAGAAAGAGTTAATGTACAAAATGAAAGAGCTGTTTCTTAGTAAGTTTGACTTTGACAGTTTCTAGCAATTCGGTTTGTGAACAAGATATAATAATTACAATTTATTGACAGTGTTCGGATTATGACTGACTGGAGCCTGACCCGCCTTCACCCATCGATGAAAGTACTTGGTACAGGAGTGTATCCAACCATGATAAGCAAGTGATGTAGGCAAGGAAGTGAAAATAGGGATTTTTATCCACTCTCTGACTTTTGTATTAGGCGGTAGCTGAATGAGATGATTTATGTTGGTGGTGTAGTGTCCTGACTAGGCCTAGAAATAAGGCACATGTAAGCAACAAGGAGATTTTCCAATTTAACCAGGGAAATTGGGCGCACACCAGTGTGTCCGCACGGTGGAGAGCACTGAAAAGTGGTAGGTACAGGCAAAAGGGCGGGCGGTAATCTCACAAAACCGCCCAAGGTTGGACCAAGCGGATCCACACAAGTAACAATAACACAACAAAGCCCCTGCACTATACAAGCATATGAAACATTACAGAAATGATATTTCTAGCAAATAAGGATCAGTTAGTATACATCCACACTTTTGGAGTCACTTTTTGAGAATCAATTAATCCAGGTTCAGGTACAAGAGTTCCGAAAAAGAAAGAGAAATGTTCTGTCCTTGGTGTTAAATAATCGGTTTATTGTTCCTTTGTTAATGCCAACACGTGTTTCATCGCAGGGAACCTACTGCGAATCTTCAGGGCTGGACGAAAAACATAAAAAGGTGCATTTGCAAGAGGTTCTTATTGTAGATGCCGAAGGTTGGTGACTTGCCAAAGTGTAAAAGTGGACATGCTTATGGTGACTTAGTGTAATCGTGACATGTTCAATATCAGAGTGAATTTGTGAGTTATAGAGTGTGCGTGTGGTTAAGTGAATCTATAGTGACATGTCTTGATATCTTTTATTACTTTTTGGTGCAATTGTCTGACTGAACACTGGATTGCAGACACTGAGTAGGTGAAGCATAGTAGGTCTAAACATTTGCCGCAGAGAGAGTGTAGTGGTGTCGTGAAAAGAGTGTGTCTGTGGTTGAGAGGGCGGTATTCCCATGTGACATAGGTATACATGCGCATAAAATCTAGGTAACAGTAATGCAAAACACATATTCATCTGTATGAAACTATAGTCAGACATTTATCCTATGTTGCCCTACTTGGGCATTGCCTCATAGTTGCTACTCTATGTAGAATCTGCAGGTTAGATAAGGAAATGGTCTGGCTGGCATGTTTAGGGGCCATTGTGATTTATTGTTATTATTGCTGCGAGTTATATTGAGAAAGCCTATATGAATAAGCATTATGTGTTTGTAGGTAAGGAGAAAAGACCTACATGTTGTGTGGCGAGGGCAGAAGATGACTAACATTAGTGGGGAGATTTTGGATATATCTGAAGGGTTACAAAGGAGGACAAAAGAGGAACTGGTTTTTATTAGGTAGTGGTCTAGTTTTAGAACCATTGTTGTTTCTACCAGGCTCCAAAATACAGCTTTTGAGAAGGCAATTAGACCCGTATGTCTCGCTTACCTTAGTGAGGAAAGTATCACCAATAATATCAGATTAAAGTGGCAAGTCCGTGTCAGGACAAAATTCTTGTAAGTTGATTCTAGTAAATCGGGGTTTGTAGCACGCTGCCTGCGTGATTAAGGGATCTGGGTGGGAACAAGCTATTATTAATTCTTAATAGACACCCACATGGCGAGTCGCAAAGTAAACAAAAGAACTCTTAATACGTAAACACACACTTGTACCTTATTGGGTTAGATGTGTATCAAAAACCGGGAGGAGTTGTCGAGCAAATGCGAGCTGTCTCGGTTTGAGACCAAAATTCCTTGACAGGCGGGTACACCTGAAACAAAAGGATTGGGTGAAGGCGGGTGCAGCTGGAGAACTACTCCATAACTCAGTTCGTTCGGACACAAGGATACGAAATCCCCTCGGATCGGGGGAGAGCAGGCTTACCTTATCAGTGCTAAACTCCCTCTTGAGGTTCCCGGTGCCGTTTTACGATGACGGTCACGTGACGGGAAGTATTCGCCGGTTATATACCGGAAGTCCGTCTTCCATTAACTAGAATAGACTAGAGCGTGTGTACCTATTCCGAAGGGGAACGATTATTGTCCCAGAAAAGAAGAGTTACTATCCATTACCTAAGATACGTGTGGAGCGAAGTGGGTAGTATTTCAGGCAGCGTTAATACTCGGGAAGCTCGATGCATGTAGATGCGAGTAGAGCTAAGTGGTGGCAGTGTTTCAAGTTTGTGTAATCGTCTTATTATAAAAATGACGAGGAGCCATAAGTAACAGTTCATGATATGTGAACAATGACGCCTAAGTAGGGGGGTTATGAACAGGGATTGAGCTATAGTGCACTATAAAAATATTTATTGTTGAATTCAGTTCTGTGGGGCTGATGTGTTGAAAATGGATTCTTTTTGGTGGGGCAAAGTGTGCCTGGTGTAGTACAATATGCATCGGTGTTACCAAATGGATTCCGCTATTACTGCACAATTTGATACAAAGAGAACTGTACATAGTATTTCTATGGATTGGTGTCGCTGGATGGGTATCACTGTTCATTCAGATTACATAGGGAGAAAGACATTGGTCAAGGAAATTAATTAAAGTCTGTTAGCCTAGGAAGTACTGCAGCTCGGGATCATAGTTCAGCCCGAATTCAATGCTCCGGAGACGCATAATCCAGGTGGCTTCTTTCCGTCTTAGAGTTAGTTCCCGGTTTCCACCTCTGATATGGGCGGGCACTGATTCGATTCCGTAGAAAGACACACAAAAGTCTTCCGTGTTAGCCTGGCACTTGGCTACATGAAGGGCTACAGGATATCTTGGATCTTGTTTCTGAATAGCTCTCATGTGTTCCGACATTCTGTCTTTTAGCATCCGGATTGTACTTCCTACATATTTCTTGCCACATCGACATTCTATTATGTAAATCACATATTTTGTGGTACAATTGATGTTGACTCTGATGTCGTAGTTTTCCAGTTTGGGTCCTTGGAAGTGTTTGGTTTTGTGCTTGGCCCATTTGCACATTGTGCAGAAACCACATTTAAAAAACCCATTGCTGTGTTGGGTAAGCCAGTTAGGGGCCATGTCCGCCTGGGGGACAGTAGGGCTAAGTCTGTTTCTCAACGTTCTCCCTTTGCGAAAAGTGATTTGTGGAGTGACTGGGATCAGTTCTCTCAGTACCACGTCTTCTTTAAGCAGATCCCAATGTTTGCTGATACTTTTTCTGACTAAATGGTGTAGACCATTGTACTCAGTGATCATTCTAATAGTAGGGTCTTTAGTCTGTTTGGGGTTAGTCATTTTGAGAATATCTGGTCTCTTTATTTTCCCGAGTCTCTTTTTAGCTGACGATAGTGTGGTCTTTTGGTAACCACGTTTCACAAATCTAGACTCCATATCCTTAACCGTTGATTCAAGATCTGTGTCATCACTGCAATTGCGTCTGGCACGCAGAAATTCTCCGAAAGGTATCGCCTTGATCTGATGAGGAGGATGGAAACTGTCTGCACGGAGTATAGCGTTGCAGGATGTTGGTTTCCTGTAGAGTTTGCTTTCTAGTTTGTTATTCTTAACATAGAGTTCCAGATCTAAGAATTCTATGTTGGTTTTGCTAGATTTCATGGTAAAACTAAGCTCCCAGTTGTTTTGATTGAGGTGATTGGCAAATTGTTGTAGTAAGTCGTCTGTCCCTGTCCACAACAAAATGCAGTCGTCTATATAGCGACCCCAAAACAGAATAGAATCTGTATATATACTTCCATGGGTGCCCCAAATGTGATCAGCTTCGAATGCACCCATGAAGAGGTTGGCGAAAGAGGGAGAAAATTTAGAACCCATGGCTACTCCACGTTTCTGTTGGAACCATTGTTTGGGGAAAATAAAGTAGTTGTTTTCAAGGATCAATGTCATCATGGAAATCAGCATTTGAGTATGTGCCCATAAGGATGCCGGTCTGTTCGATAGCACGCGGGTAATTTCTTTTAGGCCTAAAGTTGGATTAATACTGGTGTAGAGTGCTACAACATCCATGGTCACTAGGGTAGTATTGGGTTGCCAAGCTGATCACATTTGGGGCACCCATGGAAGTATATATACAGATTCTATTCTGTTTTGGGGTCGCTATATAGACGACTGCATTTTGTTGTGGACAGGGACAGACGACTTACTACAACAATTTGCCAATCACCTCAATCAAAACAACTGGGAGCTTAGTTTTACCATGAAATCTAGCAAAACCAACATAGAATTCTTAGATCTGGAACTCTATGTTAAGAATAACAAACTAGAAAGCAAACTCTACAGGAAACCAACATCCTGCAACGCTATACTCCGTGTAGACAGTTTCCATCCTCCTCATCAGATCAAGGCGATACCTTTCGGAGAATTTCTGCGTGCCAGACGCAATTGCAGTGATGACACAGATCTTGAATCAACGGTTAAGGATATGGAGTCTAGATTTGTGAAACGTGGTTACCAAAAGACCACACTATCGTCAGCTAAAAAGAGACTCGGGAAAATAAAGAGACCAGATATTCTCAAAATGACTAACCCCAAACAGACTAAAGACCCTACTATTAGAATGATCACTGAGTACAATGGTCTACACCATTTAGTCAGAAAAAGTATCAGCAAACATTGGGATCTGCTTAAAGAAGACGTGGTACTGAGAGAACTGATCCCAGTCACTCCACAAATCACTTTTCGCAAAGGGAGAACGTTGAGAAACAGACTTAGCCCTACTGTCCCCCAGGCGGACATGGCCCCTAACTGGCTTACCCAACACAGCAATGGGTTTTTTAAATGTGGTTTCTGCACAATGTGCAAATGGGCCAAGCACAAAACCAAACACTTCCAAGGACCCAAACTGGAAAACTACGACATCAGAGTCAACATCAATTGTACCACAAAATATGTGATTTACATAATAGAATGTCGATGTGGCAAGAAATATGTAGGAAGTACAATCCGGATGCTAAAAGACAGAATGTCGGAACACATGAGAGCTATTCAGAAACAAGATCCAAGATATCCTGTAGCCCTTCATGTAGCCAAGTGTCAGGCTAACACGGAAGACTTTTGTGTGTCTTTCTACGGAATCGAATCAGTGCCCGCCCATATCAGAGGTGGAAACCGGGAACTAACTCTAAGACGGAAAGAAGCCACCTGGATTATGCGTCTCCGGAGCATTGAATTCGGGCTGAACTATGATCCCGAGCTGCAGTACTTCCTAGGCTAACAGACTTTAATTAATTTCCTTGACCAATGTCTTTCTCCCTATGTAATCTGAATGAACAGTGATACCCATCCAGCGACACCAATCCATAGAAATACTATGTACAGTTCTCTTTGTATCAAATTGTGCAGTAATAGCGGAATCCATTTGGTAACACCGATGCATATTGTACTACACCAGGCACACTTTGCCCCACCAAAAAGAATCCATTTTCGACACATCAGCCCCACAGAACTGAATTCAACAATAAATATTTTTATAGTGCACTATAGCTCAATCCCTGTTCATAACCCCCCTACTTAGGCGTCATTGTTCACATATCATGAACTGTTACTTATGGCTCCTCGTCATTTTTATAATAAGACGATTACACAAACTTGAAACACTGCCACCACTTAGCTCTACTCGCATCTACATGCATCGAGCTTCCCGAGTATTAACGCTGCCTGAAATACTACCCACTTCGCTCCACACGTATCTTAAGTAATGGATAGTAACTCTTCTTTTCTGGGACAATAATCGTTCCCCTTCGGAATAGGTACACACGCTCTAGTCTATTCTAGTTAATGGAAGACGGACTTCCGGTATATAACCGGCGAATACTTCCCGTCACGTGACCGTCATCGTAAAACGGCACCGGGAACCTCAAGAGGGAGTTTAGCACTGATAAGGTAAGCCTGCTCTCCCCGATCCGAGGGGATTTCGTATCCTTGTGTCCGAACGAACTGAGTTATGGAGTAGTTCTCCAGCTGCACCCGCCTTCACCCAATCCTTTTGTTTCAGGTGTACCCGCCTGTCAAGGAATTTTGGTCTCAAACCGACACAGCTCGCATTTGCTCGACAACTCCTCCCGGTTTTTGATACACATCTAACCCAATAAGGTACAAGTGTGTGTTTACGTATTAAGAGTTCTTTTGTTTACTTTGCGACTCGCCATGTGGGTGTCTATTAAGAATTAATAATAGCTTGTTCCCACCCAGATCCCTTAATCACGCAGGCAGCGTGCTACAAACCCCGATTTACTAGAATCAACTTACAAGAATTTTGTCCTGACACGGACTTGCCACTTTAATCTGATATTATTGGTGATACTTTCCTCACTAAGGTAAGCGAGACATACGGGTCTAATTGCCTTCTCAAAAGCTGTATTTTGGAGCCTGGTAGAAACAACAATGGTTCTAAAACTAGACCACTACCTAATAAAAACCAGTTCCTCTTTTGTCCTCCTTTGTAACCCTTCAGATATATCCAAAATCTCCCCACTAATGTTAGTCATCTTCTGCCCTCGCCACACAACATGTAGGTCTTTTCTCCTTACCTACAAACACATAATGCTTATTCATATAGGCTTTCTCAATATAACTCGCAGCAATAATAACAATAAATCACAATGGCCCCTAAACATGCCAGCCAGACCATTTCCTTATCTAACCTGCAGATTCTACATAGAGTAGCAACTATGAGGCAATGCCCAAGTAGGGCAACATAGGATAAATGTCTGACTATAGTTTCATACAGATGAATATGTGTTTTGCATTACTGTTACCTAGATTTTATGCGCATGTATACCTATGTCACATGGGAATACCGCCCTCTCAACCACAGACACACTCTTTTCACGACACCACTACACTCTCTCTGCGGCAAATGTTTAGACCTACTATGCTTCACCTACTCAGTGTCTGCAATCCAGTGTTCAGTCAGACAATTGCACCAAAAAGTAATAAAAGATATCAAGACATGTCACTATAGATTCACTTAACCACACGCACACTCTATAACTCACAAATTCACTCTGATATTGAACATGTCACGATTACACTAAGTCACCATAAGCATGTCCACTTTTACACTTTGGCAAGTCACCAACCTTCGGCATCTACAATAAGAACCTCTTGCAAATGCACCTTTTTATGTTTTTCGTCCAGCCCTGAAGATTCGCAGTAGGTTCCCTGCGATGAAACACGTGTTGGCATTAACAAAGGAACAATAAACCGATTATTTAACACCAAGGACAGAACATTTCTCTTTCTTTTTCGGAACTCTTGTACCTGAACCTGGATTAATTGATTCTCAAAAAGTGACTCCAAAAGTGTGGATGTATACTAACTGATCCTTATTTGCTAGAAATATCATTTCTGTAATGTTTCATATGCTTGTATAGTGCAGGGGCTTTGTTGTGTTATAGAAATAAGGCACACACCACACGTTGGTTTCTCTTGTGGCCGGCGAATTACCTGCCCACGCCAAGTACTCCGGGCTCTTTATTAACTCCCTTACGTTCCCTCGGTGGGGACGCTGGATCAGCCCACCATCGGCACGCACAAAGGGGTGGGGGAAAGGAACGTCCCCTTGGGACCCCTCACTTAGTCTTGCCCGTTAGGGCAACATTACATTCCTCCTTTACCCGGAAAATGAAACGCTATATAACCAAAACATAACTGCAGGAAGCCATACAAACATAACAGTCTCTGTAGGTTTCAACACGCAAAGGAACAATCTTACTTGGTCTCGGCGGAGGTGCAGCCCCTTTCACTTCTGCAGCCAACAGCGCACCTCAAAGTCTTGATACTTCTGGGAGGGCTTCGAGCAAGGGCGCAGGTGGTATATGTCTTGGCTGCGCCGGCCCTGAGGGGTCTGAAACATGTCCTCAGAGCAGTCCATCTCCACGACCATTGGGCAGCTCTGTGTTCCTTGCGAAGGATCTTCTGGGGTTTGCGTGGTCATGTCGTCTCCTCCACTTGCTGTTCCGAGGGTGGTGTTTTCTTCCGCAGCCGCTCGTGGACTTGGCTGTGCCGCTGGCTGGCATCCTCCTAACTCTGGGAGTTCTTCCTCGACTTCATTTGGTACTCTCTTAAAGAACAACATATTCCTGGTGACTTCTTCTCCTTCCCGGGACACAGTGATCAGTGTGCCTTTGATGTTGGTGACAGTCCATGGATCTAGCTCAAAAGGCAGGCGGAACTTTCCCCCTTGATGGCGGTCTTTCACCAGCACCCGGTCGCCAATTTGGATGGGGCTGTCGGCGGCTCTCCTCCTCCAGGACGCCTCGCTATTGGTTTTTGTTCTCTCTTCCATGGAACGGTTAGGCGGGGTTGATGACGATGCCCACCTTGGGTGGTGGGGGATGGTGTCTGTAACTGCCCTGCTGAAGCAAAGGCGACATGGGGAAACTCCTGTGGTGCAGTGGGGCGTCAGCAGATACTCGCGTAGGAATTGGTAGAGGGCTAGCTCCAGGCTCTGGCCGTCTGCTAGTGAAATCTGAATAGTCTTGTTCAGAGTCCTCATCAGTCTCTCAACCTCCCCGTTAGCTTGAGGCCATCTCGGGGTTATGCGTCGGTGTCTGATGCGGTGGGACCGCAGGTACTCAGCCAGCTTGGCCCAGTTGAAAGGTGGACCATTGTCCGTGCGCAGCTCCCCAGAGGCCATGGGTGGGGATTATCTTTTCCAGCTTGGGAATGACTTCGGACGCGGCAGTCGAAGACAAGATCTCCACCTCGGGGTATCGGGAGAAATCATCCATTACAATTAACATGTATTTCCCTCCGGGGAGGCTGCCGAAGTCCGCACTGGCTCGCGTCCACGGCGACGTTGGTCCTTCCCCTGTGATTACTGGTGATCACTGAAGCACTGTGTAAGACCAGTACTGCCCTATCTTCAACCCCACTCCACATCCCTGGTTATGGACACCTTCAAAATGACCCACCTATTGTTTTACAGACATTTGATGGCATATTGCTGGGCCACAGCCCTTTGTAAAACAGATCCAATTGAACACCTTGCACAAAAGAGAGCTGCCCCTACTGTCACACGCTTGATATAACTCCTTCCAGGCAAACTCCAGCTTTGCATTGAAGACTAACTCTGTGTGCGGGTGATGACTTGTGTTCAGTATGTCCCACACAAGTTTATTGCGCTGCAAATTTGTTTTCCAACGGGGCCAAGATTCTACGTACTACCCACTAAGTATTGTAAGCAGCCTTGAGTTATTAGACAGAATTGTCTCAGCAAGACAATTTCTACATGACATAGAAGACTGTGTGCATCAGGTACTAACTATGTACATGTGCTTGTTTTGCTTTAGAAGGTGGTCTATCTGAAAAGGGTTCACCACAGTATGAATGCTGCAGGTAGTATGATCTTAAGCACCTTTAGACAATAGTTATTTTAAGTGAATAGTTTATCTCTGGACAATTGTTGTATAGTGGGTACATTGTTCTTAGTAGATACTTTTTAATATTCTGTGGCGTATTTTTCATGAGAGTTTCACTGTCTGGAAATAGGTTGGTACATAATAAATTGTCTCCTTAGCATAAACAAGGTTTCCAGTGCCCAGTTTTCAACAGATGTCAACTTAATTTCCCCCTGTAGGTTCCGTGACTAGTGAGGGGTTTGATACAGGTAAAGACTGTCTTTAGCTGGGCATCAGTTATGTAACATGGCTTGAGTATTCATAGGAACTTGATTTTCTTTGAATAGTTGTATACAGAGTGAATATCATGTGCTGTAGAGATTACCCTTTTATTTGCGGTTGTTACTCAACATGAACTCAGCTTCCCATTAAACGTATGGTATAGGGTCAATGTTGCACATAACACAAGCTTGCTTCACCTATGGAGGTTGAATGTATAATAGCAGTCATGATACTTCATATTGTTCTGAGTTATTTTGCACTACTTTCATAGCTCTAATCCCATACACATCTATAGAGCAATGTTTACAATAGAAGTTTGGATGGTGGCACCAGTGACATCATCAGTGATGTCATAAATGATGGTATAGAACATGCCATGAGTGATGTAATATGTGAGGTCATAAACAGTGCATGGTGGGGGCGCAAGTTATAGTTAGCTCTGCTAACTATAACTGGTGAATTTCCATAATTTTTTTAGCTTAAAACGTTGATATTGTCACTGACTTATTCACCTAACTATAACTTCACTTTAACCTTTAGTTTTTTCAGTGAATTTTTAAGTTTTAAAAAAACGAAAACAGATCTTTTATCACACCTAACTATTATGCTAATTAAACCTTTGTTGTTTTTTAATGAATTGCTACTTTTTTTTAACATAAACTTATTTTTTCTTACCATATGAAAAGCCAACCTGCAGCCATGCCTTGGGGCAAACCCCATAGGCAGCCAATCCCATGCAGATCATGGCTTTGGCATTTGCAGCATAAAACTGCCCTTAGTGCCCCCCCTTCCCTGAGGTCAAAACATATATATTATCGGGAGAGAAGCATGTAGCCCCCATCCCTGAACCTGAATCAACTCCAAATTCCCCCTTTACTGGGGCCACATATAAACAAATTGGGGAGGAGCCAAGTGCCCCCCTCCTCAAGCTTTCTTGAGCCCCGGGGACTATATTCCAAAGGCCAAAATGTAAGGACACAGAGTACACTGCCCCACTCAGCAAGTCTTATTAGGCTCCAGGGACACCATCACCCAGGGCTGTGCATTTTGTTAAAGGATAGGGGACCACACAGTCACCCTCCCTGATCCTTCTCAGGTCGTGGGGGACCATATCCCAGGGCATGCCTGCAATATAGGTGTGTGTCTTGTTACCAACCAGGAGCACCCACAAGCAACACTTTGGGAGCCATAGGGAGAGTCTGCATGGTGTGGGGCCTGACATTGCTTGACCCCGGAGGGAGGAACTGCTTTTTGCATGCTCCTTCTCAGATGGAGCAATGTGTGTTCTGCATCCTTGCTCACATCAGTGTGGGCAGGGAATCAGAAAACAAGTCTGCTCCAAGGGCCTTATTTTGACTTTGCCAGTCCTCCCACAGCACCAGCACTGCTTCGTTCACAGGAGGAGCACCAAGGCTGACAAATTCAGAGTTGGATCTAGAGTGGGCGAGCATGTGGGCATGTTGCGTGCTTATCTAGGATCCCGATCGATACTGTGACCTTATGCCCCTATTCGGCTATAAATCCATTTATTCCCTATATTGGCATAACCGTTCAAGTACAATATTCAGAAAGTCATCTCTGGCCTCACACGAACAGAGCCACATTCCAGAATAGTTTTCTCTGCCACTTCCTTTGCAACCAATTAGTGCAATGACAGAGCAGAAGTCACTATCTGTGATTCCTAGATTAACACTCCGAGTTCTTCAACAAGATAAAAACTCAGCAAACCTGGAAATCCCCGCTTGCTGTGTTTTGATTAGTAATGGAACTCTAATGAGCAACTGATAGCGATCACTTCCTAGTGACATCTTTAATTGACGTCTTATGTCCAGCAAACTTACGTCAAACCAGGCACCTTTCAGGTATAAATATTACCAACGTTGCCTTAAGCAATTGCTGTTGTATGCTGTCTGCAGTACGCTGATGCTGCTGCTGTCTCGTTGCTGTTGGTGAAGCTACTGATACCATTATCGCTGCTAAAGCGCGAACAATGGTGTGGTGAACTTAGGAGCTGAACAGCCGTCCCTCTGCAAAGAGCCCAGCAGATGCCAGCTGCCCGCGGACGCTGTCCCCCCTCCTCCTCCTCGACGCGTTGAAGAGAGACGCTGTCTTTCTCCTGCCGAGAAATCCAGCTCCAGCGTTTCTGGTCTACCCTTGCGGGTGACTGGGATACCGAGTTTCCCTGAAGGAGATACCAGACCTCCATCATTCTATTCAGGGGTATGGTGTTGACTAAACCCTTAGTGAGAATTCTTGAAGCAAACCTTGGCAAAACCAACTTAACTTAAAGCTACTTACTTACTCCCCTCCCACGTATTAGGCTTAGGTCAGGTACACTGGGGTAGGCGTAGTTAGAAGCACCAGTTGAGTATTTTAGCCTAATGTATATATGACTGTATATATGTTTTATTACTTTTAAACCATTGTATGGCTAAGAAACCATATCAATGCTTTTACAATATTATCTCGCAATACTTATCTTACTGTACGTACTTTTTATAATAACAAGTCTTGCAATTGTGGCAATTCATTTCTCTTGTACGAGAAGAAAGACTGTTCAATAAATGTTAACCCTTTATTGACAAACGCCCGTCTCTCTATTCTCTACATCTTGTGAAAGTAATCTGCACTAACCTGACTGAGTAAAATAACTGTCTATTGTTTCACACGACCCTAGAGATCGACTCTTGATCTGAGGAGCAAAGTTGTCATGTTGCACGGTTGTTGGAAAACTGAATCCCTTCTTGTCTGTGCCAGGGAAGCTGATCACTTCCTATTTCAGTCAAGAAAGTTTCCAGTGACCTCTGAGCTAGTTGGTAACAAACCCAATTAAGTTTAGCATAGTCAGTAGAGGCCTGGAAGATCCGCACTTCTACGTCGATACTACTGTTTATGTTATTCCAATGCGCAGGGCCTAGTGGGAAACTAGGAACTACACTACATGGCGCCCAACGTTTGGTAAGGCGATAAACTAACGCAAGACGTTAGAGTAACTCAGTCGTGCATATTTCACACAGACCCCTTTCTCCCGTAAATACTCCAATAGACGTCTGGAGTGGGTGAAAGGTTAAAATCAGCCTGACCTTAGTAGGAAGAGATTCCTATGTAAAGCTCTGGTTTATTAAACGTTGAAGGATACAGTGTTCCAAAATATTGTGCACCTAATCTTTGTCTCCTTGGAGACCAACTCTGCAAACCTTGCATTTATAAAATGTCAGACAGTGAAGAGGAAAGGGAAGCAGCTAGACTAGCGACCCTACTGATAGAGGAAGACTCTAGTCTCCTACAGACAGACCCGGATGCTATCGACATCCCGGTCCACTTAAGAAAATCTATAACGTTAAAACTTATAGAAAACGGACTGACACCACAAGGTGGTACAGTAATTTTCGTGATAGAGGCACACGAATATCGGCAGACAGAGGTATTCTATTCATGGATAAACTTTCCAGCGGCAAACGCTAGAACAAAAGAGTTTCACTATTACAAAATAGAGAAACCTCCGGAAGAGTACGCTCCTTTCGAGGAGACTGAAATCCCACTAAAATTCCAAGAGCACCTGCTCTGGTTTAATGGCGCCCTAAAACATAATGATCACATAACCAGGCTCGGTCCACTAGGTAGACCAGGAGCAACGTGGCCGGTTCTAGCCGGCTACACACCACATCCGGACATTGCAAAAATGTCAAAAGAAGAGCTGTTAGTACAGCTAAAAACATTAATTAAAATACATAGGCAATTAGTCCAATATGTAATGCGGACTGCAACAGTCCAACCAGCTGTTAATGTACCACAGCTGACCCCTCATCAGGGGAACACTAATAAAATTACACCACAGAACATACAGTCATGTCTTGGTAAAACACCCGTAAAACGGGAACAAATTCCTTTCTGGCTAGCACAGAAAATCACTCAAATAGAGGGAGTATTTCCCGATACTACCCCTATTGAGAAACACAGAATCTTGACCATCTGCCTTCCTATGGGAATCGCACCACACGTGGAGGACTGTGACACTTGGGGTACAGTCTTTGCTTCCATTTACACAAAAACACATGGTGTTCCGTCTATGGCGGTAATACCAGAAGTGCTAAAACAGATTCAGAATGAATACGGTCCAGAGCCCGCTTTAACTCTTGGTATGAAATTACTGAAACACTTCAAGCAGGTCTCGGCTATATTATTAGCCAACATAAAGGGAGAAGCAGCATCTGTGGCGATCCGCCAGAAGTTGAGGGAAACAGATATAAAAGATCAGCCAGTTGAGCTTGCCAAAATCATAGAAAAATGCTATGAAGAATTAGGTAGAGACAGCTTGGGTGGAAAACCGGTAAAGCCCCAACTGCTCGAAAATCCTGAAAATTATTTATTAAAAATAATTTAAACACTCATAAAAAGAGCTGGGATGGAAATAAACAATCCACTCCCAAGGAAAAAGTTTTCCAGTCCAGAGGAAGGTCTCCTCGGCGGAGGGAAAGAACTCCGACTCGAGAACACCAGTCTCCCCAGAGGGAGCCCTCTGAGAAAAGATATAACCTTAGAAATAGGGATAATCTGAAAAAACCTGATAGATATCAAAGTATTGATACACGTCCCTCTCGATCTTTTTCGCAGAAATCGGAAAGAAGAGGACGGTCAGACCCAGGAGAGCACACCAAGTCCAAAGACAAGGAACCTGCTCAGAGTAAAAAATCTCAATTTCCAAAAAAGAAGGTAGCCAGTATTAGAGTAATCGAACATGCCGAGAATACTGAGGACACAGTTGAAAAACGGGGAGTGGGCATTGACAATGTTGGACAGTGCAGCAGAAATCAGTATAGCCCGCAAGATCTTGATGAGTCATCTGGAGACAGTGGACACGAATGAATTCATTCAGGTTGAAACTGCCGACACCAGACTTAGCGAGCCCCATAAGATATACGAAATAACATTGCGTATAGAGGGTGATAAGACTAGGAAAATAAGGGGTCTATTTTGGGATAAACTCTCAAAAGGCTATGATATTCTGTTAGCTGAAAAAGATTGGCCCCCAGAGTTTGTCAGGGAGTGCCCTCGTGGCGAAGAAGTGATTATGCCTGCCTTCTCGAATCACATTCCGATTCACAAAAAAAATACTTATGCAAGGAAATGGGCGGTAGCCCAGGCACCTGCATTATATAAAAATCATGTAGGATGGGATGAGGACTCTCCTCCCCACAAAATCCAGTTAAAAAGTGAACCAACTGCCCAACGGCAGTATCCCATTAAGCAAGAAGCTAAAAAACAAGTCAGGGAGATCTTAGATCAACTTGAATACCAGGGGGTGATTGAAACATGCACCTCTCAAATGAACAATCCTTTGTTTCCTGTCTCCAAGCCAGACAATTCATACCGTTAGTTTTGGACTACAGACACCTTAATGCATGTTGTAAAACTTTTGCAGTACAAAACTCGCATAGTGCAGCCCTAATGAATAACATAGTTAGGAAAAAATATAAAACGACATTAGACATATCTAATGGTTTCTTTTGTCAAACCATTGCTCCAGAAAGCAGATATTTGACCGCTTTCTCAGCATTTGGGTCGCAGAAAAATTCTGTCGACTCCCACAGGGGTTCAAGAACAGCCCATGACTATTCTCAGCTAGAGTAACAGAGTTACTACAAATATATGATGATGAGGCATTATCTTACGTAGATGATATCTATCTCACAGACGACGACTTGGATACTCACTTGAAAAGAGTGAACACCATTATACTTGGGTTCGCAGCAGAGGGTTACAAATTCAACTTTAAAAAATCTCGAATTGCCCATCTGACAGTATTATTCTTAGGATATGAATTATCAAGTGAAGGAAAAAGCCTAGCGGACAACTTCTTAGAGAAGTGCGCTGTACTCCAAGCTCCAAAAACGCTGAAGAATTTACAATCCATTCTAGGTTTTCTGAATTTCGGAAGAACTTACATCCTAAATTACGCAGAGAGGGTTAAACCTCTTTACGAACTAATTAAACCTGATTTTAAACAAATCAATTGGACCCAAAAACACACAGAAATTTTGAGATCACTGCAAACAGACATGTTAGCAAAAACTAAATTAGATACACGTGACAACACACGCGATCTTGTAATCCGAGTCATCCCAGGAAGATGCGGATTCACGTACCTGACCTCTAATGAGGGAGAAAAGGTACCAATAGCTTACAAATCACATTTGTACACAAAGGCTGAAATAAAATTCAGTTCAACTGAGAAAATTCTAACTGCGGTTCAGACTGCTGTAGCAAAAGAAAGGCCCCTAGCACAAGGTAAACGAATAATAATCGTAACACCTATACCGGCTTTAGAAGCGGTAACTAAAGCAAGCATTCCTAATGCTAAAGCTTTGCATCCGAGATGGATTCAGTGGGTTAATTCTCTTGCTGCAACAGACGTAGTTTACGAATTTGATCTTAACTTAAAAACACAGGAATTTTTACAATATGAATATGAATGTCCTCTGCCAATTGAAATCCTGCCTCTCGAAGAATACGGAAGTATTATATATACTGACGGATCAGCACAACCGCAGTTGGGGGTAAGCAAGCTTACAGTGCTGCGTGCGCGATTGTAAAAGGTCGTTGGCACTAAGGAAAATTTAGACCTATGGTCACTAAAACACAATCTCTAGGAGATTGCTCAGCTTAACGAGCTGAATTAATTGCATTTAAGATGGCGCTAGAAAATACCGATCGCGAATTCCCCACACTAATAGTGTGCGATTCTTATTATTGCGTACAATCTTATAATGAATACTTGCAGAATTGGGTGGAAAATGGTTTCAAAGATGCAAAAGGTGGCACAATAAAGCATAAAATGCTTTGGGAACAGGTAGTTCTTTTGCAATTAAGAACTACAAAAGACTCACGTGATACACACTCTGAGTCATCAACGTGATGGCGTTCACGTTGTAGGGAATTCATTGGCTGATGAAGCCGCGAAGGCAGCTGTGCAAACGGCTTCCGTAGCTGCGATAACTTGGTCACAAACAAAAATAGACAGCGATATTCTACAAGCTGTCAGTGCGTCAGTAAAGAATGATAAGAAAACACTCCCAAAAGGCTTTCCAGAAAAGTACTTGTACTTAACAGATACGAATAATGTTCCTTTTGCTCGAATCCCTGGAGTGGGGGATAGGGTAATTCCAAACATGGAACACAGGTTAGGACTAATCAAAGCGGCACACGAAGGGCTTGCTTCTGCACACGCTGGCGTTTCCGCAACAATATCACTATTAAAACAGAGATATTGGTGGCCTCGCTTGAGGATACAAACTAAAAAGTATGTATTAGAATGCGAAATATGCCAAAGGATAAAAGTATCAACAGTAAAACGACCAGCGCAGACACCCCTTCTTATCTCGGATAAACCATTTGCATGTGTTTACCTGGACCACTGTGGTCCCCTACAAAGGGACGGCAACTATAGATATATCATGGTAGCAGTGGATTCCTGTACGAGGTTCATATGGATGTGGCCCCAGCGCTCGGCTGACGCTAGAACGGTTATAAAAGATCTGCGAGTCTTTATCGGCACATACGCAATTACCACGTTCCATTCTGACCAGGGTCCTGCTTTTAGCTCTCGAGCTTATAAGGAGGCCATGGCCAGCATGGGAATTGGGTTGCGGTATTCTTGTCCGTCGCACCCCGAAGGGAATAGTGAGGTTGAAAGAAAAAACCGAGACATAAAGCGATCTATAACAGCAAAGGTATTAGGTTCAGGCGCTGGGTGGGTCAAACATCTAATAAGTGTCCAGACCAGTCTTAATAACTTGCCAAGAAATTCTCTAAAAGGTTTCAGCCCATACGAACTATTGTTCGGAATTAGAATGAACATTCAGGACCTCGATAGTCAGATGTCAGTGTTACAAGAAAAAACAACAGACTTTGACATCAAAGATCGTTTGGCTGTTTTACAGGAACTGAATGAAACAAGAAAATCCTTAAGCAACATAAAGTTAAAGCAACAGCCATCTACCACTGACGAGGCACCACAAGCAACAGCCCCAGCAAGGCCTGTCTGGATTCCAAAGATTGGGGATTTGGTCAGAGAAAAAATCGCGGTGAAGAAGGAATTTGGGCCTTCTTACAGAAAAGCAGTACCTGTCTTGGCAGTCACCGGATCAAGATCAGTAGTACTACCGCCCCTTGCTGGTAAAAAGGAGAACAGAGTCGTGTCTATCGACCTGGTAAAACCACAAGCATGTGGCCTATAATCAACAGTAGGCCCAGTGGACTCCCGAGAAACAACAGAATACCCAAACTTGCAACAATCCAAGAGGTTCAAACTGAAAGACTAATCACATTCGATCAGCCTGCAGTGCACAGAGAAGGACTATGCAATAATGCCATGGAACTCGTGCCTCTTGAGACACAGATTGAAACAGTTCGTCAAGAAACACCAGTCTACAATAATGTGGCATCAGAAAATGCTACCGAGAGACAAATTGAAAATCCAACTCCAACAATTGACAGAACTGCCTCTGGTTATTTCATCAACTTCGACAACTTCTCTGAAGATCAAAACGACCCCGAAGTGATGCCAGAAACAAAAAAGTATTCTAAAGAAACTACAACGGAACTCTTTCAGCAAATCAAAGAATTATATCTGGATTCACCGTTGATTGAGCATTGGATTATTTCAGGGGTATTCATACTCCTACTATGCCTAATTTTAGTTTTAATTTTAGGAAAGTTTATTACAATTGAATGGACACAGCAAGTCAGAACATCAACCTAGTCTTCAAACCACACAGATCATCCCACGTGAAGAAAAGAGAACTGTCAACAGTAAATGTCACAGCCATTCCAATACCTGGTGGGGTAGTTTGGGAGAAAACTGACTATGAGATCTATGGTCCGGTCGAGATCCTGAAGTATCCTCATCAACTGAAGGTTTCCTTAAGTGACTTTGTAAATCCTAGTACATTCTCTGATGATTGGAACTTTAACAGTATTAATGACATGATGTCTGATTTAGTAATGTCAGCTAGATTCACAGAACATGATTATTTACAAGGTTCATCTAGTTATGAGCAATTATTCTGCTACACACATTATGGTGATCACTACTTGCATAAATCTGCACAGACTAGAAATGTTTTTATGTATACTCAATGGGAACATTGTGCTACACCACCTAAAAGCAGTTCTAAGACATTCTTTGAGAAATTCAAGTACTTCTCAGGGTTTAACACCAGTGATGCAGAAACGTTTTATTACAAACTGTTAGATAAAACAGGAATGAAAACAATGCTGACAAATTCTAAATTGATATATTCAGAAGCATTTTATGACAAAATGATGGCATTTGGTTTTGATTATTGGAAAAATAACATTGAAACAAAAACAATTTGGGGTACAAAAGATTGGCAGGTACAAGGCCTAGGAGCACTATTCAGAACCTGCATGATACCAGAACAAATGATGTTTTTAAATGACACAATTCACCAAACATCCTGTCTTGGCCTAGCTAAGATCAAAGACCTTAACAAACCGTCTATTCCGAAGCCAATACCTGATAATGCAACTACAGATATTGAAATAGACGTATCACAAATTTTACATTTTAACAGAACACATCCTGATTGGAAAAAGTGGTTAATCTGGCCTACTGACACAAACAACTGTCAAGATAGATTCCTGAACAAAACACAGGGGTTAAAAATGACCAGACTAGACCCTAGATACTACCAGAGACAACATCCAGGGATAGTAACAACATACAGTGTAGGGAAGCTCTGCCTCGAATGGCTAACATCATCCACACTGGCTGAAATTAAGCAACACTTGTCTTTACTAAAAGATGGTGCTGATTTGCGCAATTTCATTCTTGGACCACGCAAACAGCGTCAAAAGCGTTTCATAGCGACCAGTATCTATGCTGCGTACAACGAGGCTTGGAAAGTCACACAAATTGAAACAGCAGAAAAAATACGAGAAATTGATCGTATTAATTTGGAAAAATCACTTTCTGTAGTGGACAATGGGTTAATGACTCTGTCCTCCAGAATATATTCGTTGGACAATATTGTATCTTCTGCCTTTGACATAATAGACAGAGACTTGCTAATGTTACAACATGGCCAATCTCAATTATGTTCTATTGTACAATTAGGCTGGACGCTGCTAAATCTTCGTTCAGGCTATGTGCCTTGGCGTTTAATCAACACAACGTCATTATTTTCCATTTTTAACCTTACTGATAAACAAATCAGTTTGGCACAGAAAGGAGCAGACTATACAATCCTGAGCATCGAAAAACTTGAGAGATTACCATTGACAATGTCAGAAAGTCCTGTCATTGAATGGATAATACACGGAATTATCACCATTCCGATAACAACTTTCCGATTTAAAAAGTGCCTTGAGTACATACCTACTGGCCAGTATGAACGATTGAGTAAAGGATATGTAAAATCAGAATGGAAATTACCATACACACATTCTTGCTACAGTGACAGCGACAAAAATGTATTTCTTAGTGGTGAAAATTGTAAACATTCACTAAGCGGTATACTTTTGTGCCAGGGTATTAATTTACACGGAGCATGTGATGGAAATTCTAACAACCTTTCATGCCACCAGCTTGTTACACCTGCAACTCAGATAGAGCCCTTCTTTATGCAACTTGCAAACGGGAGTTACATTCTTAGAACGGATCACAGATGTTGTGGCCTAGTGCCAGGGAAAAGTTATCTAGTAAGCGTAACATCCTTGGTCAAATGTTGTATGCAGGCATTGTTTCCAAGCGGGCTTGCAGACACAGAGACTCCCATCTGGCCTCGTCTGAATCTCTATTCTATACGAATTGATACTTTAAGCAAAATGAAGTATGTGCTTTTGCAGACAACAGTGCCTATAACGTCATCAAAAGAGACGTATGATCTTCTAGTTGCAAGGACAGCTACGGCAGTTCATGAACTTTTATCAACAAATTGCCCCGTGCATTTCGTAGAAATGCTTAGCCAACTCCTTAACATGTCTAGTGCCACAGGCATCCCAGGCATATTTAAGACGATTTTTACGGGACTGCTAACACCTTTTCAAGCAATTTTGGGAATCATTCCTAATTTTGTTCACTCTGTTTTTGGCGGCATACCCTTATTTTTGGGACTTGTAGCAGGGATTTTATTTTTGACCGTCCTGCTTCGTTATGGCAAGCCAAAGCTCGGACATAGCTCCTATGGGAATGGAAGAGACAATCCTAGCAATGCGCTACCGGGACAGGATAACTAACGTCCTTGGATTGGCCAGGCTGAGAGATCTAAACATGACCTGGTTCCTTTCATTCAGACCTATATGACGATCCTGCATCTTACCTGTGCTACGATGTATGCTGTGCGGAGATGAATGCGTGTTGGACACCTGTCTATCACTTCCATCAGCAGTACCAATGGATGTCGATACTTTGCTGAGTCCGATAACGGCTCACGCATTGTGTTGTCCCCAGCGGCTACCAATCCTGATGACGGCATTCGTGGAGACTCCTGTGCTACAACCAAGTGGTAACAGTGGAGCGAGTGACAAAAGCAACATCATCCAGGTACAACGATCTGAGAGCATTGCTGACCCAGACTATGATGACAGCAATCATTCTCACACCTGCCAAGTTACAGCACTATCGAATTTGGTTGAACTGTCACCTGATTTCGTAGACCAATTCTTTGAGAGCCTGTCTGATATGATGTTCTCACCCGAACAGAAACAATAACTTTAGAGAAGCATTCCGACACACAGCGTTCCCATGAACTCTGAATTCGGCCTTCAGTTTTGAACAACAAAAACTGCTAAAAAGCGTTGGAACTCTATTTCCCCGTTCAGGCATTAATTCTTTTGAATTGAACACTTTTTAATATTGACCCTTTTTTGGCACGAACAATTCTTTGCTTAAAGTAAAAACTATTCATAGAGAACAGAAGCTTCAACTTCTATTTCTAAACACATCTAGAGACATAATAAGTTACACCAGCCTCTAGCACATTTATTGCAATGCATTTATATGTGATGATTTATCTCGCCCTTCTTCTGTTTCAGAGATATTTCATGTGTAATTCTTTTTGCATAATCGTTCATTGATTTCATATGCAATAATTTTTGAATGATTTCTATGCTTCAAAAACGTACAGTACCTATAATTTTCACGTATTACAATATACGCCTATTTCAAATGCATTTATGTATTTTGGGGTGAGCAATGTTACACATGCATCTTATTGCTCTAGTTTTAGTAATTTGATGGACATGAACCCGTGGAGTGGGTGTTGCGTGCTTATCTAGGATCCTGATCGATACTGTGACCTTATGCCCCTATTCGGCTATAAATCCATTCATTCCCTATATTGGCATAACCGTTCAAGTACAATATTCAGAAAGTCATCTCTGGCCTCACAAGAACAGAGCCACATTCCAGAATAGTTTTCTCTGCCACTTCTTTTGCAACCAATTAGTGCAATGACAGAGCAGAAGTCACTATCTGTGATTCCTAGATTAACACTCCGAGTTCTTCAACAAGATAAAAACTCAACAAACCTGGAAATCCCCGCTTGCTGTGTTTTGATTAGTAATGGAACTCTAATGAGCAACTGATAGCGATCACTTCCTAGTGACATCTTTAATTGACGTCTTATGTCCAGCAAACTTACGTCAAACCAGGCACCTTTCAGGTATAAATATTACCAACGTTGCCTTAAGCAATTGCTGTTGTATGCTGTCTGCAGTACGCTGATGCTGCTGCTGTCTCGTTGCTGTTGGTGAAGCTACTGATACCATTATCGCTGCTAAAGCGCGAACGATGGTGTGGTGAACTTAGGAGCTGAACAGCCGTCCCTCTGCGAAGAGCCCAGCAGATGCCAGCTGCCCGCGGACGCTGTCCCCCCTCCTCCTCCTCGACGCGCTGAAGAGAGACGCTGTCTTTCTCCTGCCGAGAAATCCAGCTCCAGCGTTTCTGGTCTACCCTTGCGGGTGACTGGGATACCGAGTTTCCCTGAAGGAGATACCAGACCTCCATCATTCTATTAAGAGGTATGGTGTTGACTAAACCCTTAGTGAGAATTCTTGAAGCAAACCTTGGCAAAACCAACTTAACTTAAAGCTACTTACTTACTCCCCTCCCACGTATTAGGCTTAGGTCAGGTACACTGGGGTAGGCGTAGTTAGAAGCACCAGTTGAGTATTTTAGCCTAATATATATATGACTGTATATATGTTTTATTACTTTTAAACCATTGTATGGCTAAGAAACCATATCAATGCTTTTACAGTATTATCTCGCAATACTTATCTTACTGTACGTACTTTTTATAATAACAAGTCTTGCAATTGTGGCAATTCATTTCTCTTGTACGAGAAGAAAGACTGTTCAATAAATGTTAACCCTTTATTGACAAACGCCCGTCTCTCTATTCTCTACATCTTGTGAAAGTAATCTGCACTAACCTGACTGAGTAAAATAACTGCCTATTGTTTCACACGACCCTAGAGATCGACTCTTGATCTGAGGAGCAAAGTTGTCATGTTGCACGGTTGTTGGAAAACTGAATCCCTTCTTGTCTGTGCCAGGGAAGCTGATCACTTCCTATTTCAGTCAAGAAAGTTTCCAGTGACCTCTGAGCTAGTTGGCAACAAACCCAATTAAGTTTAGCATAGTCAGTAGAGGCCTGGAAGATCCGCACTTCTACGTCGATACTACTGTTTATGTTATTCCAATGCGCAGGGCCTAGTGGGAAACTAGGAACTACACTACAGGCAGTGCTACATCGGTCTCACATTTATGGGCTGTTAGGCTCATAGGCAAGCCTAACATGCATCCAGCCGCTGTGACTATGCCTGCAGCACATTCCTCTACAATTTGGCATGCATGACAGAACATGTAGGACTGGGGGTATAATTACAGGGGGGCACAACATGTGCCCCATGCATACACGCTCAAGCCCAGAAATGGCAGGGCCACCCTTTTGATGGTGGGCTGATTGTCATGAAATGGACAGTAGAAAGGCAACTCATAATATGCTCGGCGGTGCCGCAGCAGCACCACCAGCATATTACAGTCTATTTCAGGACTGCTGGCACAGTGGGAACCTTGATCCTAGCAGAGCTGGCAGTCTCATGGCGGTCTGACGCCACACTCGAGTTGAGTTAAAAATCTTTATTCGATCATTAAAAAGACCATAAAAGCATAAAATAAAATACATACAGTCAATAGGCTTGAGAAAATTTCCTATTTTATAAAGCATATTCCCTTATTAGTTTGATAGCAGCAAAAGTATAAGTAAGAGCAGCAAAACTGATTTCCAGTGAAGATAAATGTTTTTAAAAATCCATCCCATCTTAGTGAGTTGTAAAATTCTCAGACAATAAAATTGAGTGAAAAATGCAAACTCTCAAAGTGCGGTATGGGTCCCAGGGTTGCATGCTTTCCTCCCTTTAATAAAGGCATTGGACTCTGGGGATGGCGCTACTGTAGCAGGGTTTCCGTTCTCCCACAGAACTGTGCATAGAGATCTAGAACCTTAGTGAGTTAGGATGATCCAAAAACTCATCTCAGTGTCAGAAATCTCGTTACCTAGCTAGCTACAGTGTCTCATGGATCATTATGGAATGATACATGTATTAGACAAACCAGAACATGATCTTTAGAATACCTCAGGAGTCGTGGAACACATGAACACTCTTTCGTTATATAATCATTTCAAACCAAAACTGAGAGTCAAAGAACACAAGTGCAAGTTTGAAATATTTATTATTCAATGCAAAGTTCTCAAACGCAGTATCTTGTATAATACCAAAATGCAGATTATAAAAATCAGAGTCAGCAGCATAGTCACTAATCCATAGTAAGCAAAAGGTGCTAGCATGTTATAATGCAGTTTCTATAGAAATCTATATCACCTATATTTCGCGCACCCTATCTAGCATATTATATTATATCTAAGAAGGTCTCATTCGGGCTTTAGCAGGGCGACCCCATACCTCTCAATGTCAGTAGGAGCAGTTCACATCAGCAGCTACCAGCTCTCTTCATGCGCAGCACCAAGTGTCTACGTTCATTCCGTGTAACTCTATCTTAAACCCGCGTAGAGCCCAAAATGTTGGCATCAACATTATTTGTGTTATGTCTAATGTCTAATGTGGTGCGAGGATCAGACTTCCCAGCAACCTTGTGTTAGGTTAATCTTAGAGTGTGCAGCTCTCAGTGTGCAGACAGTTGTACCAAGTGTACAAGGCAAAGCTGATAGCATAGGAATAACATATTATTCTCAAATAAAACACCTCACCACTTCTAGGCTGAAAGCTACAACAACAAGTACGTGTCGTGTGCAAAACTGAAGCCTGAAGGCAAAACGGCTGTTTAAACATGTAATACACTCATGCTAACTTAACGCAATATATGTAATGAAGTATCCATATGACACCCCCCCATTGGTCCGAGCACCGCCAATCATAAGGGAAAAGGCAATACTAAATCAGATAAACAATTTGAAAGCAAAATTCAATAGTTTTGAGCTAAAATAAGCTAAAAATATGTATGAATGAATATGTATGAATGAATATGTATGAATGCCTACAGTGGCATCAAATCTAAAAAATATCAAAAGTCTTGAACCAAAAGTCTTCCGCCCGGTTCAAAAAATTATGAAATGTATGACCAGGTCGCATCCTTTCAAATGTTTGTAAGAGAAAAAACCAAGGCACTCATCCGATATCCAAAGTCATGTGCCACTTAGACGTTATCTCCAGCAACATCACGTGAGCGAACTCTCCATCAGCTGAACATAGTCCATCCCTCCAATTCAGCGAGGGGAAAGTTATATTTCACAACAAAGCATTCCTTCCAGGCATCTCACGATTGGAAAGTATATGCAAAGAAAGTTGCAACAGCCTCCAGTATGAAATCACTGCCATCATCCGAAAATAGTTCAGCCATCCAATTTAGCAATGGGAAAGAACATACGTGCTCCTCCAGCATCGGATCCTCCTGCAACGTCAGAGGACAACTCGGTGGGTTCACCAGAACGCTGTGTGTCAGAAAGGCATTCGCCGCTGCAGAGATCTCCCATTGGCCCAGAACTCCATTTATCGCTGCCAAGGCCATAACTCTCTCGCCAGAACAGATCAGCTCGTGAGCCACAACGGGACGCATTAGCTGATCAAAATCGACGTCAGGAGCAGTCCTCAAGCATAGGCACAAATCAATGGCCCAATCGAACTCGCAGTTTAGGCAGTGAAACACAGGTTGGACACACGTGAAGTCGGTGAACCGAAATGACAATCTATAGGCCGTGCTTAATGCTGCAAGCGGCAAAGTTCCATAGTAATTGAGCATCCGATTACGGCACAGTGTCAGGAGGCGTTGAACGGCGTCTTGCGCAGGATGGGCATCCATGTTTTATGAAGAAAAACACCAACAGAAAGCCTGCGGCCACAGCCAGCAATACAGGTATTCCACCAAACAAACTCCCAAAAATAGTGTGGAAAAACGTGGGAATGATACCAAAAACTTTTTCAAACGTAGTCACGAGGCCACTGCTTACTAGTTTAAAAAAATGTGCCAGCCCAGTCGTTGAAGAAGCATTAAAAATCTGGTGTACCAGCTCGCAGAAATGAAATGGCAAATCAGTGTTTAAAAGCGCCTGCACCTCTGTGCGGGTGTTAGCTATGTGAAGGACATAAGTTTCCCGGGCCGAACTCAGGGTCACTTGTTTTTGAGACAAAAGAGCCCTTATTCTGCTTAAACCATTGAATTTCGCTTCCAAGGTTGGGATCCGAGGCCAGATGGAGACATCTGAAGAGCCATGCGTGGGTGGGTATAGAACATTCTTGCAGCACACTACACGCTCTGATACAGTAACTATATAAGCCACACCAATTAATAAACCACAACATAATTCGTTGTTTAAAAGCAAATAACTACCATTAGCTAATAATGTAAATGTGGGCACTACTGCTGGAACTGGCGTGCCTTTTAAAACACATGCTAAATTTGGGCGGTCCTGATTACAAGAACCGTGTAACTGAATGTGTCTGCATATTAATGAATGGTCAGGTGACTGTGTGCATTCCTCACCATTAAGATTCACTTCTTTTCCATCTTTCAGACATCTGTATGTGTATGGTAATGACCATGCCTCATGTAGGAATGCATTGCCTAGTGGCTCATATCGTCCTATAGCAATATACCGCATACAGTTAGTAAATTTATATAAGGGAAATGGTAATGTAATTAAACCATGAATAAGCCACGTGGCAGTGGTGGTTTCAGCAACAGAAAAAGGTAAGGATTCTAGCTTCTCAATATGTAACATAGAAAACGATGCATCACGCATTGAAAGCATGCGCTGTTTATCAGTAAGATTAAAAGGGGCAAAAAGTGATGAAACGTTCAATGAGGTCCAGGGAACTCGACCAGCCTTAATTGTCTGTAGAGTCCAGGCAAACTGCATTACAGAACGTAATTGATTTTGACCATGGTATAACGTGGACACTTCATCATGTACAATATCAACAACAGAAGAAACAATATTATCCAATGTGTAAATTCTGGAAGAAAGCGTGTTAATACTATTATCGACCACTGCAAGCACTTTTTCCAAATTGGCTTGATCAATAGCCCTCAGGCGTTTAGCTGCTTCGACTCTTGAAAATTTCCAAATTTCATTGTAAATAGCATAAATAAAGCGTTTAGACCTACCCATAGTTGGGCCTTTTATAAAATCATTTAACTCTATGTTTTCATTCAACTGAGACAGATGCAGTTTAACTGCAGCTAAAGTGGAATGTTGTAACCAGTTCTGACACAATTTGCCTACTGAATAAGTTGTAACAGTGTGATCTTGGTCAAACCTGGGATCTGGCCTGATGCGTGTAAAACCCTCAGACAAACCCAAAAAACGACTTTGGCAAGAATCAGAGCTTCTTTGCCATAAAAGCCACCCATCCGGATCAAAACTGGAAATATTAAAGGAGGAATTCTGCAAAAGTGCTTGTATCTCACTTATGGACAATGTAGTGAAATTACTCCAACCTGAATATTCTTCCAAATCAGGGATTTTAGGGGTATTTAATTTTTTAGATGTAGCCAATCCAAAACATGTTGTTTGGGAAATAGTCGAATTTAAAAACAACATGTGATTTGGGATGAGACATGCACGATGCAAAGCCTCAGTGCCTTGTACCTGCCAATCTTTGGTACCCCAAACCGATTTAAGGTCAATAACATCCTTCCATAACTCATAGCCATCCACAGATAACCTTTCTAGAAAGGACTTTGAATACAACAATTTTGTGTCAGTCAGTCTAACTTTTGGCATTGATTTCTGTTTCACCTTGAAGTAAAACGACTCAGGATTTGATTGATTAAAATCTGTAAAGTAAGAGTATTTTCCCAAAAAAGTACTTGAGCTCCCCTGTAAAGGAGCAGGGCAATGTTCCCACTGAGTGTAATTCACAGGAACCCGCCTGGAACTTGTCTTGTGCAAGAAATGATTTCCATAATGTTGGTAACAAAATAAATCACCATAATTGACAGAATCTAAATACAAATCCTCATCATCAAAGGCCGCATAATATTTCAAATCAGAGAACAATGCTTCTACTGCCTGAAGATCCCAATCATCAGAACGAATATTTTGCTTAATCACATCTCCCATGTTTACTCTAAGCACATTAGGAACATTAATAACTTCTGTGGGGCCATGTATCTGAAACCTAACCGCATCCCACACAATCCCATCAAGGACAGGCCAAGCAGTAATTTGTACTGAATGTAAGTCTCTCTTTAGTCTGTGTGCTGAATGCGAGGAGGAGTGAGGGGCCAATGTTCCATTAAGGTACCGAATTCCTGTTCTTTCTTTCACATAATGGCCATCAATCAGGCGGAAAAAATAAAACACAAAACCAATTGACATAAAAAGATAAAACGAAAATAGTATCAGCCAAACGTATGTCCAAGGCGGAATTAAAAAATGTTTTTTAAACAACGTGGCATATTTTGCCATAGTTGATGGTTTCTTTGAAAGTTCCGAAACAGAGTCAAAAGAGAATCTGGACTGGTTAGCCAAACGTGCATGTAAATCGGACATGGATAAATCAGCAGGATCTGCATAGGTCACCTCATCAATGTTAGTAACAGGAATAGTATTTAATAAAGGACTTGATATGGCAGGCATCTCGAGGGACACCTCCTGATCTGCACCGGATGTAATAGCCAGCACAGAGTGCCTCACCATGGAAGGACAGGATACAGCCGGTGTCATGCTATGAAGAATCGGCCACCCTGTGTGTCTTGACATTGTCAATAGAAATAAATCTGTTTTCTTTACGACCTGGAAGTGGTGGTAAAATGACTGTTCTTGTGCCCTTCACTCCAAGGACCCGAACTGGCGCTCGATATGAGGGACCAAATTCCTTTTTGTTATCGATCTTCTCTCGAACCAGTTCTCCAACTTGGGGTAGCCAGCCAACTACCGGGATCTGCAACGCATCATCCGACGTGGAGGGCAAGTGTTCCTTTGCAAGACTGTCTCTGGTCTTTTGTAGATCCTGTAAAACATTGCAATGTTCATCTACGTCAAAGGCCGCGGCCTGGGCCTGGCAGTCTGCACCATCAAGGTCAGGGACGTACATCTTGATACCAAAGAGCATTTCGTATGGGGTCCGCCCACCCAGAGACCTTCTAGGGAGATTATTAAGCGCACGCTGCACGCCATAGAGGTGGGTCAGCCAGTTTCTACCAGTGCCTATAACTCGGGCTGTCAAAGATTGCTTTAAGTCGCGGTTCATTCTTTCTACCACAGAATTGCCCTCAGGCCTGTAGGGGCTTGAAAACTTCACCTGTACTCCCAACGAAACCATAGCATCCTTATACGCCTTAGAGGCGAAAGCCGGACCCTGGTCCGAATGGAAAGCACCACAAGCAAAGATTCCCACAAAGACACGCAAATCCTTAATGACAGTCCGTGAATCAGCGCTGCGATGCGGCCATAACCACACAAAGCGTGTGCATGAGTCAACTGCTACTAAGATGTATTTATACGCAGTATCAGAAGAGAAAGGACCGCAGTGATCCAAATAAACACAACCAAGCGGTTTATTAGAAATGTACAACTTCGTCTGAGGCGGACGCGCAGCAGTAGAAGGCTTAATCTGCTGAAAAATGTCACACATAAGGACATAATCGCGCGTCTGTTTGTACAGTCCCCGCCACCAGAACCTCTGTTGTAGCTGTGATACAGTGGCTGAGACGCCCGCATGCGCAGACGCCACACCTTCATGAGCCGCTGTAATCAGAGAAGCTCTGCGATCCGAGTTGGGAATCAGACGCTCTCCAACTTCAGGAATTTTCACATAAGGAACCTTATCGGGACTTAAGTGGTATGTGTATTTCGAAGGGAACCCCGCAGGATAATTACCTCCCTTCGCCGTGGCAGCAACAGCCGCCAAGATGTCGTCATCTATTTTGCTCTTGGACCTCGTGACCGCTGCAACTAAGTATTTTGATACCGCAGACTTCGCTGCCTCATCAGCAAGCGAATTGCCAACAGCGTGGACTCCCACGCGCTGGTGGCCGAGAGTATGAATCACAAACACGAGCGGCAGCTTTTCTTTAAGTTCCGCCACTCGGACCCAGATCATTTTATGTTTTATTGTGCTACCTTTGGAATCACGAAAATCATTCTGAATCCAAAAGAACAAGTTCTCATTGTAAGACTGGACACAGTAGTAAGAATCACTTACGATTAAAGTTGTCACACTAGGATCTGCGTACTCCAACGCGAGCATAAGAGCACGGAGCTCTGCTAATTGTGCGGTGCAGTCTCCAAGTGTCTGCTTGTGCACGACACTGGACTTGAACTCATCGTTCACCATGGCACCGACCACAATGGCGCAAGCGGAAACGTAGGCATGTTTAGAGCCATGCGCAACCTGCGCCGAACCATCCGTGTAAATGATACAGTGGAAATCCTCCAACGGCCGCATTGCTAAAGGAGCAGGATGAACAAATTCATACTGTAAATACTCCTGTGACCGTAAAGCGGCGTCAAAAATAAACGTGACATCCTGAGATGTCAAGGATGTAGCCCACTGAATCCACCGAGGGTGCAAAGCTTTAGAGTTCGGTACACTGGCTTTCGTGACCGCCTCCAATGCAGGACACGGGGTAACTACCAACATGCGCTTTCCCTGCGACAGGGCACGTTCTTTAAGAATTGCCATCTGCACAGCCGTTAACACTTTCTCCACAGTGGAAAAACGCAGTTCAGCCGAAGTGTACAAGTGTGACTTGTAAGCAATAGGTACAGTATCCCCCTCATTAAAAGTCAGGTACGTGAAACCCACCGTCCCAGGGATTATTCTTATCACCAGGTTGGTCTGGTTATCACGGGTCTGTAAGTAGTCAGAAGTGAGCAAATCAGCCTGCAAGGACTGCAGAATGGCTGAATGTTCAGGCAGCCAGTATGATTTGGAAAAAGATGGTTGTACCAAGGCATATAAAGGCTTGATACGCTGGGCATATTCCGGAATGTATGTCCTCCCGAAATTTAAAAAACCCAGTAAAGACTGTAATTTTTTCAGTGTTGTCGGAGAGCGCAACTGCGCGCACTTCTCCAGGAAGTGAGGAGCCAATCCCTTTCCTTCATGGTTAAGTTCATAACCTAGAAACAACACTGTGTACTCCGCAATGTGTGATTTTGCAAAGTTAAACTTGTAACCCATGTCTGCAAAGTTACAAATTATGCTGTTTACTCGACACAGATGCACCCAAAGCTCGTCGTCTGTGAGATAAATGTCATCCACATACGAACATGCAACTGGATCGAAACTCTCCAAAAGAGAGACAATGCGGGCGGAAAACACTCCAGGACTATTTTTATATCCCATTGGGAGTCGTTTAAACATTTTTTGTACGCCGCCGCATGTAAAACTGGTCCATTGGGAACTTAGACCATCTAATCTATGTGCATAAAAACCATTGGAAATGTCAAGCGTGGTTTTGAACCGTTTACGCTCAAGACTATTCACTAGGGCAGAGCCGTGAGTATTCTGTACCGCACAGTTACGGCAATGCGAGTTCAAATGCCGGTAATCCAAAACTAGACGATAAGAGCCGTCCGGCTTGTTAACAGTAAAAAGGGGATTATTCATTGGTGACACACATGTTTCAATCACACCTTGATATTCCAATTGTTCAAGGATAGCCGCGACCGAAGCTTTAGCTTCACGCCGTATGGGGTACTGGGGCTGTGGCTGAGGCTGTGACCGTAATGGAATCTCATGGCTAGGGGACAATTTATCCCAGCCACACTGATTTCGGTACACAGCCGGCGCAAGCGCCAGAGCCCACTCTTCTGCAAAATGCAGCGCTTCCACTCTCGGTACAGTGTGCGCGAAACTGGGGAGGATTACCTTCTCCCCTCGCGGAGCTGCGAGAACAAAAGGTGGGGGCCAGTCAGCCTCCGAAAGCAAAATGTCATATGTATCCGAAAGATTTTCCCAAAATACCCCTTTTACAGTTCGCTGTATGTCACCTTCAATTAACAGGACAATTTCAAAAAGTCTTTCAGGGGGAGCAACATGTGTATCAGCTGTTTCGATTACAACATAAGTGTCAGTCGCTGTCACCTTCAACAGTGGACGGAGGGCCTCTCTCACTATGGTAATCTCCGCCGCGCTGTCCAGCAAGGTCAGAGCCCACGTCAGATTCCGAAGCCGCGTTCTCACTATCTGGGGCATATCGATGCGCCGTTAAGGCAGCGACTTTCTTCTTGGCAAACTGCGGTCTCCTTGGCGTAGAGTCGTCCCGCTTGTCCCCTTCACTTCGCGTGCGGGGCTGGCCACGTCCTTGCTGACCACCCCTGCCCCTGCCGCCCCCTCCACCACCGGTTGACGGAGCCGATGAGTCCTGAAAGGAACGAGGAGAGCGTTGGTCAGTTGCCTGATATCTGTCAGGCGATTTAATCGTAGCGCGATCGCGCAATTCATAAACTCGCTCAGACTGCGCAGGTTGCGAAGGTGTCGGACTAGAGACCTGTGTCTGTTGTTGCTGTTGCTTACCCCTATTCTGCTTTTTCGGCCAAGTTTGTTTTTTGGACTTGGGCTGTCCACCTGTTTCCGAAGACTGCCCCTGGGGTTGCTTCTTTTCTTTTTCAAGAAAAACCTTCGCACCCCTTGAATTGCGGCCAACCGTTTTGTAAGCCGCCACAATAATTTTTGCCAGCTGACGGGGTTTCTCGGCATCGGGTACTAACGCCAGACCATTGGCCACCTGAAAGTTCATTGCATCCCCTTTCACATTGGCAAGGATAATACCGCAAACTGTCTCAAATGAACCGTTCAGGCGCATACCCAACTCAACCGCCGACTCAGGTCCGTGATCATCCTGAACACGCTTGAGGATCGCAGACAGGTTCGAAACTGACGGTGTGCCAAAGCACCTCGAGTAAACCGCTGCAAAAGTCTTACCCCATGTCTCACAGTCAGCAAGGTCCGGGGCTATTTCCTTCGGTAAACTAAGCGTAAGAATCCGGTGTTTTTCACTCGGAGTCGTATTAGGAAACACAGCCTCTAACTGGTCGAATTTCTCGGCAAGCCAGTAAGGAAATTCATCCGTACTATCTGGCTTTCTGCCCATAACGGAATTCACCAAGACAGGACTGATTTTCAAACCAGCCTGTTCCGCTCGAAGCTGCGCACCTGCGGGGGCTGCGCCTTGAATATTACGACTAATGTAATGAACAAGCGCTCTAATCACTCCAACCGAGACCTCATGAAGACGTCTCAGGTCGGCTACGTTACACGTGGCGCGATTAGGATGAGGAGTAAATCCACCCAAGGCGGGCCAATTTGTGCCCGGAATGGACAAAGGACCTAACCTCGTAGCGTTCAAAGTATGGGGTAGGGCGCCACCAAACCAAACACCGTGCTGCCAAGCGTCAATAGGTACTTCCAGTGCCCTGTACGGAGCATAAGCTGCCGGTACTGCTGAGGCAGTGTATGAATGATAGACACCCGAATTAGCGTCTACTTCCGGAAATGTCACCCAGGAATAAAACAATTCGTACGGGTACGCATGTTCCGCACTCACAACTAGAACCACAGCTAAGCCTTCCGCGGGTACATTATATCCCCGCAAGTGATCGCGAACCGCGACGCGGCTATGCTGCGCTATTTCCACTGCCATGTTAGCACAGGAAGAAGAAAAACCAGACAAAGAACTGTGTGTAGCACAACTGGGTAGTGATTCAAAGAAACCGTTTTTAGAAGAATTCAAGCTTGAAAACACCTATCACATAAATAGGTAGGTTTTTCCGACACCACCGTTTTCCGGAAACGGGAATGAAGGTGTCAAGGTCTGAATGATATACTACTCGAGTGTCATGAAATACGGCCAACCAATCCGTTGGGCGCCATGTAGCAGGGTTTCCGTTCTCCCACAGAACTGTGCATAGAGATCTAGAACCTTAGTGAGTTAGGATGATCCAAAAACTCATCTCAGTGTCAGAAATCTCGTTACCTAGCTAGCTACAGTGTCTCATGGATCATTATGGAATGATACATGTATTAGACAAACCAGAACATGATCTTTAGAATACCTCAGGAGTCGTGGAACACATGAACACTCTTTCGTTATATAATCATTTCAAACCAAAACTGAGAGTCAAAGAACACAAGTGCAAGTTTGAAATATTTATTATTCAATGCAAAGTTCTCAAACGCAGTATCTTGTATAATACCAAAATGCAGATTATAAAAATCAGAGTCAGCAGCATAGTCACTAATCCATAGTAAGCAAAAGGTGCTAGCATGTTATAATGCAGTTTCTATAGAAATCTATATCACCTATATTTCGCGCACCCTATCTAGCATATTATATTATATCTAAGAAGGTCTCATTCGGGCTTTAGCAGGGCGACCCCATACCTCTCAATGTCAGTAGGAGCAGTTCACATCAGCAGCTACCAGCTCTCTTCATGCGCAGCACCAAGTGTCTACGTTCATTCCGTGTAACTCTATCTTAAACCCGCGTAGAGCCCAAAATGTTGGCATCAACATTATTTGTGTTATGTCTAATGTCTAATGTGGTGCGAGGATCAGACTTCCCAGCAACCTTGTGTTAGGTTAATCTTAGAGTGTGCAGCTCTCAGTGTGCAGACAGTTGTACCAAGTGTACAAGGCAAAGCTGATAGCATAGGAATAACATATTATTCTCAAATAAAACACCTCACCACTTCTAGGCTGAAAGCTACAACAACAAGTACGTGTCGTGTGCAAAACTGAAGCCTGAAGGCAAAACGGCTGTTTAAACATGTAATACACTCATGCTAACTTAACGCAATATATGTAATGAAGTATCCATATGACACTACCAGGGCCAAAAATGGCTTGGGATGGGGGCCATTTGTCTTCCTCTCCTGAAATATACCCCATTCCCAGGGGCCCTTAATGGGCTGCAGTGGGGGCTCTTCTGACTCTACTTCCCCATATACATATTAAAAGATTGGCAGCCACTATTTTGTGTCTTTTTGCCACAATCCCACATGATTTGGCTGATTTTTAATAATATTAGCCTCAAGGGTATCTCTACCCTAACCCCTTACATCTTTTTTTAAACTGTAAGACAGGGAATTAAATCCCTGAGTCCTGTAATAATCGCCAACAACATTGTTCTCATGTTGTTGGCAGCCAATAGGAGCACTCGTTCCTTCAGGAGCGAGATGACCCAAGGGAAACAAAGATTCCTTAGCCAATTAGAATGCTCTATTTTTAAATTACCACTCTCGCAAAACTCTTGAGAGCCTCTTGTGAACATCTCACAAATCCAACTGTCCAGATATAAAAACATAGCTGTCTTTGTGGTAGTTCTTCTTAAAGAAGTTTACCTGAGATACACCCCGGCACTCCACATTTACATATGAAATGTGTTATCGACAATAATTGGATTTCATAGAGATAAGTTTAATTATTTTCACAAGTGTAGGCACACAGACAGAAAGAGTTAATGTACAAAATGAAAGAGCTGTTTCTTAGTAAGTTTGACTTTGACAGTTTCTAGCAATTCGGTTTGTGAACAAGATATAATAATTACAAGTTATTGACAGTGTTCGGATTATGACTGACTGGAGCCTGACCCGCCTTCACCCATCGATGAAAGTACTTGGTACAGGAGTGTATCCAACCATGATAAGCAAGTGATGCAGGCAAGGAAGTGAAAATAGGGATTTTTTCCACTCTCTGACTTTTGTATTAGGCGGTAGCTGAATGAGATGATTTATGTTGGTGGTGTAGTGTCCTGACTATGCCTCGAAATAAGGCACACACCACACGTTGGTTTCTCTTGTGGCCGGCGAATTACCTGCCCACGCCAAGTACTCCGGGCTCTTTATTAACTCCCTTACGTTCCCTCGGTGGGGACGCTGGATCAGCCCACCATCGGCACGCACAAAGGGGTGGGGGAAAGGAACGTCCCCTTGGGACCCCTCACTTAGTTTTGCCCGTTAGGGCAACATTACATTCCTCCTTTACCCGGAAAATGAAACGCTATATAACCAAAACATAACTGCAGGAAGCCATACAAACATAACAGTCTCTGTAGGTTTCAACACGCAAAGGAACAGTCTTACTTGGTCTCGGCGGAGGTGCAGCCCCTTTCACTTCTGCAGCCAACAGCACACCTCAAAGTCTTGATACTTCTGGGAGGGCTTCGAGCAAGGGCGCAGGTGGTATATGTCTTGGCTGCGCCGGCCCTGAGGGGTCTGAAACATGTCCTCAGAGCAGTCCATCTCCACGACCATTGGGCGGCTCTGTGTTACTTGCGAAGGATCTTCTGGGGTTTGCGTGGTCATGTCGTCTCCTCCACTTGCTGTTCCAAGGGTGGTGTTTTCTTCCGCAGCCGCTCGTGGACTTGGCTGTGCCGCTGGCTGGCATCCTCCTAACTCTGGGAGTTCTTCCTCGACTTCATTTGGTACTCTCTTAAAGAACAACATATTCCTGGTGACTTCTTCTCCTTCCCGGGACACAGTGATCAGTGTGCCTTTGATGTTGGTGACAGTCCATGGATCTAGCTCAAAAGGCAGGCGGAACTTTCCCCCTTGATGGCGGTCTTTCACCAGCACCCGGTCGCCAATTTGGATGGGGCTGTCGGCGGCTCTCCTCCTCCAGGACGCCTCACTATTGGTTTTTGTTCTCTCTTCCATGGAACGGTTAGGCGGGGTTGATGACGATGCCCACCTTGGGTGGTGGGGGATGGTGTCTGTAACTGCCCTGCTGAAGCAAAGGCGACATGGGGAAACTCCTGTGGTGCAGTGGGGCGTCAGCAGATACTCGCGTAGGAATTGGTAGAGGGCTAGCTCCAGGCTCTGGCCGTCTGCTAGTGAAATCTGAATAGTCACCTCCCCGTTAGCTTGAGGCCATCTCGGGGTTATGCGTCGGTGTCTGATGCGGTGGGACCGCAGGTACTCAGCCAGCTCGGCCCCGTTGAAAGGTGGACCATTGTCCGTGCGCAGCTCCCCAGAGGCCATGGGTGGGGATTATCTTTTCCAGCTTGGGAATGACTTCGGACGCGGCAGTCGAAGACAAGATCTCCACCTCGGGGTATCGGGAGAAATCGTCCATTACAATTAACATGTATTTCCCTCCGGGGAGGCTGCCGAAGTCCGCACTGGCTCGCGTCCACGGCGACCTTGGTCCTTCCTCCGTGATTACTGGCGCTGGAGGGTTGGGCAGGCTGGTCGCTAAACACACGGGACAATGCTGGACGATTGTTTCGACAATCCTGTCAAGGCCCGGGAATCAGAGTTTGCTCGGAAGGCGGTTTTTGGATTTTACGATGCCTTGGTGCGAGCCATGCACCAGGAGGGCTGCCTGTTGTGTGAGACAGTCTGGTAGCACCAGGTGGGGGCCTCTCAGGAGACATCCCTCTGGAGACTCAGACAGTTTGTTTCGAACTTGGTAGAGCGCCTTCAGCGTTGCTTGGGCCTCGGGTGTGCGGAAAGGCTTTGGAGAGGCTTCCAGTTTCCCGACGTGATGGCCTGGATGGCGTTCTGCAGGCAGTCGTCAACTTTGGTGGCGCACGCCACTTCCTCCAGAGAGATTGGCAGAGACCTCGACCTTTCTACGATCATTCTGACATACTCCACCGTGGCAGCAGCTTCGGCCGCTTCCGAGTCCGTAATTTGCGGGCATCTCTTGATAGGAAGTCGGCTGGATTTCGGGTGCCTGGACGATACTCCACAGTGAACTGGAACTACTGGAGCTGGAGCACCCATTTCTCAATCCGAGGAGGGGGACGTAAAGAGGATCCCTGGAATAGCGGGACAAGGGGTTTGTGGTCTGTGATCACTACAAAAGGGTGTCCATACAAGTAGATGTGGAAGTGTCGGCACCCCCACAGGACGGCGATGGCTTCCCTTTCCATCTGCGAGTACCGCTGTTCAGTGGGCGTGAGGGTTCTGCTTGCATGTGTGACGGGGGCCCACTCTCCGCATGCTTGTTGCTGGGTTAACACTGCCCCTAGACCTGTCGGGCTGGCGTCCACCATGAGCTGTGATTCGTTTCGGGGTCAAAATAGGCTAGGGTAGTGTCAGCCGAGAGCACTGCCTTGGTCTTCTGGAATGACTCTTGCTGCTCTGGGCCCCTCTCCCAGGAGGTAGTGGACTTCGTGAGGTCGTGGAGAGGGCCGGTGAGGTCGGATAATTCCTTGATGAATCGTCCTCAGTAGGTGACCATTCCGAGAAAACTGCGGACTGCTGTCACCGATGTTGGGGCGGGGGCTTCGTGGATATCTTTGACCTTTTCTGTATCTGGGCCTATCCCCTGGTTGGAGAACCTGTAGCCAAAGAAACTGATGTCCTTACATAGGAAGTCACATTTTTCCCTGTGAAGGGTTAAACCTTGTTCTCGAAGCCGGGTAAACACTGCCTGGAGACGTCGGATGTGCTCGTCCAAGGTTGGAGCTTGGACCAAAATGTCATCACTGACATTCAAGATGCCGTCCAGCCTTTGCAGGACGTTCTGGATAATGTTTTGAAATACCTCCGCCGCACTCGATATCCCAAAGTTGAGCCGGGTGTATAGCAAGAGGCCGGCGAGGGTGGAGAAAGTGGTAATCGGGCACGAATCTGGGTGTAGAGGAATTTGGTGGTATCCAGACCTCAGGTCCATCTTCGAGAACCACTTCGAGCCAGACAGCTCCGCAATGATGTCATCGATGGTTGGCGTCAGGTGGCGCTCACGCTTGATAGCGAGGTTGGGGATGTGCATGTCTATGCAGATCTGCACGGCATCTGGCTTCTTCGGCTTCTTGGCCACCACGATGGGCGACACCCATGGAATGGGGGAGCTTACCCTTTTGATGATTCCCGCCAGCTCAAGTACACGCAGTTCCGCTTCTACCTTGGGTCGTAGGTGGAATGCGATGCGTCGTGCCGGAGAGCCACTGGGGCGACAGATTTGTCTATGTGGAGATGAATGGCAGGTCCTTTCAAACAGCCGATCCCTTCAAATAGCGATGCGTGCTCCCGTACTAGATGGTCGAGGCTGTGGTCTTGGATGGTGAGTGCAAAGTGGATCAGCCCAAGGACCTGGGCTGTTCGGCAACCAAGCAGGAAACCTGCTCCTTCTTGCGGCACACAGATTTTAGTTTGCAGGCGAGTCGAGTCGTGGGACAGGTTCGTCCGGAACATTCCGCACAGGCGTAGTGGGCGACTGGTGCCATAGGCTTACACTTTCACTCTCGTGGGATGGAGTGCCGGTGCATTCTCAAGTGTCTGGTACACACTGGCTGCCATCAGGTTGATTGTCGCACCTGTGTCGATCAGAGCCACTACTGCATGGTCCTGCACCTTGACAGTGCACATGGGTTCAGCGGACGGTGTAGCTGCCAGGGTGTTCAGCATCCACACGACATGGACGGAGGCCACGTCCGCTTCGTCGTCGTCCATTTCACTGCTCGTCGGTGTTGTGGGCAGCGGTTCCAGGTGCCTTACCCTCCTGGGTGGGCCACTTTGCTTCTTCTTCAGGGCTGACAGACACACGCTTGCAAAGTGGTTGGCTTTTCTGCATGCGCTGCAGATCTTGCCCTGTGCCGGGCATGCTCCATTGTGGGGCGTCGCCCCTCCGCACCACATGCAGGCGCGGCCTTGGGAGGGCTGAGCCGGTCTCGGTTTTCCTCTCCGGGGTTGTTTCGAGCGGTTAACAGTGGCATCGATCTGTAGGGCGCTCTGCTTTGATTGCGACCGCCGGCTTCGGCTCCATGTGCGCGGCTCTGGCTTTGGATAGCTCCTTGGATCGCCCTAGCGCAAGGATGTTGCGCATGGGCATATTGTCCGTCTCCAGTATTTATTTATTTATTTAGCTGTTTTATAACGCGCTCTGTTACTACCAGAGTATCCTGGCGCGAAAAAGGGAAAACAGCAGGTGGTCTGAAGAAAATAGAGGAATCTAAAAAAGTCTAGTAAGCAGATCTGAAAAGATGCGTCTTCAGTGCCTTCTTAAAAGGAACAACATTCTGGATCAGTCTCAAAGATAAAGGCAAAGTGTTCCAGGTCGAAGCCGCGAGAACGGCAATTGACTGGCCTCCAAGGCGCACTCGTCAAAAACGGGGTACACTCAGAAAATTACAGTCAGCCAACCATAAAGAACGAGTGGGGGTGTAGCGACTGAATCTTTTTTTCAGATAGGAAGGCCCAAGATTATTGACTGCTTTCAATGCTAGTATTAGGATTTTGAAGGTAATCCTTTGAGCCACTGGCAGCCAATGAAGTTCCTTCAAATAGATACGTGCACTCTCTCTACTAGGCACATTGCACCGAAGTCTCGCCGTCGCATTTTGGATGCGACTAGGAAGGCTGGCGTTCCACTAAGAAGAGAGTTGGCATAATCGAGCCGAGATAATATTAAAGCTCTCGCAACCGACTCTCTTGCTGAAGATGGAGGATATGGAAAGAACTTTCTCATAGCCTTGAGAGATCCGAAGCACAGCCCCGTGAGTTTTTTTATGTGTGTCTCAAACCTCAAATCCTCCCCAAACTATACACCCAAGTTCTTTGCAGGGATGGTAACTGAACTTGGTTGAGGAAAATCAGAAGGCCATAAGAGTTCTCTAAAATTGGGCGGAAATTGGCCATACAGCAGAATTTCAGTTTTGTCTTCGTTGCATTTTAGCTGTGCCATAGCTAACCAGTTAAAAACCGCAGAAAGACAAGAACAAATGACCTCAGTGTTGAGTGCTTCATCGGGCCATGTAAATAAGAGTTGCGTATCGTCTGCATACGCTATAATTTTGGCCCCCATTTGTTCGGCCAGCACAATGAGTTGGGTAAGGTACACATTAAAAAGCAAGGGACTTAATGTAGACCCCTGGGGAACCCCAGTAGTAAGAGGTTTGGCCGAGGAAGAAAAAGGTGGGATCCAAACCTGCTGGGACCTATCGGACAAAAGAGATTTCACCCATTCTAGTGCTGAGCCCAGCACACCAATCTCAGCCAATCGAGACAGGAGGAGTGAGTGCGGGACAGTGTCGAACGCGGCAGAGAGGTCCAATAAAATTAGAGCCGCTCTGCCGCCACTGTCCAAACACTCTCTAATTGCCTCTGTGATCTCCACCAGGGCCGACTCCGTGCTATGAGCTGCACGAAAGCCGGACTGAGCAGGGTGGAGAGCCTCCGATGATTCCACAAAGGCATTCAGCTGACAAAAGGCAAGTTTCTCTCCAATTTTCGCCATGGCTGGAAGCAGAGATATGGGTCTATAGTTGCCTGGCACAGCAGGATCGGCGCCCGTTTTCTTCAACAAAGGAAGAAGCTTTGCATGTTTCCATTCCTCGGGAACCTTGGATGTTTTAAAGGATAGACCCATTATTTGTGAGACCTCTAATGCCACTGATTCTGCCACTTCAGCCAACACCCGGGCCGGGCAAATATCACCGGGGGCACCAGATCTCAAAGATTTATTTGCAGACAAGGTGTCTTCTACTGAGGGGGGGGTAAATCTCTCCATAGTGTAAATAGGCGGTACTATAGAGCTAACATTTTCAGCAAGCCTGCTCTCCCCACTGACTGCTCTAAGACTCTGCTGTATTTTAGCAATTTTTGTTAGAAAAAAGAGGAGAGGTTCTCACACCATTCAGTAGAGGGTTTCACCGCTATTTGTTCAGCACAAGGGGAGAGAAAGCTCTTAACTATGGAAAAAATTTCCCGACTGTTATTACTAGCTTTCTCAATTCTTCTGGCAAAGTATTCAGATTTAGCCAGTTTAATACTAGCATAGTAATCCCGTTGTGCCGAGCGGTAAGCTACCTTGGCTTGTGGGCAATAGACCACCCTCCATGCTCGCTCCAATTTCTTACAAGCAAGTTTAAGAATGCGTAATTGGGGCGAATACCAGGGTTGCGAGGGAGTCATCCTATCTCTACCAGATTTTGACCCTTTCGATGAGGCGGAGATCCCTGCTCGCAGCCAACCATCAAAAACTTGAAGTGCTGGATCCAATTCCCCTCCCAGGATGGGTCTATTCTGATCTAGCCAGGTATTAAGATTACCTACATTAATCTTGGGGGGGAACGTATTATTGCAAGACTTGGGTATATCCTTCCTGGTCGACCAAGTAAATCTAATCAGCCGATGATCAGTCCAAGTTAGAATTTGAGGGGCATCAACCTTAACATGAAAGTTAGAACATATGACATCAAGAGTGTGCCCGCCTATATGTGTAGGGGAGGAAACCCATTGAGTTAGAGAGGCCATATCAAAGGAATCATTTAGAAACTTACTTTTGTGAAGTTCAGGACGATCAACATGGATATTAAGATCACCAAGCAGTAAAAAACGCGAAAACCTCACTGCTTGGGGAACCAAAGTCTCTAGAAGAGCTTTAAGAAAAGGACCCGAAGGACCTGGAGGTCGATAAATAAGAGGTCCACCCAGAGTAAAATGAGGGGACAAAATCAAAGAAAAATTCATAATCTCACCCTTCGCTATGTCATCAGTATTTTCAATATTAAGGGCCCACGAATCTCTAAAAATAGTGGCTAAACCACCACCCCTACCGCTGACTCTGTCTTTCCTTCGTATCTTTAAATCCTCTGGGAATGGCTAGTTCAATGTCAGGAGCACATGAGCTATTCAACCATGTTTCTGTAATAAACAGCAGGTCCAATGTCCCATCCTCCAACAAAGAAAAAATTTCTGCTGTATGTTTGCACATAGAGCGTGCATTAATTAAAGCCGCAGAAATAGAGGCTAAACCTAATGTGGAGTCAGATGGGATAGTCTCATTAGTACTGCATGAAAAACCACAAGCAGAGCAAGAGTTAAGACTAGCTGGATCTATCTTTACACAAGTTGATCCCATCTCAAGCGAGGGACGGAGCGCCATCAAACTCGTTCGAGTGTATCTAATCGCAGTATTAATCGAGCACCATGTCTGCAAGGTAGCCCGTCCTGTGTCCGCCACGTCCGAGGCGCTGATGGGCGCAGACGGGCTGACCTTTGGCTTACCTTCGGCGCGCCTAAGGCGCGCCCGCCATGCGCGACCGCTGCGCGCTGACGAAGGCATGCTAATTTTCATGCCCTGTCCTCTCTCCCCCAGCTAGAACGCTGCCACCAGTTCAGCTGGGGAGAAGGACTACACACAAGATGGCCGCCCTCCTTCACCACGACCGGAGCACCAGCCGCGGTGAAAGGGGCCAAGAGAGGCTTTCAAGAGATATCGGGTGAGTTAGAACACCCCCATGATGACCCTGCACAACAAAAGGGTTAGGCAAAGAATATAATGCACAGTAGTAAAAAACAATCTTCCTGTGTTTAAAATCGGTCATACAATGTTAAAAACAATCCTGCACTGAAATAATGGCCACAAGCTAAGCGAGGTATCGGGGAGCTGCCACCACCCCGACGCACCGCAAAGACTAGCAGTCTCAGCTGTTTTTATGCCCTGTCCTCTCTCCCCCAGCTAGAACGCTGCCACCAGTTCAGCTGGGGAGAAGGACTACTGTGAAACGGAACTATCGCCAGCCCCGCCCGTACCTCCCATTCTCGGACGCTCACCCTTCACGGCAGCCTGCGAGGAAGCGTCCTTGGACACAGCCCTGACAACCGGCACCCCTCCCCTCTCTGTCTTCCAGGGGCCAATCAGGAACGGGCGACTCCCGGAACCACAACCACATGACCCCGGAAGTCCCGCCTCGGAATCACCGCCGGAACAGGGAAAAAGCAGAAGCAAGAACAGAGACACCGTCGGAGCAGCGATCTCGTGGCAGGTGGCTCGGACCGGCGTTGAAGCAGACCAGACGAAGGAAGAAGAAGAAGAGTGGAGCGAAGACTGGTGGAGTCCAGAGGAGGAGGCTGGAGAGCGGCCGCAACTCACCTGGGAGTTGCGGCGGAGCGTGTGAGTACTACTGAATCCACCTCAGTAGCACACTAGGTGCCTTGTATATATCGTTCGTCCCTCTCTCATTTAGTCACACAAGGCCTGGCCTTCACTGTAAAGACTTTGTATAGCACGTCACCACTTGTACAGCACTTAGTTCATAGGTTTCCCGCTCACGAGCCCTCACCAGACACCCTCTTTCTTTCCCTTCCGATTCAGTCCCGCTGCCCTTCCCTCACTGTCGCTCTCTCCTCCTGTACACTCCCGGTGCTGGTTACGGAACAATATCATAGCGAGTCAGGCTGGACTAACCGCTCCTTGTGTTCTCTCCCTTTCCTCCGAGGACCACCCAGCTCGCATCCTCACCGGAGTAACAGTTCCATCGCCTGAGGGAGAAGACCAAACATCGTCACCAGGAGCTCCACTTCCGTACTACCTCTTCCCCGCTTGTATTGACTTTGTTCTTGATACTATTAAAGACCCATCATTGCCCACTACATTCCGGCCCGCCATAGTCCCACGGTCACAGGTGGTGTCAGAAGTGGGATCAGCTGGAAGCATGGAGGCCGTCGTCAAGCAAGTGGCGGAAAACCAAGAGCAGTGGGGAGCATTAATGGAGAGGTTCCTTAAAACCGCAGAGGACGACCGAGGCCAACTACATGACGTCCTCAAGGGCCAGGGAGCCGCACACGACCAGGCCATGGGAAAGCTTAGTGACGCCCTGGGTCAGCAGAGGCCGGTTGCCTCCCTCCCATCGATTGTTCTACAAAAATACGTGCCGGGGGAGGATCCGGACTATTTCTTTACCAATTTCGTGAGACTCGCACAGGCAGCCTCATGGCCAGCCGACCGCTGGGGTCAATACCTGGGCCCGCTTTTGACCAGCGATCTCCAGGCCGCCTACCAACAAGCCAACATTCAGGGGAACACACCCTATGCGGACATTAAGACCTGTATCCTGGAACGCTTGGGCATCGATGATGAGACTTATAGTGTTAAACTGCGGCAAGCTAAAGAAGGACCGCAAGAAAACCCCAGAGCCCTCTCCTTCCGCATCAAAGACTTGGCAAACCGATGGTTGAAACCTGAGACGTCTTCAAAGGACGATATCCTAGGAAAAATATATTTGGAACAATTCCTAGCTTCCCTACATCCAGCTACTCAGAGATGGGTGCGACAACACGCCCGTCACACACTCGATACCGCTGTAGAGATAGCCGCTGCCTACAACAGAGCCCAAGAACTACAACAAGGGCGTGAAGAACATCACAACCGACCGCACAACCCGGGTGGGAGTCGTCCACCCAGACCCCTGCTCCCACGAAGACTGGAACCGCCTCCCTTGCTACCTGCTCCCATATTGTACAGACCACCACACCAAGGGCCGCAATGTTATAATTGTGGAGGATATGGCCACATTGCCCGCATGTGTCCACAAAAGGAGGAACCCATGGAGGTGGGCCTCGTACGGAACTATGTTTGTGTCAACCCGGGGGCTACCCCTCCTCCATTCCATATTCCGGTGCACATCGATGGACAACCTGTTCTCGCCCTAGCAGACACAGGATGTCGGCAAAGTGTCCTACGCCCTCAAGACTTGATCAACCCCGTTGGACCTCACCGAGGTATGGTCGATATACAATGTGTCCATGGCGACACGAGAAGGTACCCGACTGCACGAATCCGGGTGCAACACCCCGCTGATCCCGGAACCGATCTCACCGTCGGATTGGTCCCAAACCTCCCAGAACAGGCGATCTTGGGGAGTGATTATTCCGGACTCCCCGGACTCCTACAAGATACAACCGACTCTTTTGCTCGCTGGTGGAAAGAAGCCCCTTTCTCTCAGGAGCAACCGGTGATGGCTCCGACACCTCGACCCAAGAAAACACGAACCCAGAGACGCCACGAAAAAAAGAGTCACTCCAGTGCTTTCCCGGTGATACCTGCGGAACACCCCTGGCAGACCGACAGAGAATTTAGGGCCGCCCAAAGGGAAGATGCCCTCCTGCAGGAGAATGGGCCAGAGCCGTGGATAATGAAGACCCCTTACATGTAGGTCCCTATTTTTTCAAGAGAGCAGGACTGTTATACCGAAAGGGAGGGCCCCAGCAGGCTCCCCAACTGTTAATCCCCGGTCCCTTCCGAGACAAGGTCCTGTTTCTTGCCCACAGCCACCTCCTGGGGGGTCATTTCGGAGACGAAAAAACAAGTCAGGCTATCCTGGAGAAGTTCTATTGGCCAGGTGTCCATCAACAGGTGAAAACCTACTGCCGGGAATGCCCGGTCTGCCAGAAAAACAGCCGATACCGTCCTCCCAGGGCCCCTCTGCAACCGCTCCCCCTCATCGATGTCCCCTTTAGCCGGGTCGGGATGGATATTATAGGTCCCCTTATTCCCTCCCGAAGTGGTTGTCGGTATGCCTTGGTCCTTGTGGACTACGCCACCCGCTTCCCTGAAGCCGTTCCCTTGCGGCAGCCCACCACTCAGACTATAGCCAAAGCACTCATCGCTATCTTTTCTAGGGTAGGATTTCCTCGGGAGATCCTTACGGATCAGGGCACCCCTTTTGTTTCCCGCCTCATGCGACAGGTGTGTTCTCACCTCGGGATAAAACAGATCCGAACCGCAGCATACCACCCCCAAACAGATGGGTTAGTTGAGCGCTATAATGCCACCTTGAAACTGACTCTAAAGAAACTGTTAGCCCTAGAAGCCAGGCGATGGGAAGAGATGCTGCCATTGGCCTTGTTTGCCATCCGATGCAAACCCCAGAGCAGCACTGGCTATTCACCGTTTGAGCTCCTGTATGGTCGGGCCCCCCGTACCCTTCTGGACTTGGCCCACGAGGCCTGGGAAGCCGAACCAGACAGGACCCGTCCCCTACCAGAATATGTAGAGAATCTTAAAACCCGCCTGGCCGTCATACGAGACATTGTCCGTCAAAACATGGAAAACGCCCAGAACCACCAGAAGAACAATATGATAAAGGCACCAAAACCCGTACCTTTACTGTCGGAGACCTGGTTCTCTTAATGATGCCATCGTCTGATCAAAAACTACTGGGCCAATGGCAAGGCCCCTACACCATCCTCCGACAGGTAACCCCTGTAACATACGAACTAGAGCTAGACCCCACACGGGGTACGACCCAAATATATCATATCAACCTCCTTAAGAAATGGGAGGGGCCCCAACCCGTCTTGACTAATGTGCCTTACCACCCAACCCTCCCCTTTGAACCCTGTGTCGACCCTGAATTAACCGCGAGACAAAAACAAGTTCTTCATAAGGTCCTCTTGCCCTTGTGCCACGTATTTTCCTCCTCTCCAGGGCATACCACGATCACGGAGCATGCCATCCATACCGAACCAGGGAAAGTAGTCAGGTTAAGACCCTACAGGGTCCCCGAAGCCCGACGGGCCGTCATCCAAAAGGAAGTCGAACAAATGTTACATATGGGAATCATTGAACCCTACTTGAGCGATTGGAATTCGCCCATTGTCCTAGTTCCCAAGCCTGACGGGTCGGTACGATTCTGTATAGACTTCCACGAGGTAAACAAGGTATCTTCCTTTGACACGTATCCCCTACCACGTGTTGACGAAATGGTCGAGCGGATAGGGAAAGCCAAGTACATCTCCACGCTCGACCTGTGCAAGGGATATTGGCAGATCCCCCTGCGAGAACAGGACAAGAAAAAGACTGCTTTCTCCACCCCGGCAGGGCTATACCAATTCACTGTTTTGCCCTTCGGCTTACATGGTGCCCCTGCCACCTTCCAAAGAGCCATGAACCAAATACTGAGGCCCCACTCCGTATACGCAGGGGCATATCTCGATGATATCATCATCTTCAGTGACAGTTGGGAACAACATCTAGAACACTTGGGACAAGTTGTCACTTCATTGGGTTCCCATGGGTTTACCATCAACCCCTGCTAAAACCACCTTAGCAGCCCAAACTGTCAAATACCTGGGTTTTCTCTTGGGAGAAGGAGTTATCAGACCCCAACAGAACAAGGTAGAAGCCATCCAAGCCCTTCCATTCCCCAGAACCCGAAAAGACCTTTGAGCCTTTCTAGGACTCCTAGGATATTACCGAAGGTTCGTCCCCAACTTCTCCCAAAGAGCAGCTCCCCTTATAAACTTGTTAAAGAAGACAGCCAAGACCGAAGTCACCCTGCGAAACCCTACCCCTTCGCTCCTGCTTGCCTTTCAAGAGCTTAAAGCATCCTTGACCTCAGAGCCAGTATTGATCAGTCCGGACTACTCCCAACCCTTCCTGTTACAGACGGACGCATCAGACCAAGGCCTAGGAGCCGTTCTCTCTCAAACAGACGATAAAGGAAACGAGAGACCGATACTGTATTTGAGTCGGAAATTGTTTCCCCGTGAAATGAACTATGCGGTCGTAGAAAAAGAGGCTCTTGCCATTAAGTGGGCAGTTGAGAGCCTCCGCTACTATTTGGATGGACGGGACTTCATTATCTACACAGACCATGCCCCGTTAGAATGGATGACCCAGAACAAAGGACACAATGGCCGGGTCCTCCGTTGGTTTTTATCCCTCCAACCCTATCGCTTTCAAACCATCCATCGTAAGGGTTCTGATCAAGGAAATGCCGACTTCCTCTCCTGGTACCCCCTCAGTCCAACTCGTACAAGAAGGACAGCTAGGGAAAGGGGATGTGATACGAAACTATCGCCAGCCCCGCCCGTACCTCCCATTCTCGGACGCTCACCCTTCACGGCAGCCTGCGAGAAAGCGTCCTTGGACACAGCCCTGACAACCAGCACCCCTCCCCTCTCTGTCTTCCAGGGGCCAATCAGGAACGGATGACTCCCGGAACCACAACCACATGACCCCGGAAGTCCCGCCTCGGAATCACCGCCGGAACAGGGAAAAAGCGGAAGCAAGGACAGAGACACCGTCGGAGCAGCGATCTCGTGGCAGGAGGCTCGGACCGGCGTTGAAGCAGACCAGACGAAAGAAGAAGAAGAAGAGTGGAGCGAAGACTGGTGGAGTCCAGAGGAGGAGGCTGGAGAGCGGCCGCAACTCACCTGGGAGTTGCGGCGGAGCGTGTGAGTACTACCGAATCCACCTCAGTAGCACACTAGGTGCCTTGTATATATCGTTTGTCCCTCTCTCATTTAGTCGCACAAGGCCTGGCCTTCACTGTAAAGACTTTGTATAGCACGTCACCACTTGTACAGCACTTAGTTCATAGGTTTCCCGCTCACGAGCCCTCACCAGACACCCTCTTTCTTTCCCTTCCGATTCCGTCCCGCTGCCCTTCCCTCACTGTCGCTCTCTCCTCCTGTACACTCCCGGTGCTGGTTATGGAACAATATCATAGCGAGTCAGGCTGGACTAACCGCTCCTTGTGTTCTCTCCCTTTCCTCCGAGGACCACCCAGCTCGCATCCTCACCGGAGTAACAGTTCCATCGCCTGAGGGAGACGACCAAACATCGTCGCCAGGAGCTCCACTTCCGTACTACCTCTTCCCCGCTTGTATTGACTTTGTTCTTGATACTATTAAAGACCCATCATTGCCCACTACATACAGCCTCCTTGCCTGATTTTCCGGCCCGCCATAGTCCCACGGTCACAACTACACACAAGATGGCCGCCCTCCCTCGCCACGACCGGAGCACCAGCCGCGGGGAAAGGGGCCAAGAGAGGCTTTCAAGAGATATCGGGTGAGTTAGAACATACCCATGATGACCCTGCACAACAAAAGGGTTAGGCAAAGAATAAAATGCACAGTAGTAAAAAACGATCTTCCTGTGTTTAAAATCGGTCATACAATGTTAAAAACAATCCTGCACTGAAATAATGGCCACAAGCTAAGCGCAGCCTTGGATGAACTGGGCGTGGATCTCGTCGTCCACTTCAGTCTTTGCGTAAAAGACGTCGACGGACTCTTCTGGGAGCTGGCGGACCTGGCGGAGCAAAAACCTTTCATAGTCAGCGCTGGCGAAAGGTTCAAAATATGTCGTGATTGCATCGTGTATCTTGGCGTATGTTCTGGGCGGGCCACCCTCCACAACGTCCTTCGATATGTCGTGGATCGCGTCTCCTCCGAGGTGCAACAGCATGGCACGCTGTGGCTCATCCGCGACTTCCGCCGCCACAAAATAATTTTCTATGTGTTTCACCCATTTTTTCCACCATGTAGCTTGCGACGGCAGTGGGCTGGAGACTGTGAACGGCTCCAGGGGGGGCACGGTGGTCATGGCTGCTGAGGGTGGGAGCAGGTGGTGGGGTCACACCAGCAAACTTCAGGGAGAAAAGCACCAGCTCTCCAGGCGTTGTCAGCGGGCTAGCTGGGCTGTCCCAATGACAAGGGCGAGCAGGCAGAGTGATCAGGGGCCTTGAACTAGCCAGACCGGCTTCTCACGCAAAATGTGTGTGGAATGGCAGGTCCGGGTCTGCCGTGTTGCACGCGAGATGCGTGAGGAATGGAACGCCCACCTTCAGCAGCATTACCAGCTGCGTCGCACCGTCTCTGTTGCTGCCGGGCCGGAGGGAGGCAGATGCTGGGCCCGGAGGGCTGCTGGGACCTCGGCCAGATGGAAGGAAAGGCAGCCAGGGTTGCCAGGACACGCGTGCCCACCTCGAAGAGCCGAGGGGCACCGGGGCTGGACGGGAGAGGCGCAGTAAGGGTTGGAGCCCATTCCTGGCATGTGACACGTGTCACTCTGTCATGTGGCATATGCAACTGCTGATGTGACATATGCCACAGATTTTTTACATGGTGTTTCATGATTATCAGTTGAGGATTTCCAAAGAACTATCTTTCACTCTGCTAAAATAAATAAATTGTTTAAAAAAAGAAAAACAATATAAAAAAAGAATTTCCCCAGGTGGGGTTTGAACTTTTGTCAAAAGGCATTCATAGCCTCTATGAACTACCACTGTACCATTTGTTTTGCATACATTTGCTTTGCCCAAAGCTTTTGTGTCTTTGAAAAAGGGTGATGTCCCTTTTCTATTTCCATGCTGGTTTTCTTCTAACATGCCACAAATCTACACTTGATTTTCTTATTTATAAACAAAGAGCCCTTCCTTCCTCCCATTCTGGCACTTGGCCCATGCATTTAGTTTTCTTACACAACCATTCCCTAAGTCTCATTCCACAAACTAAGGGATTTATTTCATAGCAAACCTGCCCCCACCTTCCACGTGCCAGTGCATGTCACAATTCTCTGACATGCTCTGGCTTGACTAAAAAGAACACACATCTCACAGACACTGCTAGGGGTGATTTACAAAAGGCAATCTTTACTTTGGGTAAAATAGAAAATAAAATTGAAAAGAATTTAAAAATCGATTTTTCCCAGCTGGGGTTTGAGCCCTTGTCAAAAAACACTCATAGACCCTGTGAACTGCCCCTGTACCATCTGCTCTGCATAGATTTTCTCAGCCCAAAGCCTTTGTGTCTTTCAAAAAGGGTGATGTCCCTTTTCTGTTTCCATGCTGGTTTTCCTACAGCATGACACAAATCTACACTTGATTTTTGTTATTTATAAACAAAGAGCCCTTCCTTCCTCCCATTCTGGCACTTGGCCCATGCATTTAGTTTTCTTACACAACCATTCCCAAAGTCTCATTCCACAAATTAAGGGATTTATTTCATAGCAAACCTGGCCCCCCCTTCCACGTGCCAGAGCATGTCACAATTCTCTGACATGCTCTGGCTTGACTAAAAAGAACACACATATCACAGACACTGCTAGGGGTGATTTACAAAAGGGAATCTTTCCTTTGGGTAAAATAGAAAAAAAAAATGAAAAGAATTTAAAAATCGATTTTTCCCAGCTGGGGTTTGAACCCTTGTCAAAAAACACTCATAGACCCTGTGAACTGCCCCTGTACCATCTGTTCTGCATAGATTTTCTCAGCCCAAAGCCTTTGTGTCTTTCAAAAAGGGTGATGTCCCTTTTCTGTTTCCATGCTGGTTTTCTTACAGCATGCCACAAATCTACACTTGATTTTCATTATTTATAAACAAAGAGCCCTTCCTTCCTCCCATTCTGGCACCTGGCCCATGCATTTAGTTTTCTTACACAACCATTCCCAAAGTCTCATTCCACAAATTAAGGGATTTATTTCATAGCAAACCTGGCCCCCCCTTCCACGTGCCAGAGCATGTCACAATTCTCTGACATGCTCTGGCTTGACTAAAAAGGACACAAATCTCACAGACACTGCTAGGGGTGATTTACAAAAGGAAATCTTTCCTTTGGGTACAATAGAAAAAAAAATTGAAAAGAATTTAAAAATCGATTTTTCCCAGCTGGGGTTTGAACCCTTGTCAAAAGACACTCATAGACCCTGTGAACTGCCCCTGTACCATCTGTTCTGCATAGATTTTCTCAGCCCAAAGCCTTTGTGTCTTTCAAAAAGGGTGATGTCCCTTTTCTGTTTCCATGCTGGTTTTCTTACAGCATGCCACAAATCTACACTTGATTTTCATTATTTATAAACAAAGAGCCCTTCCTCCTCCCATTCTGGCACCTGGCCCATGCATTTAGTTTTCTTACACAACTATTCCCAAAGTCTCATTCCACAAATTAAGGGATTTATTTCATAGCAAACCTGCCCCCCCTTTCCACGTGCCAGAGCATGTCACAATTCTCTGACATGCTCTGGCTTGACTAAAAAGGACACAAATCTCACAGACACTGCTAGGGGTGATTTACAAAAGGGAATCTTTCCTTTGGGTAAAATAGAAAAAAAAATTGAAAAGAATTTAAAAATCGATTTTTTCCAGCTGGGTTTGAACCCTTGTCAAAAAACACTCATAGACCCTGAGAACTGCCCCCGTACCATCTGTTCTGCATAGATTTTCTCAGCCCAAAGCCTTTGTGTCTTGCAAAAAGGGTGATGTCCCTTTTCTGTTTCCATGCTGGTTTTCTTACAGCATGCCACAAATCTACACTTGATTTTCATTATTTATAAACAAAGAGCCCTTCCTTCCTCCCATTCTGGCACCTGGCCCATGCATTTAGTTCTCTTACACAACCATTCCCAAAGTCTCATTCCACAAATTAAGGGATTTATTTCATAGCAAACCTGCCCCCCCTTCCATGTGTCAGTGTATGCCACAAATCTCTGACATGCACTGCCTTGACTAAAAAGGACACAAATCTCACAGACACTGCTAGGGGTGATTTACAAAAGGGAATCTTTCCTTTGGGTAAAATAGAACAAAAAATTGAAAATAATTTAAAAATCGATTTTCCCCAGCTGGGGTTTGAACCCTTGTCAAAAAACATTCATAGACCCTGTGAACTGCCCCTGTACCATCAGTTCTGCATAACTTTTCTCAGCCCAAAGCCTTTGTGTCTTTCAAAAAGAGTGATGTCCCTTTTCTGTTTCCATGCTGGTTTTCTTACAGCATGCGCCACAAATCTACACTTGATTTTCATTATTTATAAACAAAGAGCCCTTCCTTCCTCCCATTCTGGCACCTGGCCCATGCATTTAGTTTTCTTACACAACCATTCCCAAAGTCTCATTCCACAAATTAAGGGATTTATTTCATAGCAAACCTGCCCCCCCTTCCATGTGCCAGAGCATGTCACAATTCTCTGACATGCTCTGGCTTGACTAAAAAGGACACACATCTCACAGACACTGCTAGGGGTGATTTACAAAAGGGAATCTTTCCTTTGGGTAAAATAGAAAAAAAATGAAAAGAATTTAAAAATCGATTTTTCCCAGCTGCGGTTTGAACCCTTGTCAAAAAACACTCACAGACCCTGTGAACTGCCCCTGTACCATCTGTTCTGCATAGATTTTCTTAGCCCAAAGCCTTTGTGTCTTTCAAAAAGGGTGATGTCCCTTTTCTGGTTCCATGCTGGTTTTCTTACAGCATGCCACAAATCTACACTTGATTTTCGTTATTTATAAACAAAGAGCCCTTCCTTCCTCCCATTCTGGCACTTGGCCCATGCATTTAGTTTTCTTACACAACCATTCCCAAAGTCTCATTCCACAAATTAAGGGATTTATTTCATAGCAAACCTGCCCCCCCCTTCCATGTGCCAGTGTATGTCACAAATCTCTGACATGCACTGCCTTGACTAAAAAGGACACAAATCTCACAGACACTGTTAGGGGGGGATTTACAAAAGGTAATCTTTCATTGGGTAAAATAGAAAAAAACATAGAAAAGAATTTAAAAATCGAATTTCCCCAGCTGGGGTTTTAACCCTTGTCAAAAAAACACTCCTAGACCCTATGAATTGCCCCTGTACCATCTGTTCTGCATAGATGTTCTCAGCCCAAAGCTTTTGTGTCTTGGAAAAAGGGTGATGTCCCTTTTCTGTTTCCATGCTGGTTTTCTTACAGCATGCCACAAATCTACACTTGATTTTCGTTATTTATAAACAAAGAGCCCTTCCTTCCTCCCATTCTGGCACTTGGCCAATGCATTTAGTTTTCTTACACAACCATCCCCAAACTCTCATTCCACAAATTAAGGGATTTCTTTCATAGAAAACCTTGCCCCTCTTCCACATGCCACAGCATGTAAAAAATGTCTGACGTGCACTGGCTAGACTAAAAAGGCCACAAATCTCCCTAGACACTATTTTGGGGGATTTAAAAAAGGGCCATCTTTCATTTCGGTAAAGTAGAAAAATTTAGGGAAATATTAAAAAAACAAATTTCTCCTGGTGGGGTTAGAACCCTTGTAAAAACATATGCTTTTCCCTCAGTAATGACCAGTGCACCATATATAACCATGGTTAAGTATACTACACACAGAGGAGAAGTGTGGCTCACTGGTTAGAGGAGGCAGCAAAGGTTAGCCCGGGACCAGGGTTCAATACCCGGCTCGGCGGGGTCTTGAGTCCTAAAATGTCCATGGACTCGACAATCCTCGCTCCGGTGCCAACTCGATTCACGGTTACACACGCTGCGATTCTGGGCAATAGCTTGCTTAAACTCCACAACGGCCCCTCGTGGTGGGATGCCTGGCTTTCACCTTGCGGATACCCTGCTGGGGTTATCTCACAGGGGAATACCAGGACGGGTTACCTAAGCAAGCGCTTAGAAACCGGTTGGTGATTTGCGCTATATAAATTCATTCACATTTACAATTGTTTTCACACCACACTTTTCCTTCTTCCCATGTGCCACAGCATGTCACACATTTTTTACATGGATTGGCATTACTTAGGGGGCTCTTAAAAGCCAACGAACAAGATCACCACACTGCAGTGAGGCTCTGATAGCTCAGGACCATAAACCGCCAGAATCCTCCTTCCTAAAGTGGCAAAAACTGCCTTTAAACATGTTATGCCCAACGTGGCTCACCAGGGAGCTGATGAGAAGAGTGCGGACTTGCTGACATCGTCTAAGTGATCACTCGCAGCGCATCCCTGTTTTGCAGCCTACGGCTGTTCATGATGGTGGCTATGTGATTGAGCTAACCGGGTCTGCATCGCCTTGCCCTGCTGTATGGAATTGCTGCAGAGAGACCCCGGCTGTACCACCGCCAGGAACCAGGAGCTGCCCAATGCAGAGCTACACTACGGGGAGAGGGTCGCCCGCTGAGTGAGATCGGGACCAGCTGAGGTAGGCTTGCTCTGACGCTAAGGCTGAGCCAAACTGAGCCCACGCTGCTTCCCCATAGCTACCTTGGGCCTCGGCTGAGGTGAAGGGCCACTTTAATATGAGGTGCGAGATTGCTGATGCAGCTGGCTCCCCGATCCTGATTTGCACACTCACCTGGGGCCTGAAGGGGGCAAGAGGAGAACCCTGTTCAGACACGCTGCTAGAAGGATGCTGATAGACCTATGCGACCTGTACAGCACCGGGAAGTGGCACATGGAATGGTGAGGCCTTGATCCTGGGGCGCAGAGCAGCCTTGCTGCCTTGTAATACTCGGTAAGACAGGTTGAAGTGGACATTACCTGCAAAATCTCAAGCAAGACACGCTGCTTTTTGTGGGCCGGGCCCTCTTCAGCAACACAAGAATCAGGGCGGAGGGTGAAGAGTTGGGCCGTGCCAGAGCCAGGGTTCTCATAAATAACTTCACAAAAGCACAAACTGGCCTGTATAACCGCCCGAAGGCACAAACTGGTGCCTGTTAGCCTGAGTGGGATCTGCACACCCTGAGGGACAAGCAGAGCTAGCCGCTGCATCCTCATCTTGCTGAGAGGCATACCGTGCCCGCCCATACCACGTAGAGGGGAAAATCAAGGGTCCAACGGATGGCAAACAGGCCAAACTCCAACTCCCGGCCTGGAAAAGCACTACTACCCCACAAGATACAGATATAAAAGAACTTCTCCTCATGATGTGCCAAAGCCTCACTTCTATCGAGTCCAAATTGGACACCATGAATATGCACATGGACTACATCACACAAACGTTGGAGAAGCATGATGGCCGCATTACCAAAACGGAACAGCTGATATCCACCCTCAAAGACTCTTCCTCTGACTGCTGTGAACATCTCCAAGAGATGGATAAACTGTTAAAAATGATTGCTGCAAAGACTGAAGACTTGGAGGGGCGTTCACTCAGGAACAACGTGCTTATAGTGTTGATCCAGGAGTCTACCACAACTGGCTGCATGGTGGACTGTGTAGAATGATTGTTGCTTGGGATCTTTGGCGCGGAGGCAATCTTCAGAGTTCTAGTGGTGGAGAGAGCCCATCGCTCACTTGCAGCCAGACCGCCATGGGGCACGCCTCTGTGGCCCATACTGGTGCGGTTACTCAATTACAAAGACCACAACACAGTGCTGAGACTAGCAAGGTAAAAGCAAGAACTGGTTTACGAAGTGAACAAGCACTCGATCTACCCAGACTTCAGCACAACAGTACAAGAAGCGTGCAGGAAGTTCCTACCAGTGAAGCGGAAACTCCAGCAAACCAACATACAGTACCTGATGCTCTACCCCACCAAACTGCGAATCCCCTACCATGGGATGACACACATCTTTAACACCCTGCAACAAGTGTAAGATTTCTTAAAAACTGTTAAGAGACGGTCACCCATAACTCGGGATGGTGATCCTGGCTCCCGACGGACGCCACCTGCTCCTGAAGAAGACTAATGCCAGGTCATTGTATGGAATTGGTCACCTGCATCACTGGTAGGACTATGCATTCCTTGTTTCATTGCTAATCGGTTTGAAAATATGCGCCGGCCCTGGGGGAATGGCTAAACACGGACCCTGATGAAGCCTGCATGGGTGGTACTGCTGGGATTAATGAAATCGCCAAGCAATAACGACTTCCCGGGCATCCTCGCCCCTGCGAGGTGCGCTGACAGACTCTCTGGTGCTTTCCCCCAGTGGGAATTCCCTGAATGATGTAGTATGTTGAAGTTATGTTACTAATTGACTCATATGTTAGTATACTGCTTTTACCAGTCTCAGCTGTTACACCTCTTGCATGTTACTAAATTGTCATTAATGAGTCTATTCTCCTGGAGGTGGCAACATCTATACTTGCACAACACTTCAGGCAGAACACATAAAGGGGGTTTTGGGAGGGATACTATTTACCTACAGGTTTGGGCTGCAGGTATGGGTGGGGGGCAGTCTTACTTTTGATACACACAGCGGTGCTGCACAGATTAATACTGAGCGCATACAATTACAAAAGCATAGAGAACGATCCATACAAACTCACCATGGCAGAACACATTGACCCCTCCGGTCCCAGAGAGGACAAGACAGATATAGCGGAACCTAGAGCCGACAAGACCCACGTGTACACTTCCTGAGATGGAACATTTGAGGATTCCAAGGCCCTCGCAAATGCAAACAGATCCTAGGACACTTAGAAAGACACCAAGTGCAGTTGGCTATGTTGCAATAAACACACTTGGACCGTAAAGCAGCACCCACCTTTGGAAAGAAATGAGCAGCACACAGCTGCTTCTCCTCCTACTCGACATATGCTAGAGGCACAGCAATCCTCATCAAAGATAGCATAAGATACTGCCCTCTAGGCACACTACAAGATATACAGGGCAGATTCATCGTGATGTGGGGCAGATTAGAGGGACACACAGTATCCCTTATTAGTTGCTACAACCCCAACATTGATGATGCCAGCTACTTTGACATGGTATGGGGTTGCATATTAGCAATAGGTTCCACTTTCATTATATGGGGAGCTAATTTCAACTTAGCACTAGACTCTCTTTCTGATTGCTCACATGGCACCTCATCCTCACATCCGCAGGCAACCAAACACCTCACGGGCATCATGCCATATCACCAGCTATTTGATGCTTGGAGGTCCCTGAATCCATCATGAGGGGAGGGCACCTTCTATTCTAACGTGCACTCCAGCTGGTCCTGAATAGACCTATGGTTACTGTCGAAGGGACTTAACACTTGGATCCAGGCTGTGATGCACTTGGCGCAAACCACCCTAGATTATTCCCCCCTGCTCATGAGACTAAAGCCGCCGGACAATGAATCTCCATATCGTTCCTGGCGACTCCAGCTCACAACCTTGCTAGATAGAGCCTTCTGTGAAGAAATACAACAGGAAATTCTTCAATTCTTCCCTCGCAATAAAAACAGTGTCTCAACACTTGCATGTGTATTGGAAAGCTTCAAGTCACCATTCGGGGCTATGTATAGCCAAAAGCAGAGGGATCCTACGTTCCATCAGGGGAACACTAAATAGACTATAAAGAGACATAAAAAAACAGAGGAGCTCCTAACTTCTGCCCCTAGCCCAAAGAGAAGGGTTCAGCTTAAATATCTACTAATTAAATAGTCCAATGAAGCGGAACGTGAATCTAAAATTCAATCTAAGTATCATGTGGCCAGATCATTCGGCGAAGGCAGGCAGCCCGGCAGAACTCTGTCCGAGGAAACCAGAACCCCTAGATTCGCGAATCAGATTTTGTAAATAATGGACGAGGAAAGCACTAGGCATATCGAATCGCAGGAGATCCTTAATATTTTGACTGCCGACTATGCAAAACTCGCACGCATAGAAAAGTACCTCCTGACATAGCGTCCTACTTAAAGGACACTGCTCTTGGGTGGACCAACAACTCTCGCAGAGAGTTTCTGTCTGCCGCTATAGCGGAGGACGAAATCCGGGCCGCAATAATGGGCCTGCATTCCATCAAGGCCCTGGGACCACAACATTCGCATTACTACACAACATTGACCCGGAGATTAGCGCAGGAGAAATGGGATTTTACATATTCATAATATTGGGTAGAATGGGCATTCCCCAGCCATTCCTGGCATGGATAAAGCTGCTGTATGTCTGGCCTAAGGCCATTACACAGATTAACGGTCTATACTCCAATCCAACCCCCATTATGCGAGTCACACGCCAGGGCTACACTCTGTCCCCTTTGCTTTTTGCTATCGCCATCGAACCCATCGCAGCCAAGGTACGACAACATCATGGAGAGCATGCTATACCAGACCCTCACATCAGATACTAATATTATTATATGCGGACGATGTCACCCTTTATTTACGGGACCCACAGATTAGCTCAAACTGATCCTAAGAGCATTTATCAGACTTGGTTTCCTCTCCGGGGTAGGGATCAACTGGAGTAAATTCCAGATTTTCCAGCTTACGCCCAGTACTGTTCAGTTCTCATTCAAATTGTGCTAAATGGAAATTTCATATCTAGGCGTGATAATAACAAGAAATAAATAAGAAATGCTTCGCGCTAACTGTGGCACTGCGCTTGAAACCATCACTAACTGGGTGTCTCGATGGATCGCAATGCCATTCTCATTGGCTGGCAGATTGGCCTTGATGAAAATGGGCCTAATACCTAAATTATAGTATCACCTAATTATTGTATTGTATATTCAATAATATACCCTTTAACCCGGGGCGCCCCTTCTTCGATACCCTTCGATCATTACTCATCAGACTAGCATGGGGCGAGAAACAACCCAGAGTGGGATGGCGGACCATGACGCAACCATGCCTCAATGGGGGTTTTGAGGCCCCAGTTATGGAGCTATATTTTCAGGCTGCTCAATCCCACTACACAATATATTGGCTCCATCCGCCCCCCTTAATGCCACACCTGGCCATTGAGCAGGGATATATGTCTCCTACGCCTGTGACCTACTTTTTGGGAACACGCATGCCTAACTGCTGTTGTGTCTTCTAAGACTATAAGATACCATAAAGTTCTATGTATGGGCAGTATACTGCAGAACACTTGCTTTTTGAGAGCTGCTTGTGCTCTATCGTTTATTGCCCCATGATAGTTGTATAATACCCAAAGTTAGATTATCCTTCCACCCGTCAGTGCTTAAATAGAGCCAGTGGTTGCCGGTGTGAGGCAGAAGCACTTATTTTTGGGGACCAGCACTTATTTTGTTTTGCATCTGTTGCTTCAAGATGACAATAGAGGGAAAAAAGTGGAAAGATAGAGAAAGAGAAAAATGAGAATGTCACAAGGGGAGGAAGCAGGATAGGCAAGAGTAAAATAAATGGGCAGGTATATGTGTGTCAGTGGAGTTAAGGTGCATCATGAGTTTTGAGACAACCAGCTTTGGAATTTCATGCACCAACTTTTAATTGCACGGCCCACGGGCTTTTCATAAAAGTTGCAGGTACCAGCACTAGTATTTTACGAATTATGCACTGCTACTAGTGCTCTCCTTAGGCTTTTCTGTGCATCACCATGTATCATCATCATGCAGCTGAAGTAAACACCAATTGTGTTCGGTAGTCATGCTTATTTACTCTAACTGCGCACCCATATCTTATCATATGTGTACGTTTATGTCTGTGTACTTGCTAAGCAATTAGCAAACCAAAGCATTTCTTCATCCTATAGTGGTTTTGCCAACTGTAAGTCATGTCTGTTTCATCTACCAACATACACTTCATGCGTCTTTATTTCACTCTTGAAGGTTCCATTTCATATCTGCTTTCTTTCTCCTGTCTTTTTCTTCCTTCCTTGGGTTTTGACCTTTCTCTTTGGGCCAAAACCCAATTAAAAATATTTTCCTTTTCACCAAAAAGAGAGTTGCTTTATGCCCCACCTCGTACCACAGACTTACAATAAGCACCAATGAGCACATTTCAGTGTTCGTTTGACAAAGTGTCTTTGATAGGATCACATTTAGGACATTGACATATTACACAGTAACTGCATGATGATTTGGAAGGTTTTGGACAGTGATCTTAAGGCCCCACAGACCTTGATCCAGGCACATGATTTAGGCTTACTTTGTCTTAATGGCACAATGTGGAGTGGCTATGTCAGAATCCAGAAACCACTGCCTCTTTCTTTCTTCTCTCCTCTCTTGCTTCTTCCTGCTCTCTTTTCCATTTTCCTCTTGACACCGTGAGGGTGACATATTTGCACCCCGGTTTTAGGAACAGTGTCTTCATTGATTTTGGATTATCAGTGGGTGCATGGACACTAGACCATATTTAGCTCCTGGTCCCCCTTTCTTTTGTTTTGAGCGAGAATCCTGTTTCTGTCAGCAATTCTCCACAATGAGTGACACAACCGGCATATGAAAGGTGGCACTTTTCACTGCTTAAGCAGGAAAAAGTGGTAGTTGATGTGGTAGATTATTCCATTGTATGGCAATATATTAGAAAATAACCTCACAAAATAACTGGAGCTAAACAGGGGTGTCACATGGCATAGAGGAAGGCCTATCAATGAATTACCCTAATACTTGAAATAGAAAAGATAATGCCGTTTTTTTAATTTAAAGATTTATAAAGCGCGCAGCTACCCAACAGGGTTTACCGGCGCCGACAGCGGAACAAGTGAGATCGAAGCTCAGTTGGCATTAGGCCTGGCTAAAAAGAAAAGCCTTGAGCTTTTTACAGAAGGCAAAGAGGGATTGACAATTCCTGAGTTCTAGCAAAAGAGAGTTCCACAATTTTGGTCATAGGAAAGAAAACGAACGGCCACTCATACGGGCCAGCGTTACTCTAGGGACTGAGAAAAGGAAAAGATTAGCAGATCTTAGATTGCGAGAAGGTCAATAGGGCTTGACAAGATATGGTATGTATGCGGGGGCCAGGCCGTGCTGAGCTCTAAACATGTAGCAGAGAGCCTTAAATTCTATACGCTTGCCAACCCTGAGCCAGTGGAGTTGATAGAGCAAAGGGGAGACAGAGGCGTGGCAAGGCAACCTATAAAGTAGGGGGGCAGCTGCATTCTGAATGAGCTGGAGACGGCGTACAGAGGTCTTGTCCCACCATGATGCAATACATTACCCTAATCGAGCCTGGAGATTACCAAAGACTGCAGTACAGTCCTCAGAGCAGCAGGTGGTATTAGCCAGAGAATTTTCTTTAACCTCTTGAGGACCACAAAGCAGGCCGAGGTAACTCCCGAGACCTGAGCAGTGAGAGAGAGCTTCCTATCGATAAAAAATCCCAGGTTCTTAACCTTAGGAACCGGGGTGGGTAAAGGTCCCAAAGATACAGGCCACTGGTTGTCTCCCCAAAGCTCAGGATTGTTCCCCAGGATGAGCACCCCCGTTGTAGAACCATTTAGCCTGATAGCTTTGCTGGACATCCACAAGGAGATGTTACACAGACCATGTTTAAGTGAGGAAGGATCTTGATATTGAGCAGATGATAAAGAAAAGATAATCTGCGTATCGTCAACATATAGTTCAAGTTCAAGTTCCAAAATTTGTATAGCGCACTCCTCACCCAGAGGGTCTCAAGGCGCTTGAGGGAGGGAGGTGAATTTACTTATCGAATATCCAGGTTTTTAGTTGGTTTCTGAAAGAGAGGTGGTTCTGAGTGAGGCGAAGGTGGGTGGGGAGAGAATTCCAGGTTTTAGCCGCTAAGTAGGAGAAGGATCTTCCCCCCATGGTGGATCTGTGGATGCGCGGAATTGCGGCGAGGGCTTGATTGGACGATCGTAGTTGGCGGGAGGGGGTGTAGAAGGATAGACGGGTGTTGAGGCATTCGGGTCCTAGGTCGTAGAGGGCTTTGTGTGCGTGGATGAGGAGACGGAACGTTATTCTCTTGTTGACAGGGAGCCAATGGAGGTCTTTCAGGTGGTCGGAAATGTGAGCTTGCCGAGGGATGTCCAAAATGAGTCTGGCTGAGGCGTTTTGGATGCGTTGGAGTTTTTTCTGTAGTTTGGCTGTGGTTCTGGCGTAAAGGGTGTTGCCATAATCCAATCGGCTTGTGACCAGTGCGTGGGTGACTGTCTTTCTTGTTTCGGTGGGGATCCAACTGAAGATTTTTTTGAGCATTCGTAGGATGTTGAAGCAAGATGATGAGACGGCGTTGACTTGTCTGGTCATCGAGAGGGAGAAGTCCAGGAGGAAGCCCAGGTTACGTGCGTGGTCCGTAGGTATGGGTGCGGTTCCGAGGGCCGGTGGCCACCATGAGTCATCCCAGGCAGAGGGGGATGGTCCTAAGATGAGGACTTCTGTTTTGTCCGAGTTTAGTTTTAAACGGCTGTTCTTCATCCACTCGGCTACTTCTTTCATTCCTTCGTGTAAGTTGGTTTTGGCGGTGTTTGGGTCTTTGGTGAGGGAGAGGATCAGCTGGGTGTCGTCTGCGTAGGAGATGATGTTTCAGTTGTGTTGGCGCGCGATGGATGCGAGGGGACTCATGTATACGTTGAAGAGGGTGGGGCTGAGTGATGATCCTTGTGGTACGCCGCAGATGACTTCGGTGGCCTCTGATTTGAAAGGGGGGAGGCGGACTCTCTGGGTTCTTCCGGTGAGGAACGATATGATCCAGTCCAATGCCTTTCCTTGTACTCCGATGTTGCTGAGGCGTTGTATGAGGGTGCTATGATAGACTGTGTCGAAGGCTGCGGAGAGGTCAAGTAAGATGAGAGCAACTGTTTCTCCGTTGTCCAGTTGTGTTCGGATGTCATCTGTTGCTGCGATGAGGGCGGTTTCGGTGCTGTGTTTGGCTCGGTAGCCTGATTGAGAGGAGTCGAGGGATTTGTTGGATTCGAGGAAGGCGGCGAGCTGACTGTTGACGGCTTCCTCGATGACTTTGGCGGGGAATGGGAGGAGCGAGATGGGGCGGTAGTTCTTAAGTTCAGTGGGGTCTGCTGTGGGTTTCTTCAGGAGGGCGCTGAGTTCGGCATGTTTCCAGTTTTCCGGGAAGGTGGCGGAGTTGAGGGAGCAGTTGATGACGTCTCGGAGATGGGGTGCGATGATGGAGTCTGCTTTGTTGAAGATGTGGTGGGGACAAGGGTCGGTTGGCGATCCTGAGTGGATGGAATTCATCAGGCGGATGGTGTCTTCAGTGGTGATTGGGTTCCAGGCGCAAAGGTTGTTAGAGGGGGGTTTGGTTCGGAGGTGGGTGGAGTGGGCTGGTCTTCGGACTGGTTTTGAAAGCTGTTATGTATTTCGGCGATTTTGTTGTGGAAGAATGATGATAGAGAGTCGCAGAGGTCTTGGGAGGGGGTGATGTCGTTAGTGCCTGCGGAGGGGTTAGTGAATTCTTTGACGATGTTAAATAGTTCCTTGCTGTTTTGGGCATTGTTGTCAAGTCGATCCTTAAATGCTGATTTCTTGGTGGATCGGATGAGTTGGTGGTGTTTGCGGGTGGCGTTCTTGAAGGAGGCCAGGTTGTCAGTGGTAGGGTTTTTTCTCCAGGTTTTCTCGAGAGTCCGACAGAACTTCTTGGATTTCTTAAGGTCATCGTTGAACCAGGGGGCTTTTTTGTCACCTTGCTTGATTAGATGGTTTTTCAAGGGTGCTAGTTCATCTGCGCTGTGGGTGATCCATTGTGTGAGGTTGGTGGCTGCTTGGTTTGGGTCCGATGAATTGGCAGGGGGGTTTTGTTGAAGCGACGAGAAGAGCTGGTCGGTGGTGATTTTGTTCCAGTTTCTTCGGGGAATAGGTTGTGGGGGGTTATGGGTCGAGGATTTATTGTAGTGGAAGTGAACGCAGCTGTGGTTCGTCCAATGAAGAGCTGTGGTGTGATCGAAGGAGATGTGCTTGCTGGAGGTGAAGATAGGGTCAAGCGTGTGTCCGGCAGAATGGGTGGGGGTGTCAACGAGTTGTTTGAGTCCGAGATTGGCCAGGTTGTTCAGAAGGGTGGTGTTGTTGTTGTCGTTTTTCTTGTCCAGGTGGAAGTTGAGGTCTCCCAGTAGAATGTAGTTCTCGGATGGGAGGGCATGTGGGCTGATGAAGTCAGCGATGTCTTCACTGAATTGTGAGCGGGGTCCTGGGGGTCTTTAGATAAGGCTGCCTCTGAGTGTGGTTTTGGGGTCGGTGTGAATCTGGGAGTGAAGGTGTTCGGCGGTAGCGAGGTTATCGTCGGAGCTGGTCGTGATGCGGATGGTGTTCTTATGGACGATGGCGATGCCTCCTCCTGTTTGGTTGATGCGGTATTTTCAGATGATCTTGTAGGTGTCCGGGATGGCTATGGCGAGGGCTGATGAGGCGTTCATCCATGTTTCTGTAAGGAAGGCGATGTCCGGCGATGTAGTGTCGAGTAGGTTCCAGAGTTCGATGGAGTGTCTGTGGACTGAGCGGGTGTTGAGCAGTAAGCACTTTAGGTGGTTAGTGTCCGAGCTCTGTTTGTGGATTTGGTGTGGGTCCTGATGCAGTCGAAGTTGCAGGAGTGGCAGGTGAAGGGTCCATGGGTGTGTCCTGGAGCGGCTTGGTAGCAGTTTGGGAGTGGGCCGGGGTTAAGTGCTGAGAGCATTGTGGCGTCGTATATTATGCGGGTGGAATGGGATTTGCGTGGACCAGGGGGTCTGGCGCTTGGCGCGGTCCAGGCGCGGACGGGCGTAGACGGGCTTACCTTTGGCGCACCTTCGGCACGCATGGGGCGCGACCGCTGTGCGTGAACGCTGCGCGCGTAGGCATCTGTCATATGTGGATAGTGGAAGGTATATAAAAAGATGGTCAACCTGGATGTTTCCGCAATGTCTGCCAAAGGGCGAACGTAAAGTTTAAAAAGTGGAGGACTCAGGATCGAACCCTGCGGAACTCAAGACAACAGAGTTAGATTTCAGGGTGTGAGAAAAGACTTGAAAGGAGTGATCCTCCAAAAAAGAAAACAGTCACTGCAAGGCTACACCTACAATACCAGAGCTTACGCAGCGCTACACCAGAATGGAATGGGATACCGTATCAAAAGCAGCGCTGAAATCCAAAAGGATGAGTGCTGCTTAGCTACCACAATCAAGCTGCTGCCTAAGGTCCTCCATGACCCCCAACAGAGCTTATTCAGTACTGTGACCAGGACGAAAGCCAGACTGAGATGGATGAAATAGCTTATGTTTCGCCAAATGAGCGGAAAGTTGAGAGTTAATGTGTTTTCCAATATTTAGAAAAAGTGGAGAGAAGAGATATTTTGTATTTTTTTTGTATTTGTGGTATATTTGTAGAGCGCAGACCTGTCACCCCAAGGGCATCCTGGCGCTTTGAACGATGAGCCAACAGTTTCAGCGACTTAGCCTATCATGGGGAAGAGGTGGGTTTTTAACACCTTCCTAATCAATCAGGCTGAGAGATCCTCAAGACTCCTTAGAGAGATTGGCAGGGAGTTCCAAAGTTTGGCTGCCGCTACTCTGAACGATCGGCCGCCCATCCTCACTCTCTGAAAACGCGGTACTACAAGTAGCCTGGATGTAGAGGAGCGTAAGGCTCGGGGTGGAAGGTACCAGGCAAACATTTTCTGCAAGGGAACCGGGCCCAGGCCATGAATGGCCCTGAAAACAATGCAAGCTGCTTTGTAGCGAACGCGTAGATGGACCGGCAGCCAGTGGAGTTCCTGTAGCGCTGCCGTGGATGAGCTGTGGTAGGGGCGGGAGAGGGCGAGTTTGGCAGCCATGTTTTGCACCCTTTGGAGCTTGCCCAGTAGTGTTATCGGGGCCTCCAGAAGTAGTGCGTTACAATAGTCGAGTCAACTTAAAATGGTACTCCGCACTACTTCGGGTCTGGTTTGCTCAGGGAGGAGGGGCAAAACTTTGCGCAGCATGCGAATCAGCATCATGCACGTTGAGGTGGTCTTATTTACCTGCAGATCAAGCTGCAAGTTGGGACCAAAAATGACACCCAAGTTGCGCGCCGATTTTGCAGCTGACACCGTCTCTGAAAATGACAAAGGCCAGAAGTCGTCTGGGAGATCCCGGGGGACTCGGTCGTTGGAACAGTACAGGACCTCTGTCTTAGTCCCGTTAAACTGCAGCGAGTTCAATCAGAGCCATTCCGCTGTTGCCTGCATGCACCGGTGAAAGGTTTCCAATGGGACTGCATCCTGTCCCTCCAGTGAAAAGACCAGCTGGGTGTCGTCGGCATAGTTAAATGCGGAGATCCCAAATGATTTAATAAGCTGGACCAGAGGGCGGAGGTAAATATTAAAGAGTATGGGGCTGATGGCTGAGCCCTGAGGTACTCCTTGTCCTACTCTCCTCTCCTCTGAACTGAAGGGAGGGAGCGATACCTGTTGCTGGCGGTTGTCCAGATAAGAAATCAGCCAGTCCCTGGCCTTATCTTTGACCCCGCACTCTTCCAGCCTCCTGATCAAGGTAGGATGGCTGACCGTGTCGAACGCGGCCGACATGTCGAGCAGCACCAAGAAGGCTGCCCGACCACTGTCGACTCGCGCCCGCAGATTGTCTAACACGGTCACTAGCGCGGATTCCGTCCCATGAGCTGGACGGAAACCGAATTGCGTCTCATCCAGCCAGATGTTGCCTTCTAAGAAGCCGGACAGCGTGCGGGTGACCAGTTTTTCCATGATTTTAACTGGAAAAGGAAGCAGGGAAATTGGCCGATAGTTGGAGAGACAGGCAGGGTCAAGCGTAGATTTTTTTAGGAGCGGAAATACCACTGCCTTCTTCCAGCAGTCTGGTACCGTCCCTGTTTCAAACGACTGGCAGCAGATGGAGTGCAGAGGCTGGAAAAGTTCCTCCTGAAACACCCTCCAGAATTTTGGAGGGAAAGGATCAAGCAGCGAGCCAGATGAAATCGTAAGAGCCAGGCTGCCAAACTCCTCCAAGGAGGGGAGGGGAAAGCTGCTCAGCTGGGGTCGACTGGACTCTATCGCCGGAGCTCCCAAGCTGAGTGCATGATCCTCTGGTCGGGGTCGACTGGAAGGCATAGGAAAGATATAGGCCTGAAGTTAGACCAGCAGAGGGGATCTAAACCAGTCTTTTTCAACAGTGGAAGCAGGAGAGTGTGCTTCTAGTTGCGAGGCAACTGGCCCAGATTTAGGGAGGAATTGAGGAGCTGAGCAAAAACCTCAAGGGAAGGCTCATCCAGGCATCTGAGCTTGGAAGGAGGGAGAGGATCAAGTGAGGAGCCAGACTTGATGTTTCCAATTAGATTTATCAAAGGAATTCAATCAATTGGGAGCCAAGCCTTAACTTGACAAGATTCATCAGATGCAAAATCAGGGGGAACAGTCACAGCATGGTCAGAAAGTTGAGTAGTAGTGGGAAAGATGAAAGATGAAGTTGTCATGAGAATAGGAATCCAACTTAAGCTCACGATGAATAGTCACAACTTTATTATGAAAAAACTGTGCAAGTTTATTGCAATGGTGTAGTGGAAGGGAGGGGGACGGCAAGAACATATTGGATGCAGAAAGTTCGGACACAACTTTAAATCGGGTTTTTGGGCGGGAGTAATGTTATCCATATAGAAGGATGCACGAGCAGGAGGGGCGCTAGAGGGTGCACATCTGTATGGCCGCACTTGCGTGAGGCTCCCGAGGTCCGGAATAATTATCCTGCAATTATCCTCCTAATGGCTTTAGGTGTGCGTCCAAAAATCGAGTGATCCGTACCTTGGTGCCTGAAGGACACTCAGTACAACTTTGGAGTGGAACGGCTGCGGCATACGCAGGCAGGAGCCAACTGTAATCTGACTGGCTGCAGAGGGACAGGCTGGCAGAAGTGCATGGCGGCAGGAGAGGCTGGGATAGCCCGTGGTTTGAAAAGCGGAGGCTGGGCCCCGTGGATGTGCGAGAGAAGCGGAGGAGCCCGTGATCCTGGGTGGAGTTGTGCCCTGTTTGGCCGGTGCTGACACGGTACGGCTTCCTGGGTGCAGCGCTCCGTGGGGGCAAATTTTTTTAATGGTGCAGCGAGCCAGAACATCGGTGGACGACCCTACAGACTGGAAGGTGGCGGCGGCGCTGAGGGTGGTCGCGGCACAAAACGCGGCTGCCACTACGTGGCAACGTACATATTGGTGAGGGGCAGGGGCCAAGTAACGGGGGCTCATCCTTGTGTGCAGTCAGGGGCCGCAAGACTTGCTGAGTAGCCTGCAGCAAAGGAGGGCGAATGTGAGGCTGCATTGGGTGGCGGCGGAGGCCTCCTGACCCTGCCAGATTTGGTCCGGCTCCCCAGTACCCAACACTGCTGTGGCAGTGCCTAACATTGAAGGCCCGATCGGAAATATAGCCAGGATCCAGCCGAGTGAGGGAAAGCAGCGGAGAGCAACGAGCGGGGCCAGGAATGATCTGCCCTGGGGCTGTGCGCTTGATGCCCGGCGCTGAGACCAGAGGTCCCCTCCGGTCGAGGTGAGGGCAGCAAGACTGGGCTACCATTGCGCTACGATTGGCGAGAGACGCTGATGCTGCCAGGGGACAGCCACTGAGGACTGGGCCATTGTGGGGGAGTCCTCCCCCTCACCCCCGTGCCTGCCACCCTGGTGACCACCATAGGAAGCAGAGCTTCCCAGGAGGTGCAGGCAGGGTGCTGAAGGTTACGTTAATTTTTCATTTGGGAACACTGCAGTGGTGCCACTGCGCCCCTGGTATTGCCCAATAGACCGACGTTGCAACACACAGCCTGGCCGCCTGCCAGGGAAGAACGCTAGAAGAGACGCCAGGTTGGCGCCCCTACGAGCCGGGCACAGCATCACCAAGTTGAAGCGGCTAGGTGGTTGGGCCTCCTCCCCTCAGGAACAGTGGGTGGCAGTGGTGTCCCAGAAGCTCGCTTACTGGTTGACGGCGTTCGTAGAATTCGCCACGCAAGGCGGTGGCACGTCTTGAGTGAGTGTACACACACAACGTAAAAGCTGCGCAGAACTCCCTGTTTCGCATGTAGTGAAACGCCCGAGGACACGATTGGCAAGCCAGACGCCAGGCAGCCGAAACTCACCTTCGAGACCGCTAAATCCAGCTCCAGAAGCAGGCAGCCTGACACGGGAGCAACAGGGGGAGAACAAGCTACTGGATCGCAAGGTGCGGACATGGAGCACATATTGCAAGAAATGCGACAGGGGTTCGCAACCGTTGTGGACAAGGTGGACCGCATGTCGTCTAGGATGGATGCAATTGCGCACAAATTGGACGCACACGAGGAACGAATAGTGGAATTAGAAAGGCGTATCTCGGACAATGATTACATTACAGCTGGACACTCGACTCAATTGGCTTGCATGGATAACATCTTGAGGATTATAGCAGCCAAGAATGAGGATTTAGAAGCGCGCAGTCAGCGCACAAACATACGCGTGGTGGGGATTCCGGAATCCACAAACACTGACAAAATGGAGGAATATGTAGAGAAGGTGCTACTTTCGGCTGTGGGGCAAGATGCCTTCTCCCCGTAATTCAATGTTGAGCAGGCACATAGGTCGTTGGGGCCGCGACCTGTCCCGGGAGCAGCACCCCGACCCATCATTGCACGGCTACTTAACTATCGTGATAGGGATGTGGGCCTACGGGCAGCCAGAAATATACAAACATTGACCTACGAGGGAAATGCATTTTCAATTTATCCTGATTTCAACCCCATGGTACAAGAAGAATGCAGAAAGTTCATAGACGTCAAGAAAATACTTTTAGAGGCGCAGATAGACTATGCCCTGCTATATCCAGCTCGTCTGCGTGTGACGCATCAGGGCAAACAGAAATTCTTCACCAATATGCCCATGTGGAGGAATACCTACGATCAATGAAACGGCAAAACCGAGATCGAGAGAGCCGCAATGGGTCGCAGAGGTCATCACCGGCCAGAGAAGACGAACATCCGCACTGAGTGGACGAGTGCCGCACCACGAGAATCAAAGAACAGCTGGCAAGTATGGGAATGACAAAGCCTAATGACACTGGGACATAAGTTTGGATGTGCACCAGTTGTTGGCCATTATTGGACTCCGTACCACCTCTCCTGCAGTGGAGGATCCCTGGTGTTTCATCGTGGGGGTCCTTCATAGGAGAGGAGAACCTCTGAGGCCCTCTAGAGTAGGTCCCCAGAGGGTATCACCCACTAATGTTTGGTAGTGTTCTGAGTTTTGTGGAACTAAATTTTGTATGTTCCTATTGGGTAGGCAAGGGGGGGATGGACGAAGGGTGCTGGCAAGATTGGGTTGCTTCAGTGGGAGGGGGAAGGAAGGAGGGGGGATCACGGGGCATAGTTTGAGAGTTTATCGTCTTCGAATTGTGTGGTCCAACGAATAGAGGTCCAGAGGTACAAGTGGAACCAAGAGAACTATGGTATTATGAGACTGACAGGTGGGAGGCTGGCAGGGTGGTGGCCCGACCTTGTTCCCCATTGCTTAAGATGTGGATTGGTAGAAATGATGTCTGGGGCGGGTAACACTGACCTTAATATTCTATCTTGGAATGTGAGAGGCCTGGGGTGTCTCCGTAAGAAGAGACAGGCTTTATCATACTTGGATCGTCACCACATACACATTGCTATGCTACAGGAGACTCTGCTAGCATAATAGGCCAATTAATTTTGTAAGTGAGTGGGCGGAAACTAGGCTTTTTTCGTCCTACTCGAGCTACGCCCATGGGACTGCCATACTGGTCAAGAGGCAGGTACCATTCCAAATGGCAGGCTCCTTATGCAATGAATATGGAAGATATTGTATGGCATGGGGTAGACTGGGGACACAATCTGTCCTACTAGTGTGTTGCTATGGTCCAAATGTGGATGACCCCAGGTTTTTTGATGGCCTATGGGCCAAGATTTTTGAAATAGAGGTCACACACGTAGTCTGGGGAGGTGATTTTAATATCACGTACAATCCCAGTGCAGATAAATCCCACTCGGCGCCACATCACTACACTAGAGTGCAGGCTGCAGTCAAGGACATCAAGGAGGCTTATTGTTTGATAGATGCTTGGAGGCATAGACACCCACTGGAACGGGAGGGTACACACTTCACAGCGCAGGCACACTCATGGGCCAGACTGGATTACTTTTTAGTATCTAGAGGACTTGCACCATCAATAATAGACACAAGGCATCTTGCTAGAACATACTCTGATCATGTGCCGGTGTTACTGGCGTTCTCATCCTCAGAGTTTAATTTGCCGCGGAGCCCGTGGAGATTGAATCCCTCCATTTTATTAGACACAGTCTTTCAAGAAGAACTTAGAGAGGAAATACTTGACTTTTTTGCACGGAACAAGGACTCAGTGAAAAGCATAGAATTGATTTGGGAGGCCTTTAAAGTAACAATACGGGGATACTGTATAGTGAAAGGTGCGGGGGTGCTTAAAGATATTCAGTCCACGATCGGGGCTCTTGATAGGGAGCTTAAACGGCTAGAAGCGGAACTCGCGGTAGCCTCCACTGTAGAAGCACAAATAGCCTTTCGGGAAAAAATGTCCCTGTACATGGAAGAAGCACAGAGGGAGGCGAAATTCAAAAGTAAGTACTGGGTGGCCAGAAATTATAGAGAAGGAGACAGGCCTGGAAAAATTCTGGCGCAAAAGGTGAAAAAACCACGTTGTGCCAACGCTGTCACGGAAATACAGGATTCAGAGGCGCCACTCACCGAGACACGCACAATATATTTAAAACGTTCTTGGAACATTATAGCGCTCTGTATACCACAACGGGCACCTCGGTTGAGCAGCTGGATGAGTTCCTAGGGGATGTGGCATTGGGAAGGCTGAGCGACACGAAGAGGACTTTCTTATGAGCGCCCTTCGAGCTGGATGAGGTACGGGAAGCCATCATGAGCATGCAGTCGGGCAAGCAATGTGAGAATAACAAGGACCCCCTGGGTAATGCCATGACAGACTCCTAGGGCAGGGTAAACAAAGTGTATGCAAAAATTCCTAGGCAGTCTATACTATCAAATAAACAAGTCAATAGACCCAAGGCAAAGGAACACTTGAGATAATATAGTAAATTGTATAAAATCAACAATTTTTAATACATAAAAGTTAAAATTCATATGGTAAATCAATAGGTGATTAACCTATATGACACAATTATAAAAAAATATACATGTATTTAATACATTTCAAAACATAATACAAATTTAAAATTATGGAGACACCACTGCCACCAATAGGGTGTCCCACAAGGTTACGGTACCGTATTGTTAACCCCTTGTGGGACACCCTATTGGTGGCTGTGGTGTCTCCATAATTTTAAATTTGTATTATGTTTTGAAATGTATTAAATACATGTATTTTTTTTTATAATTGTGTCATATAGGTTAATCACCTATTGATTTACCATATGAATTTTAACTTTTATGTATTAAAAATTGTTAATTTTATACAATTTACTATATTATCTCAAGTGTTCCTTTGCCTTGGGTCTATTGACTTGTTTATTTGATAGTATAGACTGCCTAGGAATTTTTGCATACACTGCAGTCGGGCAAGGCCACAGGCACCAATGGAATTCCAGTGGAATTCTATAAAACATATATAGACATCATGGCTCCGGTGCCTTGGGAAGTTTATGAGGACGTGTTAGAGGTGGGGCTAATGCCGCGGTCGATGAGGGAGGCGCTGATAATGTCTTTGCCAAAGCCCGGCAAACCCCTTGGCCTTTGTGACTCCTATAGGCCACTTCCGATGCTCGACTGTGATGCGAAAATTTTAGCTAAGCTGATAGCAACAAAATTGAGTCTGCTGATGGAACATTTGATCCTCCCAGACCAGTCGGGGTTTGTGCCTGGCAGGGCAACCTCTCATAACTTAAGGATGCTATTTGCAATCCTGCACACCACCTCCCCTGACCTCCCTATGGCTGCTATTTATTGGGACGCTACTAAGGTGTTTGATTCGCTGGAATGGGGATACCTATTCGGGGTGATGAAGCAGATGGGCTTCCCACCCTTGTTTCTAGATGGATTGAACTACTTTATACCAAACCAATGGCCAAGGTTTTGATCAATGGACACACTTCCCAAACGTTTGAGATAACAAAGGGGACCAGACAGGGGTGTCCCTTATCGCCGCTGCTATTCGCACTGGCGGTGGAACCTCTTGCGGCAAAATTGAGGCAGAGTCACAATTATAAGGCTTTGCGGTGCTTTCAGCGCCAGATACTCATTTCACTGTATGTGGATGATATTTAAGCATGAGCGGAAAATCCGTTCCGCTCGCGGATTTCACAGATTTTCGGTAAATTCGCAATCCGCGAGATTCGCGTCCGCAAACGGAACGGATTGGGTCAAAAGTTCAAGCTGACTTTTGTAACTCTTTTAGAATGGCGCAGGCAAGCTGCCAGAGCCATTCTAAAATAGTAACAAAAGTCAGCTTCAACAGGAAGCTCTAATAGATAAAGTAAAGCAGGTGCTGCTAAAATTCAGTTACACAATCATTAATCACCCCAAACTTGGGGTGATTAATGATTGTGTAACTTAATTTGACCTTCAACTGGAGCACCTGCTTTACTTTATCTATTAGGGCTTCCTGTTGAAGCTATTTCTAGCTATTTTAGAATGGCGCTGGCAGCTTGCCGGTGCCATTCTAAGTGGGGCTGAGGGCAGAAGGGCACAAAAGTAGGACAGAGGGCAGTAGGGGACAAAAAATGAGTGGGGCAGAGGGCAGAAGGGCACAGAAACAAGTGGTAAAGAGGGCAGAAGGGCATAAAAAACGAGATGGTGGCAGTGATTAAGCAGGCAAACCCCCCCCCCTGCGAAATTGCAAAGCGCCTCGCGAACACCCACGAACACGCAAAGCGCCTCGCGAATACCCGCGAACACGCAAACAATAAAAAAAACAGCGAATTCGCGAATTTTGTGGATTACCAATTCGCAAATCCGCAAATTCGCAAATTGCCAATTCGCAAAATTCGCCCATGCTTAATGATATTACCTTATATATCCGTGACCCACGTCAGAATTTGAACCCGGTACTCTGGGAATTCATAGTCTTTGGAAGTATGTCCGGTATACAGATTAACTGGAACAAATGTAGTTTTTTCCCACTCACGACGGCGGTGGAACGTTTTGAAATGGGCTACCCCTCGGGATGGTGTGCTGATGAGCTTAAATACTTAGGAGTCAAAGTTACAAGGAATAGGGAGGAATTGATGAGGGAAAATTATGGGACTATTATGTCCAAGATCGGAGACTGTGTGACGAGATGAGTGGCGCGTCCCCTGTCTATGGCAGGACGCGCTTCATTAATTAAAATGGTGATATTCCCGCAAGTGCTATATTTATTTCTGAATGTACCCTACTACCCGGGCTCCTACTTCTTCAAAACCCTGAAATCTGAATTAATACGCCTAGTGTGGGGAGGTAAACAGCCTCTACTACAATGGGAAGTGTTAACTAGACCTTATTCCCAAGGGGGCTTTGGGATACCTGATTTGGCGTTATACTTTATAGCGGCACAGGCACACTTCGTGTGGTTTTGGATTAAACAACCTCGCTACATGCCACAAGTAGCGACGGAACATTGGCTGGCCCACCCTGTCCCGCTAGATGGGGCAATATACAGCAAAATCGGTCCCAGAAAAAAGGCAACCGAATGCACTTTATATTTCACTTAAGGCGTGGCACAAGATCACGGAGATGTTGGGAGTGCCATTGGCATATTCACCACTGATGCCCCTCACCTATCACCCGGATATCCCGCTACTGCAAGAGAAGTATTTAGGAAATTCAGGGGCAAGTATGGACTGGTTTATTGGGGGGATATGCACCAAGACAGTGAGTTCCGTGCTCTAGCATATATGTGTCCGGAAGAGATGCAGACGCCGTTAGATGTGTTTCTATATATTAGATTAAGGCAGGGGGTGAAAGCTATCACCCTAACGTTTCCGGACGAGCCAGCACGACTGACGCCATTGCGTGTGGTGCTGGAAAGGCCCAAACCCATGCGCCTAGTTTCACTGATTTACAACATAGTGCATGTGCAAACAGAGAGATCTGCAGCTCAGGCGTGGCTGAAATGGGACGCAGAATTACAGAGACACTTGACAGACTCACAATGGGAGACCTGCTGCCTGTACACTGAGAGGGTTTCAGCGAGCAGCAGACTCTGCATCATACATTATAAGTTCCTCCATAGATTATATTATACACCTGCTATGATGCACAGATTTAAGCTGAGGGAAGACGATCGCTGTGACAGATGTCGCGCCCCTGGGGCGGATTTTTTGCATCTGGCATGGGACTGTCCGAACATTTGGGAATATTGGAATGAGGTTTTTGAGGCATTGCAGCACATGATAGATGAGACACTGATGCCGGACCCCTTAATGACATTGTTGGGGTTTGTTACTCTGGTAAAGGCAGAACACAGGCGGTTTGTAGCTATGGCACTTCTCACGGCAAAATGAAGGGTGGCCTGCAGATGGGGGAGGGGCCGGGCGCCTAAATTTAAGACATGGCTTGAGGATTTAATTACAAAAGATAAACGTAGGGAGGGTCAAATAGGGCTATATTTAACGACCAAGACCACTCATGCCCTGAGAATGACTGTCAACAAACGAAAAAGTGGTCTGGTCAGGAAACTGTAAGTGTGCTGCAACTGAACTATAGCCCCAAGACCATTAGTAACACTAGAAGTGATGACCCAGGTCTGATAAGAAAATTCCCATCAGCCCACCCATTTGGTGGAATGTCGTCATGTGGGAGATGTCACCAATCTAGATCTCAAACAGTGCACCTAATCATGGTGCAGAGATGGATTAACATGGTGTGAATACAGACCACTGGGCTTCACTGGTGATGCTAATGGGGTGCAGTGCAAAAAATTAAAGTGAGCAAAGTGAGTGAAGGTCGACATGTTTCAGCTGTATTGACTGTTGGTCTTAGCTTTCTTCAGGACCATTGGGAAACTGCGACTGCAAATCAAAAATAATGATGCACGCTAATGTACATTGGATAAGTCCTACCAGTTCCTCTGAGCCCAGATGAATACTGTAGGAGGTCCAGAACTTTATGTATCTCCCAGCATTATGTGGGAGTACGCCTCACCTCACCCGGAACCCACTTGGGAAAAAGGGAGGCCCCGCTCTGTCCGTCGGTACCTCGATACCGGCGTCCGAGAAGGAACGGACCTACAGTATTCATCTGGGCTCAGAGGAACTGGTAGGACTTATCCAATGTACATTAGCGTGCATCATTATTTTTGATTTGCAGTCGCAGTTTCCCAATGGTCCTGAAGAAAGCTAAGACCAACAGTCAATACAGCTGAAACATGTCGACCTTCACTCACTTTGCCCACATATAGTTATTATTTCAAACTATTTTGGCAATTTTAATCTTGACCCGAGCGCCATACTGATTAAAATTAATTTTGGCCCTTGGAGTCAATTTTACTTTCACGTTTTTCACTTTAATTTTTTGCACTGCACCCCATTAGCATCACCAGTGAAGCCCAGTGGTCTGTATTCACACCATGTTAATCCATCTCTGCACCATGATTAGGTGCACTGTTTGAGATCTAGATTGGTGACATCTCCCACATGACGACATTCCACCAAATGGGTGGGCTGATGGGAATTTTCTTATCAGACCTGGGTCATCACTTCTAGTGTTACTAATGGTCTTGGGGCTATAGTTCAGTTGCGGCACACTTACAGTTTCCTGACCAGACCACTTTTTCGTTTGTTGAGGATTTAATTACCTGTCAAGAACGACTTGCCACATATGCGGAATTGTTACCGGTGGCTTCCAGGCCGAATGACATCTGGGCCCCCCTCACATGTTATCTCATTGCTAGAGAGACTGCTGAATTGGGTAACGGAGATTCGATCGCCACAGACGTGGGGTAATGAGGATTTGATGTTGCATGCGCATGAGGGGTAGGGGGTGTGGTTTTTAAATCTACAGACTTGCGGCCTCCTGGTTCGTTGCCACTGACAGGTTGTTGGTGTTCGGGTTTGGTGCTGTGAGAGGGGTGGATGCCAACTCTGACGGCCTTGTTTGATTCTCCCTCCAGAGCAATTGTATATTTCAGAAGATGTAGGGGCGGATGAGGGGGGCTGAAGCCCATATGCGGTTACCCCACTGATGTGATATGATGGTTAAACTGCACATGTACCATGCTCATATTGTATTGAGAACTATTGTGCTGGACATTTGGACCAATAGGATATTGCATTGTGAGATACATATAGAAGACAATTGTATGTTGTTTTAACAAAATTACAATAAAAAGAATATTAAAAAAAAAAGGATGCACGAGCAGATCTGCAAAGAGCATGATATTTTTTTGTGTACCTCCAGATAAGTGGCTTTGGTCTCTGGAGCATAATGCTTCCTCCACAGCCTCTTCTAAACTTTAGGGGAAGCACTCTAGATTGGTATTTAGGAGAAAGGGGAAGAATGGAATCGATAGCCTCAGATAACCAGTGATCAACAAGTAGCTTGTCCTAGTCCAGTTGAGATGAAATGGAAGGAACAGTCTGCCAAAGGAGCTCATTTACTACCTTCATATCAAGTAGAGACCAGTTCCGAGTTTTCTTTGGCAAGGTGGGAGGGCGAAGCGAATAAGCCAAGAAGAAATCAATGAAGAAAGGAATGGCAAGGTGATCAGACCAGCCGAGCTGAATGGGAGGAGCTGTGGACACAACTGGAAAATTAAACAAAATAGGGTCCAAAAGATGGCCTGCTACATGGGAAGGTGAGGAATTGATGAGTGAAAGATTCAGAGTCAACAGATTGTCCAAAAGAGTTTGAGCGGATTTATTACTAGGATTATCAAAATGAAAATTCAAGTCCCCACAGAAAATTTGTCGCACGAAGAACAAGAGGGAAAAGTTATTCGGTCAACAGGGAACCCCACTTTTTAGATGGGCCAGGGGGATGGTAAATGAGGGCACCAGAAAAGGTAAGATTTGAAGAGAATGGGATACAGAAAAGTAGGGCTTCACAGTTGGGAATCGTGAGTGCCTCAATTTTGCAGCTATAGATTCTTTTTTAAATAATTGCAATTCCTCCACCAGTTTTCAGAGGTCTATTTATACCTAATAGAGCAAAATTCTGTGGTAGTGCCGCAATCACATCTGGTATGGACCTGTCGTGGAGCTAGGTCTGTGTTAAACAACCACATCTGGATCCATGTCAACTAGGAAGTGAAATGGTACAACTGGTGTTTGGGAATGGAGCGACAATTGAGACTAAAACAGCGGAAAACCCTAGATGAATGTGAGCCAGAATTGTCAACTCTGGAAAGGTGGGAAGTCTCTCCTTCGAAAGAAGGGTGGGGGCCAGGGCAGGAATAAGTGGGGAAGATATTATCAAATAAAAAATGAGAGCAGAACCTGATGCTGGTATCAGGGGCAAGAACCTGAGGAACATCATTAGGGTGAGTTTAAAACTCCTAAGATCTTGAGAGAAGAAAGTGAGTTGAGGCTGCAGGCAAAAACAAGCAGGGGTTCTGGCCCCTGGTCCAGTCCGGACGCGGAAGGGCGCATACGGGCTAGCCTTAGGCGCAACCGCCATGGCATGGGTTTAAATAGGAAAAATCCGGACATGCCATGAGTCGCAAGTCTGGCTGGTTCAGGAATGCCCTCCACCCAATCAGCACACAGCCGTGGCGAAACGGGGCGAAACCATGAAGAAAGAAAAATTCCCCAGCGTGTGGAGGTGAGAGCCCATCAAGTAAAAATACAAAAGTAAACAGTAATTAGCCACCAGTTAAAAAGTTAAAAAGACAACATCATAAGATCAAACATTGGGATACCATACAGCAACAGCGCAACTGACCTCACTCATGTTATTAGATGCAAAATCCTTTAGGCAAAATACAGGAACTAAGAAGCTGCTTGGTTGTTTTCCAGGGTTCTAGACTGACCAGTAGAATGTTTCAAATGCACTTTGCTTACATAATTGAAAACATTTAGCAATCCTATTATAGAGAACATACAGAGAAAAATGAATAGATATTTTGTGGCTAACAGTCTTGAAAAGTAAAAGTGTTTTTTAGGCATGCGGTTGTGGATATACATCCCTGTTGGATCAACTGGAAGTTTTGAGTCCACGTTGGGCTGTAAGGATCTTTGGTGACTTTTACCCTGTTTCCCTTTGGAATATTCTGTTCTTTTGGACTAATCTAACAAAGAAAGAGGACACAAAATCGTGAATTCCACAGTTACATGGGTAGCTCATATATGATTGGAGCATGTGACGTGGGAGGTACAGGGAAATGTGGATAATGTAGTTTGTGTTTTACTTTATTGAGATTGGCTGCTGAAATTAGTAGTAAAGAAATGAGAAGCATATTCCTCACCTCCGTGTCCTTAATAGAATTCTTGATGCTTTGGCTATAAAAAATTTAATCCACACTTGCTTTTAATGCTTTATAAATAAATAACCCTCCTTCTCTTTCATTCTGAGACCAGTCCCATAAATATGTTTCTCACAAACTCTTTCTGTATAGTTTCTGCCACAATTTCTTTATGTATTTTGCATTCCTCAAAAACACTTTTACTTTTCAAGACTGTTAGCCACAAAATATCAGACATAATAACATTGTGAGCTTGGCCCGAAAGCTGTTTGCAGGACAAGTATTTGTTTGCAGGCCATTGCTCCAAGAATTTGAGAACAACATTCACGCCCCAAATGGGTGTATACTTGGGTCTCGGAGGGTTGACCATACGGATACCTTTTATCCATTTGCAGAATAGAGGTTGGCCATCTAATAGTTTACCCTCTACTGTGAGTAGTCCTGCGGAGATTGCTGATCTGAAGTTATGAACTGTTTGATATACTAAACCTGAAGATCCTAGTTCTGATAGAAATGTTATTACTATACAATGTTTTGCCCCCACGGGATCAACACTCCATGTGTTGCACCAAGCACACCATCTCCTCTGAGCTAAAGAATATATTTTATGGGTGTTATCTGGCCAGGCCTGGCTGATGAAGGATGTAGCTTGCTGTGAAATGCCTTGGGTATGCTATTTTTGCCTGAAACCATCCAAGCCATCAGCTTGAGTTGACTTGATAGATTCAATGGGTGAGGAATACCTTCCGGGTCTAGAAGGAGATCTGGCTGACCTGGGAGTAGAACTGGAGGCGCACTTGCTAGAGTTAGAGGTACTGGGAACCAAGGTTGCGCTCTCCAGTAAGGTGTCACCAAAATGAATTCTGCTCCTTGCCAACTGATCTGTGACAGAACACAGGGAATGATGAGGAATGGGGAAAGGCATAGCCTCGGAACTGATCCTAGTCCTGGATAAATTAATCTGTCGCCTGGGCATCTGGATCTCGGTGCAAGCTCAAAAAATGTGCCCGTTGCGGATTGAGTCATGATGCAAACAGATCTATTTCACACGGGCCCCACAATCTGTTCAGAGCTTGGAAAACTGAGCGATTCAGTTTCCAGTCGCTGAAATCTTGTAAGTGTCTGGAGTTCCAATCGGCTATGGTGTTCCTCTTGCGTAGTAGATGCTCCACTATGAGGGAGATGCGATGATAGAGTCAGAAGGGACAGAAGTCCTTGGCAATCTCGTCTTGTTGACGTAGCTGACTGCTGAGATGTTGTCCATTCTCAGTAAGAATTAATAGTCTGTATTTTTCGGGGAGAGACTTCTGATAGCGAAAGAGCCTGCCAGGAGTTCCAGGCAATTTATGTGGAGCCTGAGCTCCTCCTCCGACCACCAATCACCTGTTGACATCGTCCCACACCTCACTCCCCAACTCAACCGGCTGGCCTCCGATTCGATCCCTATTTCTAGCGAGGTGCTGAAAATGGCTCGACCATTCTAGGATTCCATGTGGTCCAACCGCCATGTTATCTCTGTTCTGGCTTTGCCCATCAGTGGGACTTGTTCTGTGTAAGATAGACCCTTCCAGAAGAGTAGGTGTAAGAAATAAGTCCAAAAATTATAAAAAATAATAGATTTATTGAAGAGGAATACAGTATCACTTCTGCTCTCAACAGCAACTGCCAAACTTCTCCGCTTGGAACACAGAACATACATGCTCCATAGCAACAGGGATTTCAATGGAAATCAATATTCAAAAGCATGTTAAAGAAACAGTACAACCATAAACAATATGACATATGCAACAGTAGGATTTTTAATATCTGAAGGGGTTCTGTAATGGAGGGGGCCTGGAAATATGGCTTGTATCGATGAGGCCAGGAGTCTCATGATTCTGGCAATCTACCTCAATGATACAGTCTGTTTGCAGAACGCAGACCTCAATTCCCTCTTGATATTGCAAGTCTTTTGGGTTGGAAGGAGCAATTGTGCTCGGGCTGATTTTATCTGGAAACCCAGAAATGCCATTTGCTGGGCTGGCGACAGGACTGACTTCTGGGAGTTGATCAGGAATCCCAGCTTCCGAAGAAGTTGTATAGCCCATGATAGATGAGTCCTGAGTGTCTGAAGGTCCTGGGCCAGCAACAGTAGGTTGTCTAGTCAATTAGACATACTCCTCAAGCCCTCAGTGCTTCTACGACTGGTCTCATCAATTTAGTGAAACACCAAAGACCTATGAGAGACCGAATGGAAGGGATTTGAATTTCATGCACTGTCCTTGTCATATGAACTGTAGAAACCATCTGTGAGGTGGGAATATGGGGATGGAGAGGTAGGCATCCTCCAGGATCAGACTGACCATCCAGTAGCATTCCTGTAGAATATCTCTTAGCAAGAGAATTTCTTCCATTTTGAAATGTCAGTACAATATCCAGACATTGAAATCTTTGAGGTTTGGGACTAGTAGTGACCTCTGCCCTTCTTTTCAAACAGAAAGATGGGTCTCATGAACCCGTTGGGTTGTGGAGTTGTCAGGCATATTGCCCCTTTGTCTAGGAGAGTTTGAATATAAAAACTTGTTGTGTTTGGAAAAAATACATTTGTCTTAGGGGGCCAGACTGAGTTGGTGATTCATAAAATTCCAGTTTGAAGCCCTGATTGGTCTCCAGTACACATGGGTCCATGGATATGCATTTACAGTTGTGGTGAATAGCGACACTCTTCCTCCAAATATCACTTCTGGGAAGGGAATAACTCATACCAGTAAATCTTGTGTCCTTGATTGCATTCTATTGTCCGTGTCCGGATCTGTGGCAGAATCTGGGGTGGTCGACTTCTGGGTTGAGTGGGATAGAATGTGGGATCTGGTTGGTCTCCATACCAACCACCTTTGCCGTAGGCATAGTAGCTTTGTTGAGAGCTTTGGTGGGTTCCACAGCCTAGCACACCCTCCATGGCACCCGGCCCTGACAAAAAGGTCTCTCCAGAATACTCTTTTTAGTGACGTTTGGACCTTGTATATAGTCGAGTAGGTGGCACAAAATCAGGACTGTTCCTTAACAAAGGAGCCCCCGAATAATAGGCTGTCGGCAATTGGGCTGGCTTACGCATTGGATAGATCAATGAGTTTAGGATCCATTCTCATCAGGATAGATCTCCGGCAGGCCATAGACATGGTGCTGTTAGCGTTTCCTAACATGAAGACTGCTTACTGAGCCCAGCCAGTCAGATCGTCAGTACTTACTGGGGAGTTGGACTCTTTGACTTAGTATGCTAAGTCTAAGATCTTGGTCAAGATTCCTGTCAGGTCAAGTAGTTTATCATGGCACATCTGACATGAGCGATCCAGGCCCTTTTTTAGATCCCTTGCGTATTTTTTCATAAAAGTGACCATGATAGGATCTACCTCTGGCATGCCTACAACCCTACCCGCCAGGTCTGGGCGGGGGCGGGGGCACTCCATGTGGAGGCATGCATGTACCTCTTTATCAAAGCTTCACCATAAATGGGTATGAAGGTATTCCACAACCCCTGGAGGGGGAACCCACCCTACCGGAGGCAGCCCACCCTCATGCTTTCTTTACTGAGAAATCAAGGCTTATCAAAATTGAACTCGCCTCAAAGAAGCTGCTTCTGCCATCCTCCGGGTCTGTTCCACCCCTTGACCTTTTAGAAAACCACAAACCTATCAGTCTGGTCACCAAGAGCAATGCATCATGGGGCACCTTTACCCCTTTCAGTGAAAAATACATCAACAAGATTCTTCAGAATATCAACCCTTCTAACCATTTCAGCAACCCCCTGCCCCTGGCCATCTTCAAAGAAATCAAGAAAGTTCTCATTCCTACCTGAACAAGGATTTTAAATGCTTCACTGTCACAAAGTATGATCCCAGATTGTCTGAAAGTAGCTCAGGTATCACGGATACTAAAAAAAACGAACGCAGATAATGCTGACCTCAATAACTAACGCCCTATCTCCAACATCCCCACCCTAGCCAAACTCCAAGAAAAATGCGTACAAACCCAACTTTGTGCTCACATTGAGAATTTCAAACTCCTGAACCAGCATCAATTTGGCTTTCAGAAGGGGCACAGCACTGAATCGGCTCTCACTCACGTTATGGATGACATTTTAAAAATTCTTGACCATAAGGAATTCTGCCTCCTAATCCTCCTCGACCTTTACTTCGCATTCGACACGGTCAATCACGACAACTGCCTATCCATTCTAAAGAACAAGATGGGCTTTGGTAGGGCATTACAATGGTTCTCGTTCTTCCTCCACCATAGATCACAAAGAGTTAAGGCAAACCACTCTCTCTCCCAGACCTCCCCAGTTCTCATGGGTGTACCCCAAGGGTCCTCCCTATCTCCTATACTCTTCAACCTTTTCCTGGAACATTTAGCAAACTCACTAAATTTCATGACCATTCTCTTATATATGAATGCGGCTGATACACAACTCTACTTGAAAATCTACCCCCCAGAATAACATCATCTCACTCAACTCTACCCTATCGTATACTCAAAATTGGAACCATCTCCTGCTCAACATCTCAAAACTGAATTCCTTCTCATCTCTCCTCCGAACCACATCCCCGAACTAGACCATTGGATGAATCACCTCACGGCTTTCAACTGCACCCCCCTCATTATAGGCTCAGCCAAGTCTCTCAGAATCACCCTGGACAAGCACCTAAACATGAATAATCATATCTGCAACATGTAGAGGAACAAATCACTTGATGAGGACACTTAGAAATATCAAACCATTCCTTCCACAAACGGATTTCAAGCAGGTAGTTCAAACGCTCGTCTTACCAAGATGAGACTATGGCAGCGCTATGCTCTGTGGCCTTCCCAAATACACCATGGTTCCACTAAGGGCATCACTGAACGTTGCGGCCAGACTGGTTACTGGTACTAAACGAAATGTGCACATATCTCCAGTCCTAAAATCCCTTAAGTGGTTACCCTATGAAGCTCAAATCCAGTTCAAGATTTCCGCTCTGGTGCACCAAGCCCTACACTTCACAACTCCCTGGTACCTAACGCAAAAACTTGAATTATCCTGCGGGGGAGAGCCTCAAGAAGCACTAACACTTTCCTCTTGAAACCTCAAATCTTTAGGAAAAAGAGAACTTGCCTGAGAGCCTTCTCCGGTGCCGCCCCAAAGATATGGAACTCTCTGCCACCGGAAATAAGCAGAATCTCCTGAGCGGTTGCTTTCAAACGGGAAGTCAAAAGATTCTTAATAAACAAATTCCTACCTTAATTGGGTTAAGGTCACCTGCACTACAACATTGATCATATAACTATTGGACCATCTTTGGATGATGCTCTTCTTAATCTCCTGGTGTGCCCCCGTGTAGTCCGCTATGTACCTGCTTACTGTATTACGCTACTTGGACCTATTCTTCTTGTAATTATGTGATTATTCTTGCTTTTATTCCTACTTAAGGTCGCTATTGTATGTACTACCCTCCTTCCATCCTCATCCTTCTTGTAAAGCACTAAAATATCCTTCGGGATCCTGTTTGCGCTATATAAAACTTCATAAATAAATAAAAATAAATACATTGACTTCCTGGGGTGAATTACTTCATTGGGCTCGAATTGGAGCACCCGAGGGGTATGGACTGGAGCCCATTTCCTCTTACTGGGTCTTGTCTTCTCTCCCTCATCACTGTCTTCAGTGTTTGAAGAGCAGTCAAAGTCTAGGGCCTCTGCGTACTGTGAGATGTGAGACTGAGCGGACTCTCCCTGTGGGATGGCGCTATAATAGGGTTCAGTGTCTCTCTTGTGCCTTAACTGTTCAAAAGCATCTCCATGTACCTCTGGCTGTGATTTACTCTTGACTTTGCTCTTTTTTGATGGGCCCACCTCATTGTTGGCCAGAGGAAGTTGGGGTTGCCAGCCTTGTTGGCATGCAAACTGACACAGCTGCCCGTGAAGGGACCTAGTGCCCGTACTAGGGCCTTATTCACAGATTGCTGCACAGCGCAGTCCAGTGCATCCACAAAATCCAGCTGTAGCTGGTCATCACCTTGTTCATAGTAGATGTCTTCCTCCACCATATAGGGATCCCATTGTACAATTCTCTCTGTATGCATACTCAATTTACTGGGAGTTAAGAGAGTAAGGGGGGAGTAGAAAACACCCTGCAGGCCAAAGATTGTGCCTTAATTTAAATGTGATGGGAGCTGCCTGCACCAAAAACCCCACTCTATTCTATTCAGAGCCTATGCAAATGTATAAAGCCCTGCACACACTTGTGAGAAAGGGCTTAGGGGGAGCATTCACCCTTGCCACCACATACAGAGACGGGTCACGTTGTATGTAGAAAAAGCCAGCAAACGTGCTGATCAATATCCCTGAGTGTCGCATTCAGTTTCTGCACATGCGTGTTGTGTGGTCCTTGTTCACAAGTAAAAGATGCTGCCCACATCAGTGAGACGTGCGCTGTCCACTACCTGCTCCATAGAGGCAGCAAGCAGCATAGGAGTCCGACCGCCGTAAGTATTAAAAAAATGAAGGCAGTGACCCAGCGATGTAGCGCACGCAGTGGGTGATTGATAACCTTACCACTCCTGCCCTCATAGAACTGCAACATGTAGAAAGCATGACATTCACAGCAAATAGAGGTATGAAATACCTATAATTACGGCATAACAAGCATATAGAAATGAAACATTCTATGTGATAGAGATATGAGATATCTTTAATTAATGATACATGGGTAGTTGGGAGATGCACACCTTCTTTCTTCTTTGAATTTTACTACTCTACTTATACTGTCCATTTTAAACATTGTCGGGGCACGCCGACAATGTTTAAAATGGACAGTATAAGTAGAGTAGTAAAATTCAAAGAGGAAAGAAGGTGTGCATCTCCCCACTACCCATGTATCATTGAATGAATTTCCGCCCTATGGGAGAGGTCGCACCCAAGATGAAGCGCCAGATTTAAAGAGGAGATGAGTTACAAACTTTTGAAAATCACAAACGCAAGAGTCCGGTTTCCCTGTCACAACAGATCGTATTTACAAGCAATGGACTAAACAGGAGTTTTATACAAAAGTGCAATTTTGTTGCAAATGGCAAAGTCTTGTGTGCAATGTATAATAATGACATTGGTAGTAGTAGTCTTAGAGTGTTAATGTTTTAGCAGAGCGTAGGGTTTTAACACATTCGAGCAATGTGGAAACTGTGAGGGCGGGTCATTTGGACTGTAGCTTCAGTGATAATTTAAGGTCAGGGGGATTCTGGGAATCGCTGTGCAGGAGAGGAACAAGAGCACGACAGACAGGAAAATCTTAGCAGTTGGGCGAGCAGTTCAGCGCGAGGTAGCTAGTCACGTGTGAACACAGCTGATAAGGAGTGGGATGATTAAGGCGTGTGTTTGCCAGCTTTCAGTCAAGCTTTCCCTGAAGTGCGAAGAGGGAGCGAAATGCAGTTGAGCCGTGGGATGATTTTCCAGAAAGAGAAGTTTTTATAAGGTCAAATGAATTAATGCCACGGTAAGCGCGCTACTGCATACTTTTTCAAACAGCTCACTTAATGATTTCTAGAGAACAGTTACTAGTTCACGATCCGGTAATGTTGCAGTAATGTTTTGTGAGACACATTTAGGTGTTAAGATACAGAACAGGGGGAATGCTTTCAGCTAAGCATGTACATATAATTAATGACACTCAGTTTGTGCATTGACAAAATAATAGGAATACAAGGTTAATGCTAGTTCTGCAGGAATATAAAAGGTATTTAAAATGATTGTTTTTATAAAACATGTCTGCCATCAAATTGATTAGGTTTTTTTCTGTTTGCACTTTAGAAACCCCCGAAGAAGGGAATTTTCCCGAAATGCATTGGGTGATCTGCATTAAAAACGTGGCATCAGGAAACATGGATTCTCTTGTGTTTTTTTGAAAGGCCAATGACCAAAGCAAATGGATATAATGGATTGAAATACAATAGAGTGAAGAAAATATTACAGACTTTATGTTAATAGTGAAGAAAAACAAAAAAAAGAATAGATTACGAATTTAATTCATTAAATTCATTAATAATAGGTTGTGCAGCTATATGGAGACCTAAATGTGTCTCCTTTGCGTTTTTTTCTTTTTCTTTTCTTTTATATCTTTAATTAAGGCAGTACAAGCCTAAATATTTAAACTGCACTTATCTCGCTGCGAAGCAGCAAAGAAAGAGGACACAAAATGGTGACGTCTACAGTTATATGGGTAGCTCATATATAATTGGAGCATCTGACATGGGATGTACAGGGAAAGATGGGTTATGTAGTTTGTGTTTTACTTTATTGTGAATGGCTGCTGAAATTAGTAGTAAAGAAATGAGAAGCATAATCAGAGCCTCCGGTCATGACATAGAATTTGTGGCATGTAAAAACAAAATTACATAGAAATAGAAGAGGGATGGAAACACTCCTTCCATGACAAAATGGCTTTGGGCCAAACTATTCTTTTAGGACAATAGATGGTATTGTGGTAGCTCTTAGTGGGTATGAGTGCTTTTCAACAAATGTTCAAACCCCAGCTGGGATGTTTTTGTTTTTTTTTTTTAATTATTTTTCAGTTTTTTCTATTTTACCCAAATGAAAGATGTCCCATGTAAATCACCCATATCAGTGTCTCTACGATCTGTGGCCTTTTTAGTTAAGCCAGTGCATGTCAGACATTTGTGACATGCTGTGGCATGTAGAAGGAGGGCAAGGTTTGCTATGAAGGAAATCTCTTAATTTGTCGAATGAGGCTTTGGGAATGGTTGTGTAAGAAAAATAAATGCATGGGCCAAGTACCAGAGTGAGAGAAAGGAAGGGGTCTTTGTTTATAAATAACGAAAATCAAGTGTAGATTTGTGGCATGTAAAAGCAACATGACCTGAAAAGGGAATAAGGACAGCACCCTTTTTCCATGACACAAAAGATTTGGGCATAGCAAATGCATGTAGAATAGATGGTACAATGGAAGCTAACAAGGGCTATGAGTGCTTTTTGACAAGGGTCCAAACCACAGCTGGGGAAATTCACTTTTTCTTTTTACAACCAGATTTTATTGATTTTTTTAAGACATCATTGACACATCATTGAATAAACATTATTCATATCATATCCAGTATATTTTACGCAAGATTATTACTCTCTGGTGTATTTAATTTAACACCCCTATTAACATAAAAGTCTCCCCTTGAGTTGCGCTGAAGTGGTCATAATGTAATCCCTAGGTATTGTTGGGTTCTCATGAGTTAGTCTTTTAGTTTCATTGTGATGTGGTGCCTTTTGTCTGTTTCGGGTGCTCTCCTCTCTCTCTTTCCCGTTCCGGCGTCGCCAGCTGACAGGAGCCCTTCCCACTATTATCTTGTCTATCTGCCGTCAGTTCACTCACTAGGTTTTCCCATGCCCTAGCCCTATCAATTTTACCTATCCCTCGACTGGCCTCCCTGAGCAGTAGTCTACCTTCTGCTCCCACCCACTTTTTGTGTTCTTTTTCTCAGGAAGCAATCCTCCCCCGATGCCTTCTAATTCCTGGCTATCTCTCTTTTGGCCAGAACATAGGCCAGGTCTTCAAACTTCCCATTCACCTTGTTTTTGGCCGTATGTGGGAACCATCCCAGCAGGAAGTGGTCCGGAGCTTGTGGGAGCTCTTTGACAATGAGATCACCCACCACTTGCCTTATCTCCTCCCAAAAGGATTGTAGTGTGGGGCAGCACCATAACATATGAATTATATGTGCCTCCCTCTCTCCACATCTTAGGAATGGAGCTGTCTCCGTCCCAAAATATCTCTTAATGCGGGATGGGGTGAGGTACACTCTATGCAGCATGCAAAAATTGATTAATTTAAATTGTGCGGGGTGCGCTCTATGATCTTGTCACACACCACCTCTGGGATCTGCTTCCCCTGGTCTTCTTCCCACTGTAAACGCAAGCACTCTAACGACCTTTGCATGTCTTGCCTGATTACCTTGTAGAGGCAGGAGACTGTCTTGATCATCCCCGCTGATAGCGCAAAATATCTACATCAGGCTACTGCTCGGAGTTCCATGCCTCCCACTCCCCAGTGTTTTCAATTTCTTCTGGTAAGGGTCCCATGCTTCAGGAACTGGCCTCCCGGTAAGTCATATGCTGCTTGTAATACTTAGAATGGGAGCAGTGTAGAATCTTGGTATATGTCCCCTTTCACTTTCAGGCCTGCCCCTTTCCAGTCCTCCAACCCCGTCAAGTGCTCTCCCTGTGGCAGACAGCTTAGTCCTGTGATAAGTAGGTCCGGGGAGCAGGGAATCTTGGCGCCTACCCGACTCAGGTATCTAGCCCAGCAGCGCACCACCACCCCGGATTCCATTGGGTTTTCTCATGCGTTCTGTCGCACCCGTAGCAGGATCATCGCTAGGGCTGTGGCATCCGGTACAGCCGGGTACAGTTTCCTCTCTGGAGTACGTTCCGCCAACAGCCATTGGATCAGCCAGCACAACTGGGCACCTATATAATATCAGTCAGGGACGGCTAGGCCTCCCTCCATCCTAGGATGCTTGATTCCTGTCCAGGGAAACATGGCTTAGCAGTTCGAGCTGGACTGTTCCTATGAGGCACAGGGTCAAGACTGATTTGCATATGGGATGTCTGAACTGAGGTGGTGTGATGAGCAAAATAACGATGGATTAAACACAGATCTGTGACTGGGGTGGAATGTTTTGCCATTGTGCAAATTTCTGTCCATCAATTGTTGTTTTTACATTTGTTTCTCCACTATGGAGCGCTGTAAGGAGGTCAACGGTACTCTTCTGTGTTCCGCTCCCCAGATAAATGACGTGATCAGTGAGTCAAGGTCTTTGAATATTGCTCTTGGGATCCACACCGGGAGATCCCCGAAGTAATACAATAGTCACGGGAGTGCTACCATCTTTAATATTGCTACCCGTCCAGTTACGGATAACGGCAGCTTTCCCCAGAATTCCATCGCAAACTTCACTGATCTTATCACTCTACCCATGTTACCCTCTAGTAACTCTGCTGAGCTGTGATATATTTTGACTCCAAGGTACCTCAGGCAGCTGGGCTCCCATTTCAATTTCTCTAGTTCAGTGAGAAGTGGCAAAAGGGCATTGTGCATCATAGGATATAAGCTGGATTTCCACCAGTTAACTTTGAGGCCAGATATGGTACCGAACCTGGCTAGCATGCCCAGCGCCCCTCTCAATTCACATGCTGTGTCACTAAGAAACAGCAAGAGGTTGTCTGCATACAGGGCTATGAAATGTTGTACCGCTCCTGTCCCCAGGCCGCTATAGTCCTGCCCACTCCTTGCCCTGCACTCCAGGGGCATCCCTGCCTCATACCCCTCTCCACCCCCTGTCTGGGTTAGAAGGTCCTCCCTGTGCGCACCTGGGCCATGGGGGATGTGTACAGTAGTCGCACCCATGCCAGAAAGCTTCCTCCCAGTCCCATATTGGTCAGTACTTCGCAGAGGTGGGGCCACTCAAGGCTACAAAAGGCCGAGACGCCTACGGGCATTTATTCGCGCTCTATAAATGTCAAAAACTAATTCTCTATGTCTCCCGTGAGCACCGCCGCTTCCTGCCTGTCGTACTCGTTGGAGCCCATGACAGCTAGGAGTAGTCTGATATTTATGGCCGTATTCCACCCCGGCATAAACCCTGCTTGGTCTGCATGGACCAATTTGGGTATGTGGAGGAGAAGGAGCATTGCCAAGACCTTGCTTAGGATTTTGTAATCCATGTTTAGCATGGATAAAGGTTTAGAGGCTGTATAGTTGTGTGGCTCTTTCCCTGGATGAGGTAATGGAATTATGAGGGCCTCACTAGTGCTCTCTGGCAGTATGCCTGCTTCCCAAGCCTCTTGGTATACTGTGACCAGTTGGGGGGCCAGCTCCTCCACATAGGTTGCATTGAGTTCCGCCGGGAGGTCGTCCGTGCCCAGGGTCTTATTCCTTGCCATGCCCTTGATGGTGTCTCGTACCTCCTGCTGTGTAACGTCCGCTCCTAACTCTTCTGCCTCCTCAGGGTTCAGCCTCATCATCTGCAGGCCTGCAAGGTATTCCCTTTCTTACGCATGTTCACCTTCTTGCGACCTTCTGCAGAGCTTTACATAGTAGGGGGCGAAGACCTCATTAATCTTCACTTGCATATAGTGCCTGATCCCTTCCTCATCCTCTATTTCCAACAGCGGCAGGTTCCTACTCACTGAGTTTGGCAACCACACCAGGAGTGATCCCGATTTGTCCTGGTCTGCATGGGTGCTCTCTAGAAAGTTCTTATAGTCGAAGCATCTAAGTGTCTCTGTCTTGCCACCTTTTCCTTGGCCTCTAAAACTGCATGCTGAATGCCAGGGTGTTCTGGTCTTGTACATTCCAGTCCCCTAAGGGTTGTCTCTGCTCCCTCTACTTCTCCCAGGATGACGCGCCTAACCCCGGTGGTACGTGTTATACATTGGCCCCCCAGGACCACCTTAAAAGCACCCCACTCTGCATTCGACAAAGAGGCCATCCCCGCATTGGCCTCAAAGTAGTGCGCTATCTCCCCCCTAATCTCTTCTCAGAAAACCTGGTCTTCCAAGGTGTCCAGGCGGAGCCTCCATGTGGGGATCGTTGATACAGGCTGCCTTCATTTCAGGGACAGGACCATTGGGTTGTCGTCTGATATCATGAATGCAAGATATTCCGCAGCAACAACATGGCGTTGGATTTCTGCTGCACAAAAGAAAGTGTTGTGTGACGCATGTGCCTCAGGCACCGCAGAGAAATAGGAGTAGTCTCTATCTTGGGGGTATAAGGTCCTTGAGGCACCTATTCGTCCCCAACTCTGTCTACAGGTGGTGAACGCATGCAAGATGCACGCTGCTTGGGAATTTCACAGTGGAGGGTGAGATCTATCTAGGAGCGTGTTGTCCACACTATTAAAGTCACCTCCTACTAGGGTATTGCCCATCAGATATTGCATCAGGCAGTGATTCAGTCTTGCGAAGAAGGCTGGTTGTTCTGCAATGGGGTGTATATGATAATTATACTTATTTCACAGTCCTCTAATCGCCCTTCTTAAGTCTGAGAGTGCCACACTCTGTGCCTCTGAGTCACTGGACCCTTGCTCCGAGCCAGAATATGCTGCAGTCTCTCTGCTCCTAGGGGGTGCTGGGCATCTCCCTGTACCACTGATCAATGCCACCATGTGGATCGCGTTTCGGCACGCAAGCTGTGCCTCTTCTTGTGTGGGGGCTAGAGTCTTTCTCAAGGCTCGCCGGCCTCGGGTGCTGTTCTCGCCCGGTAGGATCCTCTCTGTCTTTGTACCTCCAGGTAAAAATCTGGGAAGTGGTCCCTGTCCCTGTAATGGAGGAGCTGCGCTATCACCACCCGCGGTGGCGCTCCTGGTACAGGGAATCCATGCGCCCTCTCCAGGGCGAAGAAGCTCGATAGGCCGTCTGGCGCTACTCCCTCTTGCAGCCATCTTTCCCGGTAGTCTATCATGTTGCGGCCTTCTATTTTTTCTGTTAGACCTATGTTTCTAAAGTTGCTTCTTTGCAAAGTATTTGACTTGGAATTCCAATGTGCAAGCGGAGCTAATCGTTGCTTCATTATGACTATGTCCGGCAGAGTCTCGGATAATTGGCCATCGTTTGTCTTCACGCGGTCTGCCTACATTTTGTGATCTTCTCTGAGCAGGTCCAAATCTAGACCCAGCAAGTCGATTTTGGTTGCCAGGCGCTCGCTAGAGGAGGTGATGGCCTGTAGAATGTCCTGCAGCAAAGGATCTCCAGAGTTCTCTGCCTGTGGTTGGCTCTTCCCCCTCTCCTTCATTGATTTTTCGGTTGGGGCCTCTTATCTGTCATTTTTTGGGGGAATCTTCCCCATCGTGTCCTCTTGATCTGCGGTGCTTCTGGTGCAGCGTGTGCTCATAGGACGCTCCAGGTAGTCCGCGTTGCACGTGGGTTCTCTTCTTCTGGTGAGCGCTCTATGTTCTGTTATGTAGTCTGACTCGCACTTAGGCTAGTCGCATCTGTTTATGCCTAATGTTCCCGCCACTCTTCACCAGGCCTTTCCAGTGCACTTTATGTTTTAAATGTGGGCCTGAGTCCACTCTCCTCAATGTCTGCCAAGGGTCTCCAGATAATGCCATGCTCTGTCCTTGTGCACCATTTCGCACTATTCAGGTTATCGCTTGCACCACCTCAAGTGGGCAAACACTCTAGTTAGCTTGCCCGCTTCACTTGTGTCACCCTTCTTCCCCACCTGGGGGGGCTCTGTGTTCTACCGGCATGATCCCTGAGGTCACGTGCCTTGGGTGGTTCTCTCCTTTGTTTTGCATATTTAGTCCCTGGCATAGGCGAGCCCTAGGACCGCTCACCAACCCCTTCAACGCCGCTAGGCCCACTCCGCTATAGTAGGCCTCCTTGTTGGTGTGGCTGATCGTCTGCCCTTCTCCCCATGTCTCAATGCCTGAGTTGCTGCTTGCCGCTTACTTGGGGAGGCCTGCCGCTTCTCTGGACTCTCATTCACATTCGCCTCTGCTGGGCCTCTGGGTGCGCTTCTAGGTGCGCTTCTAGGAGCCTCGCAGGGGCTCACTCCCATAACATCTTCTGGCCCCCCAGTCTCCAGGATGCTCAGGCCCCTCTGAAGCGTGGTCCTGATCCCTTGTCTCTGCTGCTCTCACCTGGCTTCTCTGGGCCTCCCTCTCCTTCGAGCGCCCACCAAAGTCTCGAGGGCCGCACTCGCTCTGTCGCACTGAAGGAGAGAGGAGGCCTCCTCTGCCTATGTCCAGGCTGTTAGCCGCTGCACCTGCTGCTCACATCCATACCGCTGCAGTCCACTCACCTCCTGGGGACCAGCTCCACGTTCTCCAGGATTTGCCCTGCTCGCTTTCCCCAGTGAATATCAAGCTCTGTGCTCAGGCCTACCACATGGGATCCCTAGCAGTTCTGCGTCCACCACCGCTCCGCTCCTCTGGTGCGGCCCTGGGGAGTCTCCAGGCCCTGTTCCAGGGCTTGTAGTGGGACAGGAGGGGACACTCTAGGTCTCTGTACACTACCGCTTGGATAGTGCTGTCGGCTGGGTTTTCCGCAACATCGTCATGGGCGCTGCCATCAAGGCTCACCTCCCGGCTATGGTTGGATTTTGTTATTCTCATATTTTAGGTCTTTGGGACGGGTTTCTCCGTCTCCAACACCCACCTCACCCTCTGTATGATTATGAAGGCGCACTGCAGAAGCTGTCCCATTCAGGGGGTCAGGATGGCATTCGATGGCGGCTGGTTGACAGGAGCTTGCACGCTGTGCTGTTCACTTCATCAGCACCAAGCCACACCACTCCGGGGAAATTCGATTTTTATTTTCTTTTCCATTTTTTCTATTTTACCCAAATGAAAGATGCCCTTTTTTAAATCACCCCTAGCAGTGTCTGCTTATCATCATTGCCTGCACACACACTAAATTACCAATACTGTGCAGCTCTATTCAATGCCACGTGGTCGTGGGCTCTTGCTAACGACTGCCTCCTGCCTACACTGCGGTTATCAGAGCTCATAATTAATTACACTGTTGATTTATTATTTGCAGACTACAACACCAAACTAAGTATAACATTTATCAAAACCTATACAATATCCTTTTATTATGCTTCCTTTAACAACTTTTTTATATCACTTATAGATTTACCTGAATAATACATTTCACACTGCAAGTGCAAATGTACACTTAATGATAGTCTACACTGTGGATAGCATAAGTCACAATTTGAACCTCACTTTTTCTTCATTAGAAACCTGAATTTCTTTTTTGGAGACAAAAATGGCTACGCCACTGGAAGAATCAACTGATTCTGATAATTTTGTTGCTGAAAAATTCATAACCATCGATAGCACTTTCCCCCCCTCAAAATACATACAATTCAGTATGCAACATTCAATTCTTTGAGTGCATCCCGATCAGAACACACATCATTGCAGGATGAGCACACGCTAAACACCAGGCATAGCACTAACTCAGTGCACCATAAATATTCACCATGAGCCTTTATTAGCGTAAAATTCTGTAGTAAAGAAAAATTGTCCCCAGTGCGACCTATCTGGACCACACATCATCGCAGGTTATGTATACGCTGAGTCCCAAAGGTACTACTAACTCAGTGCACCATTATTCATCACCACATGGCACTATTCAGGCAGAATTTAACTGATTCTTCATTTATTATGTATAAAGTGCAGTACCAAATAAAGTAACCTCCCTCAAACAAAATCGCCACTCGCCCTTACTAAGCCAGAATTTATAAGAGAAAAAACATTACTATCAGTACGTCCTGCCTAGTCCACATATCATCACAGGCTCCACAGAACCTTATTATTTCAGAAACCACTAACTCAGTAGAAGCCAAAATAAGTATAACACCTATCAAAATCGAGACAATATCCCTTTAGTATGCTTCCTTCAAGATTTTTTTTTATATCACTTATAGATTTAGTTGAATAATCAAATGCACGCAGCATACATGTTCCATCTTCCTGTGTGATTTCTTTAAGTTGAATAAATAACTGTAACATCAGAACGACCCCGTGAGTGCGGCCATTCTTTTCTTTTGCCGGGGAGGAAGTTTCGAGCAGTGTGTGTGTATATATATATATATATATATATATATATATATATATATATATATTCACTGAAAAAACCATAGGTTATAGACCATATATAGTTAGGGATTAGCATTTAAAAAACCTTATTTTATTTGCACAAAACCATTGAAATTCCATATATAGTTAGTTGCACTAACTATATATCGCGGACCCGCAATCCACTGCTAATGATGTCACATATTACATCATTCATGACATGGTCAGTGACATCACTGATGACATCACTGATGACATCTCAAATGACATCACTGATAACATCACTGATGACATCACTGATGACAACACCCAGTGACTGTATGTTTCTGTAAAGTTAAAATATGTCTTACATTTTGAAGAATGAGTGGATGTATAAGTGTCTGGATGAAGGATTTAGTAGGTGCATGACTGACTGTATGAGAGAATGATTAAATGTGTCTCACTGAGTGTATGGGTTAGTGATTAAAGTGTCTTCATTTGGCAATCATTATTTATGTTGTTCTGTAAACTGCTGCATGTTCAAATCAGTAGCTATATCAGTAACTATATGGGTTATTGAATGGTTGCCCAAGTATTTGTATGGGAGACTGAGTATGTGTGTGGGTGGCTGGGAGGTGTATAGCTCTGTGCATAGATGTGTGAGCAGTTGATTCCCTAGGTGTATGGGTTCAAAAGTGCATGTAGAAACAGCTGTATGGACAGTTGACTGTGTGCATGAGTATATTGGTGAGTGAATGGATATCTCAGTGCTACATGTCAAAGTAAGTACATATGTAAAACACACTCCATGTGAGAGTTGACATATATAAATAACTGAACATAAGAGCCAGTGAATGTGTGAGTGGCTGTATGAATCATTGTGAACTTGTATCAAGGATTGTATAAGAGAGTAAATATGTGTTACTATATGTTTGAATAAGTAAGGTGTGTATAACTGTATAGTTGAGGAAATGGAGATGTGATTGATTCTTTGCATGACTGACTAGGTGTGTGAGTAACTCCATGGATGTGTGACAGTCTGTGAGTGCCTGTTTACACTGAGTGTATCTAAGGTTATATTAGAGTCTGAAGATGTATTATCACATAAATGATATCATCAGTGATGTAATCAGTAATGTCAAATGAGATGTCAGTGATGTCATCAGTGATGTCATTTGAGATGTCATTTGAGATGTCATCAGTGATGTCATCAGTGATGTCATTTGAGATGTCATCAGTGATGTCATCAGTGATGTCACTGACCATGTCATGAATGATGTAATATGTGACATCATTAGCAGTGGATTGCGGGTCCGCGATATATAGTTAGTGCAACTAACTGTATATGGAATTTCAATGGTTTTGTGCAAATAAAATAAGGTTTTTTAAATGCTAATCCCTAACTATATATGGTCTATAACCTATGTTTTTTTCAGTGAATTTTCAAGGTTTTGTAAATGCAAATTCCTAACTATATATGGTCTATAACCTATGGTTTTTTCTGTGAATTTCATTGGTTTTTTAAAAGCTAATCTCTATAGCTGTAAAATATATTCTTTATTAAGTGACGTATCACGTAGCCCGTGAGACGCCTCATGATGCATCGCATAACCGTGACGTATCGTCTCTGCAGCGCAAACCAAACCCAAAACGTAAGCGCGCCAGAACACGCTTAAAGATATATATATATTTTTTTAACCTTAATTAGACAAAATCCACACGTGCACATATCACAAACGTTCAAAAAACACAATATGTCGGACTCCCGTTACGCTGCCGGTTAGCTGCCCGGTTAACGTACCAGGAAGCACCTTTACCGCGAAAAATCGCAATTTTTTTTTCTTTTGCCCCGCAGGGAACTTTAATAGCCCCCTCATCAATCCTAGGGGTTCAGGAGGGGTCTGCCTTACCCCTTTCATTCATTTACACCTTTTTTTTTCCACCTCTTGTCTCTCGATCCTACCGAGAGACAAGATGGCGGCCGCTCCGGACTGTTTACAATGTTGACAGCCAATCAGCTACTCCTCAGACTCCCGTTACACTGCTTCCCGGTTAGCTGCCTGGTTAGCTGCCCGGTTCGCGTACCAAGACGCGTCTCTACGGCGAAAAAATCGAATTTTTTTTTTTTTGGGGCCCCGCGTGGCTCTATAATATCCCCCTCATCAATCCTAGGGGGTCAGAAGGGGTCTACCTTGCCCCCTTTCCTTCATTTCCCCCTTTGTTTTGGCCTCCTCTTGTCTCTCGATCCTACCGAGAGACAAGATGGCGGCCGCTCCGGACTGTTTAGAATGTTGACAGACACCGGAGAGCCAATCCGCTTCGCTTCGCAAAGTTCCGATACGCGAAAAGTTCGCGAACCGGAACGCTACCCGGAGCGCTGTTACAGATATATATCTTGTTTTAAACGTTAATTTCTCAAAATCCACTGAAGCACATATATTGAGACCTAGCAAAGGCACATCGGGCTAACAGTCCCTACAATTTTGCCAAGTTTCGTGGAAATCCATTCAGCCGTTCGGGCTAAAAGTGAGGCCAACCGCCCTATGGAAATTAACATGGGAAAAACGCGTTTTGGGACCCCCCTTTTTTCTCGGCCCCCCCTTGACGAACCCCCCCCAAATTTCCAGGAGCTGCTCAAAAACAAAATGTGCCATTTTCCTGAAAATTTCAGCCAAATCCGTCCACAAACGCCAAAGTTATTAGGCATAGAATTTTCAAAAGTTCCATAGAGAAAAAATCCTAACTATATATACCTACTGGCTATCGCCAGTAGGTAATATATATATATATATATATATATATATATATCGGATGTAATCCCCGACTGCCTTCACAGCGTGAGCAAAACCAGCCCTTCAGCATTATGCGTTTCGACCTGGTAATGGTCTTAGTCATATGCCAAATGAGGAGTCGTTGTTTTCCAGTCTTTAAATACCATTGAACAACAAAACAGTGAGGAAGGACTAACAAGCTCGTTCACGGTTCATATCATGTTCATTAGAACGCTTTACGTGAATTTTACACATGGGAGATCAAATTTGCATGTTTTACCCATCCCTACATTTAACCAATAAGTCCCAAATGTTATGATAGTAAATTGTTCAAGTGGCTCATTTGATCACCAAGTTCTTGAACTACCCAGTCCATATGCAATATTGTAAGTCTTCAAGCATTGCCATGTCCTTCCAATTTTTAAACACTTTTGTACTTTCTTTCTCACAAAATGTAATCGCAATGTAATACTGTTGCAGCCTTGAAAAGGGCTTGGTAACATTTTTAAAGCGTATTTGTGAAGAAATGTTCATCCTCACCTAATTAAAAGGATTGTTGTGCTGGTACCTGTAAGTGCTTGTATTGTTCACTCCTCCGTCGTGTCAGGATTAAATAACCAGGACAAACTCTGGCTGCTTCCAAATATTCAAATCGTTAGCAGGCAGGCCTTCCAGTGCATCGGCAACCATAGTAGCCTGTGCTTGCAGTGGCCCAAACTTAGCCAATTCAGTCAATAAGCAGGCAGGAAAAGCGTTCGAGTTCACTAAAGACGAAAATACTGTTCCTACTCCCTTCTTTGCAACAGTAGGGAATGCACTGGACTTCAGAGGGGTAACAAGGTTTGTGGTTGCTGCTTGACCAGGGCTTACACCCCAGTCAACCAACAACCTGATTTCTTACATTTTCGATCTTTATATGTGTTGTTGTACCTTACTGTCTTTGTTTTACTATGCTTAAGTTCTATAAAACACTTTGTTGTCTTTGTATTTTTTGCATAAAATGTATTAAAATGTATTAAAAGTCATTGTTGTGCCTCTGTGTGTCTTTCCTTCCATGGGTTTGTGTAAGAGTTGGAAAGTGAATGTACCTGTATTTTACAGAGCCTTCTAATTATGACTTTGGATTCTGCACTCACATGTCCCTATGTAGTGACCCCACTATGGAACTGCACCTTCACCTCCAAAGAAGAGTCTTCTATGTTACAAATGTTCAGGTTCCAGAGTGTCGCAATGACACTGTGACTGATTGATTGGCAGTGTACACAAACGTATACTTGTGTATGACTCTGACTTCATCAATATTGCCATACCTCCATTGGAGTGTTCCTGTGTGTACCCCTCAGGGTTTATCCGCATGAGACATGGTGTGTTAAAACCTGACCCTGAATGGACTGTGACAGCATCACTGTAAATGTGCCTCTGTTGGAATGCCAGAGTCAGTAGTGGTATTTATGTTTACATTTGTGAATGTGAGCCTTAATCAGTGTACGAAAACCTATCTGTGTCTAGGAATCTGACATTTTCACTGTACCTTTCCCTCCATTGGTGTGTTCTGACCCCTGAGTGTGCATCAGAGTGAACTGCAATGCGTGCAAACCTTGAACTTTGAAGGATGTTGACTTTAATATTGTACCGTTGCCTCCAGTTGAGTGTTCTCGTCCCTGAGTGTTCATCTGAGCGTGTGACAGTGTATGCAGGCTTGAAACTGAGTAGGATGCTGACTGCAGCACTGTACCTTTGCCTTCATTGCAGTGTTTCAACCCCTGAATGTAGGGCGTTCTGGTCCCTCAGGGTAGTCTGGAGTGAGCATCTGAATTCATGGTGATATTCTTATACCTCAATCTCTATTGGAGACTGAAAGTGTCACTGTAACTTTGTCTTTGTTTGGCTGTCGTGATCCCTGGTGATAGCCTTAAAAGGGCATCTGGGTGATTGCAGTGTGCAGGACTTGTTCAATGATGCAATCAGCATCCAACACATTTGCCTCAATTGGGGTGTTCTGATCCCTGAGTGTATCGCTAAGAATGCATCTGAGTGATTGGTGCTGGTTTGAATCCTGGACCTGTGTCGGACACTGACTGCATCACTGTACCTTTGTCTCCATTAGGGTGCTATAGTGCCAAAGTGTAGCCCCCATGTGCATTTGACTGAGTGGTGTTATGTACAATCTTGAACCTGTGTTGAACCCTGACTTTGTCACTGTTCCTTTTCCTCCACTGGGTTGTTCTCATCCCTGAGTGTAACCCTGAGTGTGCATCTCAGTGAGTGGTAGTGCATCCATACCTGGACCAGTGTTGGATGCTGACTTCGTCACTGTACCTTTGCCTCCAGTGGGGCGTTCTGATTCCTATGTGAAGCCTGGGGTATGCTTATGATTGAGTGGTGGTGTGCGCAAACCTGTGACAAATTAACTCAATATACATGTAAATAGAACCCTTAATAATTTCTCTCTCGCGCACCACAACAAAGGTATTACTAAAAGGATTTTACATAAAAATATTGTTTCTTATTAAATTCACCATCAATTACATAAGAAAGAATTGTATGTATCATTTAAAAAATAATTGCTAAAATCAAGTTATTCAAAACATAGATAATTACAATATTGCACATCCCATTTTGTAAGTCATTTTTTCTCAATAATTCATACAAATTTGATGGAGGATTCCAAGATTATCCAAATTGATCATGAAAATATCTACAAGACTGTAAAACCTGGACCTATGTTAGATACTCAATGCATCACAGTACATCTCCCAACATTGGAATAATTTGATGCCTGAGTGTAGACCCAAGTACGCATCTGAGTGGGAAAGTGCTCATAACCGGACCTGTGTTGGATGCTGATTGCATCACTGTGCCTTTGCATCCATTGGGGTGTTCTTATACCTGAAGGTAGCCCTGAGAGAGCATATCGGTGAGTGGCAGTGTACACAAACCTGAACCTATGCTTGAAGCTGATTGCCGCACTTTTCGCTTTGCCTCTATTGGGGTGTTCTGATTCCTGGGTGTATCCCTGAGGATACATCTCAGTGATGGGCAGTGGTTGGAATCGTAGACCTGTGTTGGACGTTAACTGCGTCACTGCATCTTTACCTTCATTGGCGTGTTGTGATCCCTGAGTGTAGCCCTCAATGTACATCTGAGTAAGTGGTAGTCTGAGAAAACCAGGACCTATGTTGGTCCTTGCCTACGTCACTGTACCCTTGCCTCCATTGTGCTGTTCCTATCCCAGAGTATAGCCCGGACTATGCTCCTGAGTGAGCTGTGGCATGTGCAAACCTTTACCTGTGGTGAATGCTGAATGCATCACTGCATGTTTGCCTACAGTGGGAAGATCTGATCCCTGAATCTAGCACCAAGTATACATCTGACAGAGCAGCAACGTGCTCAAACCTGGACCTGTGCTGGACTCTGCTTGCATCACTGTATTTTTTCCTCCACTGGGGTTTTCCGCTCACTGAGTGTTTTTGAATAAGTGGTGGTGTGCGCAATCCTGGACCAGTGTTGGATGCTGACTATGTCACTGTACATTTTCGTTCTTTGGGGTGTTACGATCCTTCTGTGTAGCCCTGAATTTATTTCATAGTAAGTGGCTGTGCGTTCATACCAGACCTCTGTTGGATGCAGAGTGCATAATTGTATTTTTGCCCCCACTGAGATGTTATATTAGCTCTCTGTGTAGCACTGAGTGTACTTCTGAGGGGAGTGGTGCACCAGTGTTGGACATTGATTGTTTCACTGTATTGTTTCTTACACTGGATGCTTCCATTTGTGTGTGCTTCTGAGTGGTGGTGTGTGCAAACTTGCACCTGTGTGGAAGGAGCACTGGCTCAGCGGAGATGCCTCACTGCTGTAAAGTTTGAGCTGGCGGCTCTCCCCATCCGACCACCATCCTACTCAAGGATTTGGCCCATTTATCCACGCATTGCGGACCCCAGGAATGACCTGGATTGCCTGCTTGCCCCCTCTGAGTTTCTGGAGGGAGCACCCAAGGAGCCTTTACCAACATGGCCGCTGGTTCGGCAGAGATGCCTCGCTGCTGTGGAGTCTGAGCTGGCGGCTCTCCCCCCTCCAACCGGGAGGAGTGGTGATTGCAGCGAGTAGCCTGCAAGGAACTGCTCCAGAGTAATCCACGGCTGGAAACCAGAGCCTGTGGAAACCGGAGCCTGAAGTGAGTGATGGCGGTCCTGCAATTTAACCCTAGACATGCCATTTTGCTGCTGTTCTCGGCCGCTTTTATCTGGATCCTGACCTGCCATCTTGTCCATTCCCTCGTCCTTTACCCTTTTCCCTCGTTTTCCCCTTGATGATCCTCAAATGTTTCTTCCCTTTTCTGTTTAGTCTTTTCTCCATACTCTTGTATCCCTCCCGCCCTCCCTTGGTGCTGTGACTGTGTCCCCCCTCCGAATCCACTCAATTGAACTCTGCTCTCCTGTTTTTTTATTGGGGGTCTTGACTTGACAAAATCTACTATGTGTATATATATGTATATAGAGATAACTCTAATTACTAGTATATGCAGTAGACCTTTGTACTCTGCACCATTCCTATGTGACTCTTAGAGTATATCCATTTGTATCTCTTCCTTGAGTGACTTTATTACTTGTACATTTGCATTTTTTCTTTCTGTTTATATCTCTTCCTTGTGTGACTTTATATCTTGTACATTTGCAATGTTTTTTGTTTGTATCTTTTATGTAACACATGTAATCCTAAGTCCTTATGTTTTGCAACTGATTCTTATGTAAAGCGCTCTGACACCTTCAGGTAAAGTTCGCGCTATAAAAAAATCATATTAAAAAAAATAAAAACATACCTTTGCCTCCACTGGAGTATTCTGATCTCTGAGTGTAGCCCACGTGGTACTTCTAAGTCAGTGGTAGTGTGTGCAAACCTGGACCTGTGACAGGCATTTTCTTCTATCCATGTGTGCTGTAGAATGCAGCACACATAGACACACTTCCTGGGAAGGCATATCTTTTTGGTGCATTCCATGGTTTATCAGTTTTGGGCAAATCTGGGAGTGCGTCTAAAACCATTGGAGTTGAGAGGGAACACCCACGCAAACCCCATGGAATGCCTCCCTACCGCAGAGTAAGGCAACGCAGTGATTTGCACTGCGTTGCTTTACATGAGATTTATGAAGCCACCCAGAGCCACACAGAGTGGCCTTGCATAGCTTTATAATAATCATTTTTCAGATGAGTGATGCATGCACCATGTTACAAGATGACGCAACTGGGGTCATAAATATGGCCAAGAGTCTAGTGACAGCTGTGTTGTCAAGCCAGACCTACACTGAATTGCTTTCTGACCAAAGTTCTAAAGTCATAGCAAAATTTGGTGCAAATCCTTTTAGCTGCTTGGGCTGTAAATATCAATCAATCAATCAATCAAAGCATTTATAAAGCGCACTACTCACCCGGAGGGTCTCAAGGCGCTAGGGGAGGGGGGGTCCGCTACTGCTCGAACAGCCAGGTCTTGAGCTGCTTCCTGAAGGCGAGGTGGTCCTGGGTCAAGCGGAGGTGGGTCGGGAGGGAGTTCCAGGTCTTGGCGGCCAGGTAGGAGAAGGACCTTCCTCCTCTGGTGGCTCTTCGGAAGCGGGGAACGGCGGCGAGGGTGTTGTCGGTCGAACGAAGCTGGCGTGTGGGAGCGTAGAAGTTGATGCGGCTGTTGAGGTATCCTGGGCCTTGGTTATGTAGGGCTTTTTGTGCGTGGGTGAGGAGATGGAAGGTGATTCTCTTGTTGACCGGGAGCCAGTGCAGGTCTCTCAGGTGTCCGGAGATGTGGCTGCGACCGGGGATGTCCAGGATGAGTCGTGCTGAGACGTTCTGGATCCGCTGGAGTCTTTTCTGGAGTTTGGCGGTGGTACCGGCATAGAGGGAGTTGCCGTAGTCCAGACAGCTGGTGACGAGGGCCTGGGTGACCGTCTTCCTGGTCTCGGTGGGGATCCACCGGAAGATCTTACGTAGCATGCGCAGGATGTTGAAGCACGACGAGGAGACGGTGTTGATTTGTCTGGTCATGGAGAGGGAGGAGTCCAGGATGAAGCCCAGGTTGCGTGCGTGGTCTGTTGGTTTGGGTGCGCTGCCCAGGGCGGGGGGCCACCAGGAGTCATCCCAGGCGGAGGGTGAAGATCCCAGGATGAGGACTTCCGTCTTGTCCGAGTTCAGTTTCAGGCGGCTGTTCATCATCCACTTGGCTACGTCTGTCATCCCTTCGTGTAGGTTGGTTCTGGCGGTGGCGGGGTCGTTGGTGAGGGAGAGGATCAGCTGGGTGTCGTCAGCGTAGGAGATGATGTTGAGGTTGTGTTGGCGTGCGATGGCTGTGAGGGGGCTCATGTAGACGTTGAAGAGGGTTGGGCTGAGCGAGGAGCCTTGAGGAACGCCGCAGATGACTTCGGTGGCTTCTGATCTGAACGGGGGGAGGCGGACTGTCTGTGTCCTTCCGATGAGGAAGGAGATGATCCACTCCAGTGCCTTCTCCTGGATTCCGACGTTGCTGAGGCGCTGCACTAGGGTACGGTGGCAGACAGTGTCGAAAGCCGTGGAGAGGTCTAAGAGAATGAGGGCCGCTGTTTCTCCATTGTCGAGCAGGGCTCGGATGTCATCGGTGGCTGCGATCAGGGCGGTCTCGGTGCTGTGGTTGGCCCGGAAGCCAGACTGCGAGGGGTCGAGGGATCCGTTCGTCTCGAGGAAGGCGGCCAGCTGCTTGTTGACAGTCTTCTCAATGACTTTTGCAGGAAACAGGAGCAGCGAGATGGGGCGGTAGTTCTTGAGGTCGGTGGGGTCGGCTGATGGCTTCTTTAGTAGAGCGCTGAGTTCGGCGTGCTTCCAGCTCTCCGGGAAGGTAGCGGTGTCGAAGGAGGTGTTGATGATGTCCCGCAGGTGGGGTGCGATGACAGCGTCGGCCTTGTTGAAGACCTGGTGAGGGCAGGGGTCAATCGGAGATCTGGAGTGGATGGAGTTCATCGTGCGGACGGTGTCTTCGGTGCTGATCGGGGTCCAGGCGCGGAGGGTGGTGGTGGGGGGCGGTGGTTCAGTCGTGGCATGCGTCGGTTGAGTGCTGAAGCTGTTGTGTATGTCCGCGATCTTGTTGTAGAAGTAGGAGGCGAGGGAGTTGCAGAGGTCTTGTGAAGGGGTGATGTCGTTGTTTCCGACGTTGGGGTTGGAGAGCTCTTTAACGATGTTGAAGAGTTCCTTGCTGTTGTGTGCGTTGTTGTCCAGTCGTTCATTAAATGCAGTTTTCTTGGTGGCGTGGATCAGTTGGTGGTGTTTTCGGGTGGCGAGCTTGAGGGCAGTCATGTTGTCCGGTGTTGGGTCTCTGCGCCAGGCTTTCTCGAGGGCTCGGCAGTTCCTCTTAGAGCTCTTGAGTTCGTCGGTGAACCATGGGGCTTTCTTGCTGCCGGGTCTGCTAGGTGGGGTCCTCAGAGGGGCGAGGTCGTCTGCGCAGTTGCTGATTCACTTTGTGAGGTTGGTGGCCGCCTGGATGGGGTTCGTTGCGCCGGTGGGAGGGTTTTTGCTCAGGGAAGTCGCGAGCTGGTCGGCTGTGATCTTGTTCCAGCTTCTGCGTGCAACCTGTTGCTGGTGGTGGTGGATCGTGGTCCTTCTGAGGCTGAAGTGGACTTAGCTGTGGTCCGTCCAGTGGAGTCTGGTGGTGTGGCTGAAGGTGATGTCCTTGTTGGATGAGAACACGGGGTCGAGTGTGTGTCCGGCGTAGTGGTTGGGGGTGGTCACCAGCTGCTTGAGTCCGAGGTTTGCGAGGTTGTCCAGCAGGGTGGTGGTGTTGCGGTCGTTGTTGTTCTCCAGGTGGAAGTTGAGGTCCCCGAGGAGGATGTAGTTAGCGGAGGGGAGGGCGTGCAGGCTGATGAAGTCGGCGATGTCTTCGCTGAATTGTGTGCGTGGTCCTGGGGGTCTGTAGATGAGGGTGCCTCTGAGGGTGGTCTTGGGGTTGATGTGGATCTGGAAGTGCAGGTGTTCGGCGGGTGCGAGGGTGTCGTCGGTGTTGGTCGTGATGTGGATGGTGTTCCTGTGGATGATGGCGATGCCTCCTCCTGTCTGGTTGACACGGTCCCTCCGGATGATCTTGTAGCCATCCGGGATGACGGTAGCGATGTAGGGCGCTGAGGAGGCGTTCATCCAGGTTTCCGTGATGAAGGCGACGTCAGGGGCTGTGGTATCGAGCAGGTTCCAGAGCTCGACGGCGTGTCTGTGGACGGAGCGGGTGTTGAGCAGGATGCACTTCAGGTGGCTGCTGCTGGTGCTCATCTTGGTCGGTGCTGGTGTAGTGCAGGTCCGGATGCAGGTGAACTTGCAGGAGTGGCAGCAGAAAGGTCCGTAGGTGCGTCTCGGGGTGGCTCGGTAGCACCCCGGGATCCGGCCGGCGTTGAGTGCGTTGAGCTCGGTGGCGTCGTAGATCCGGCGCGTGGGCTGGTGTCTGCAGGGGCCAGGGGTTCTGGCGCTGGGCGCGGTCCAGACGCGGACGGGCACAGACGGGCTTACCTTTTGCGCACCTTCGTCGCTCAATCGGTGCTCCCGCTGCGCGCGTCCGCTGCGCGGTCGCTCTGGTGGCGTCATAAGTAGGGGGACGGCAGGGCGGGTCAGCTGGGTGGCGGGAGGGGGGAGGCCAATGGGCTGGTGGTGGGCGGGGCCGCAGGGGGGCAGCGGCGGGAAAAACTGGCGGGCGGGTGGCTCAGCAGTGGCTGGGCCGCTCGGGGGGCAGGGAGGGCGTCGGCGGCGGCAGGAGCTTGGCAGGCGGGTGACAGAGCTGGAGGCAGGAGCAGGAAGCGGCAGGAACAAGGAGGTGACCCGGCCTGGTGAAAGGCGCAGTGGTCACTCCCGATCACACCCGGCGGTCCCCTTAAGTAGGGGGACGGGAGGGCGGGTCAGCTGGGTGGAGGGAGCAGGGCGGCCAATGGGCTGGTGGTGGGCAGGGCCTCAGGGGGGCAGCGGCGGGAAAAACTGGCGGGCGGGTGGCTCAGCAGTGGCCGGGCCGCTCGGGGGGCAGGGAGGGAGGCGGCGGCGGCGGCAGGAGCTTGGCAGGCGGGTGACACAGCTGGAGGCAGGAGCAGGAAGCGGCAGGAGCAAGGGGGTGAAAGGCGCAGTGGTCACTAAAATGTGTGTCACTAAAATGTGAAATCTCTTGTATTTAAAAGCCTAACTTAATTATTTTCCTATGACTGTAACTTCTCAAAAAATGACGTGCCAAACCAAAGCTGAAATTCACCCACAAGCTCACAAGTTATTGACAAATAAAAAATACCTTTAAAAAATGCTTTTTCAATGGAAGGAGCAGCTGAACCATTTCTGCACATATGTATATGGTTTCCGGTTTTGTTTTTATAACGGTAACTGAACTTTAACTGTGGGGTTTTCTGTGAATTTCTGGGGCTTTTTAAATATAATTTAGGTTCTTTGCACCTTAACCTATATTTAAATCTAACCATTGCTGTACAAACATTTGTGCTGTGACCTGTACGGAATAGCTGCAGTTATTGTTAGAAAACATTTGTAGACAACTTACCCATTGTACGTCATAGTGTGTAGACTTATGAAGTGGGGGTTGACCTCATACCATGCTTTATGGAAAGGTCCTTGTGTCCTAACAGTACCAGGGACTGTATACTCCGACACTGAACTCAAACATGCACCAATAGCTATTCTGCACTAAGTACTTCCTCGACTGTACACAGTAGGGGAAGACAACCCTGTCTGTGCACATTGGAGGGTGCATGAAGTGTCCTCTGGCCAGTCCCCTGCAATAAATCGTTCTGGAGCATTAAACATGCACAGCATTCAACATGAACAGACTTCGGTTGTCTGTAGTGGAGATGAAACTGATGGTTGCAATGTTGTGCACTAATGACAGGGGTGCAGAGCCTAGACTCGGGCAAGTTGCTTCTCACCAGTCTCCTTGGCCAACTGACTTTGGCGATGCACAGGGAGACCCACTCTGGTCTGAGAAAGTTAGCCTTGCCTTTGCCTATCAGGTGGCAACCATGTGTGCCCATCTGTAGTGGGCTCCCACATGCCTGAGAAGTTTGCAATGGTAGTTCAGCAAGTTCAGGAAGCTTTCCCAGGATGGGAACTAATCGTTATGCTGTTGCTTTATGGTAACTACCTTTGCCCATGCCCAGCGGACCCCTCCAGCCCATGAAACATGCTACCTTTAGGTCCATAGCTTAGCTGTAACTGCATTTACCAATGCACAGGCAAATTGTGATTCCTTAGGAATTTGCAAATAATTGTGAATTCTTAAATTGCACATGAGAAACACTTTCATGCATCTCCAAAGCGCCGCGTGGATTGCCTGCAAGTGGGGGCTTGTGCCTGTGGCCAAACCCCAACCGAGTAAAAAAGAAACATAGAAATTCACTGAAAAACACAAAGGTTACAGGGACATAGTCGGAAAATAGAATTTAAAAAAGCTTAGAAATTCTCTAAAAAAACAAAGGTTACAGAGGTGTTATAGTTAGGTTCCGAATTTACGCACACAAAACTATAGAACATTAGCTTTTGTAGTTATAGTTATCTCAGGTAGCTATAAATTGCACCCTTGCCACACACTGCTAATTACCGCACATATTACATCACTCATGACATCTTCTATGACATCATTGATAATATCAGGGCAACCTTTGCCGTAAAATTATTGATGAAAAACCTGTGCATGGTGGGGCCGCGAGTTATAGTTACCTTAGGGCATGAGTTATAGTTACTTGAGATAACTCTAACTATAACAGTTTAACGTTTATGGGGCACATACATCAAAGGTTTTTGCAAATCGCACCGTTTGCAATCGCAAAAACATTTGATGCATGTGCCCCATAGACGTTACCTGAGAACTATAACTACAAATGTGCAATTTAAGAATTCACAAATATTTGCAAATTCCTAAGGAATCACAATTTACGATTCCTTAAATGCACCGCAATTTAAAAAAAAGTATCATATCTGCAGCAGATCAGCAGATTCACCATGAATTTGATGTAACATTTTTAAAAATGGTCCATGTGCGCATTTTGTTTGGGACTTGGGCTCAGTCCCGAGACCCAAGATGGCTGCCAACACTTCTTGGTTGAAATGTTGGCAGCCAATCAGATCCTCGATATCTCCCCCCAAAAATCTGTAACAACTCCAAAACTACTGAATGGATTTACACTAAATTTAAAAAATGGCTCTTTCTGGATGACCAAGTGCTAGCTTTCTGTCAAATTTGGTGTACTTCCTTTGAGCGGTTCAGCTTTAGTCATGTTCAAAATCCCTAGGGGAAATCGGATGGGGAAAACAGGTTTTGAGCCCCCCTTTTTTTCGGTACCTGTTGATGAATCACCCTGAAACTTTCCAGACAGGAGCTGAATGGATTTTGTACTAGTTTTGAGATGTTTTTGAAGATTCATCAAATGCACCCAAAGTTATAAGCAAAACATAAAAATCTAACGGCCAGATTCATGAAAGACCCGTTTTGCGAGTCTGAAATAGCGATTCATAAGGAATCGCTATTACAGACTCGCTAAACGAGATTCATGTAGGAATCGCAAAATGAAATGCGATTCCTACAGATTTCTTATTTGCGATTAGCAAATTGCTAATCGCAAATAAGGAATAACTCCCCATTCATTCCTATGGGCCAAAAGGCCCATAGGAATGAATGGGGAGTATTCCTTATTTGTGATTAGCAATTTGCTAATTGCAAATGAGATAGCGATTTAAAGGGTGCCAGAGTTGTCCAGAGGACACCCTGTAGCACCCATTAAATGCTAATTTAAACAGGTGTTGCGCACACCACATGTCCAAAGGACATGTGTGTGCTCAACATGCAACTCAGAAAAATGCTTTTAAAAGCATTTTTCTGAGTTTTGCTATTTACCACGAGGTTTGACCTTGCGGTAAATAGCGGGCCGAAATTGCGAATTCGCAAATTTTAAATGGATGATGAATTGCATTTAAGGAATCTCAAATAGAGATTCCTTAAATGTAATTCCTCGCAAAATAGCGAAATCGTTATTAACGATTTTTGCATTTGGGATGATGAATCCCAAATGCAAAAATAGCGCTCGCAAAGGGCCAGATTCTCAGAATCTGGCCCTTTGCGAGCCGATTTCGGCTTGATGAATCAGGCTGTCAGTCTACAGAAACTAGGTCATAACTATGTATATAAAAACTTAACATATGCACAATATTATACAGAATAGCAAGCAAACAACATAATAAAGCATAGCAAAGCATGAAACAACATGTCAAAACACAGTCTGGCACAGGACAATGTGACATAACATTCCCTAACATTGTACAGCATGAACAAAAGCCAGCCATAGCAAAACATGATACAAAACAAAGAAACTTACCATAACATAACAGATGTAAGGCTGGATAACACAAGACAAGAAACTAAATACTAACATAACACAGCTAGAACCCAAAACCTCACTCTAACACAACACAAAGCAACATAACAACACATATCACAGCATGACTGAACCTAACATAAAAACAAACATCATACCACGGCATAGCATAGCATGACTCAAAATATTGTAACATACCAAATAATAATGCACAGCATAATACAGCATACCAAAACACACAATTCTGTAAACAGACTGACACAGCACTACATAACATTACACACCCTAACATATCATAGCACAGCACAACAACACTGCCTACAATAGCACAGTATGTCACAAAATATCATACTACATGACATGCAGCACAGTGCTCTAGAAACAGCACAGCACACCATAACACATCACAGCAAATTAATCCATAACACATCACAGCACAACACAATATAACATGAAAACAAACCACAAGACAACATTACACATCAAATATAAGTAACAGAGCATAGCACTGCACAGCATACAACTTTATTTTATTCCCTTTCTCTGCCCTTCCACTTATGTTTGATAGAGGCACTGGGGAACTGAAACTAAGATAGTTTCACAAGACCACACACTTTGGAGAAGGTATAGTCACAACGGATATCTTGAGTTTTAAGAAATCAGCTCTTTTTTTTTTTTTTTTTTGAAAACCTTTATTGTGCAGTATCAGCAGACAGTTACGGGCCTACAACCACCTGGCCAGCCTCGGCTACGATATGTAGCACATTAGCAAATGTACGGTAACTCAGTAGCACACCAATAAAAACAGCAAGCATGTAAAGTTACACTGTAACCAGAGCGACCACTGAGATACAGGAGGAATTAAGGTTCATTTTTTAAATTTATAGAATATGAAGGATCAAATGCCGCACAGTCTAGCAATGAGTACCGATGGGCAATGCGTACAACAGAGCAGTTAAGCAGCAAACATTTTAGGATACCGGTGCTAAAGACTATCAAAAGGATAAACGTGAACCGTACAAGCAACACACCAGTCATCGCCCATCCCAGGTACGTAAGACAACCCTAGTACCTCCCACAGGACCGCGAGAAGCGGAGAACAACGAGAGGCACCCCACTAACCCAGCATATCGATCCAAAGGAAATGAGAGAAGAGAAAAGAAAAGAAAACACAAGAGAAAGAAGAAGAAAAAAGGCCCATAGTAACTAAGGGAAAACAAAACAAGAACCCCAGCCCCCAACCCCCCACCCTGCACCCCTGCAGAGGCTACGGCCTACCCCCCCCTGGCAGCGTGCCTGTCGCCCTCAAAACGAATACCCGAAATTTAGAGAGAAAGACGTAATCAGGAAAAGGCCATAGAGTAAAGAGTATACAAACCCAAGAGCCCCACCCCCCCACCCTGCACGTCGAAGAGGCTATGGCCCACCCCCCAACTAACGTGCCTGTCGCCCCAGAAATACCCCAATGAAAGGGAAAAAATGGGGGAAAGTCACTAAAACCAGACCCCTGCCCTCCCCCCCGCTCGCACCAAGTAGCTCAGGCTCGATCACAAATAGACCAACAAATCGACAAGCAATGGTGGCGTTGTAGTACAGATCAGTAAGGCGTCCTCATCACAATAATTGACCGGGCATCCGTCCTTCGATATATGGAAGAAGAATTCACCCCTGACCCATTTTGACCCTTCCATCAATACGTGGCCACTGAAAGTTAGCAATGCAGTACAACCTCAGACGATCAGGGTAACCAGGCAAGCAAGGCAGAGCCAACTCCGTGGGAGACACCAGCATCAAGGGGCTGAAAAGACAGCCCTTCCAGACCTGTAGGCGCAACAGCAAGGTTTCAGGCCAACCTCCCAAATCGCGACACAGTAAGGGCAACGCAGGTTGGATGGGCAAAGGAACAGTTCCATGGAGGCCATCCGCCTGCTTTGCAGTTTCAGGCCCCAATGCCGCACTCACGCGGTCGGTCGACTTGGACCAGAATGGAATGGGATACCGTATCAAAAGCAGCGCTGAAATCCAAAAGGATGAGTGCTGCTTAGCTACCACAATCAAGCTGCTGCCTAAGGTCCTCCATGACCCCCAACAGAGCTTATTCAGTACTGTGACCAGGACGAAAGCCAGACTGAGATGGATGAAATAGCTTATGTTTCGCCAAATGAGCGGAAAGTTGAGAGTTAATGTGTTTTCCAATATTTAGAAAAAGTGGAGAGAAGAGATATTTTGTATTTTTTTTGTATTTGTGGTATATTTGTAGAGCGCAGACCTGTCACCCCAAGGGCATCCTGGCGCTTTGAACGATGAGCCAACAGTTTCAGCGACTTAGCCTATCCTGGGGAAGAGGTGGGTTTTTAACACCTTCCTAATCAATCAGGCTGAGAGATCCTCAAGACTCCTTAGAGAGATTGGCAGGGAGTTCCAAAGTTTGGCTGCCGCTACTCTGAACGATCGGCCGCCCATCCTCACTCTCTGAAAACGCGGTACTACAAGTAGCCTGGATGTAGAGGAGCGTAAGGCTCGGGGTGGAAGGTACCAGGCAAACATTTTCTGCAAGGGGACCGGGCCCAGGCCATGAATGGCCCTGAAAACAATGCAAGCTGCTTTGTAGCGAACGCGTAGATGGACCGGCAGCCAGTGGAGTTCCTGTAGCGCTGCCGTGGATGAGCTGTGGTAGGGGCGGGAGAGGGCGAGTTTGGCAGCCATGTTTTGCACCCTTTGGAGCTTGCCCAGTAGTGTTATCGGGGCCTCCAGAAGTAGTGCGTTACAATAGTCGAGTCAACTTAAAATGGTACTCCGCACTACTTCGGGTCTGGTTTGCTCAGGGAGGAGGGGCAAAACTTTGCGCAGCATGCGAATCAGCATCATGCACGTTGAGGTGGTCTTATTTACGTGCAGATCAAGCTGCAAGTTGGGACCAAAAATGACACCCAAGTTGCGCGCCGATTTTGCAGCTGACACCGTCTCTGAAAATGACAAAGGCCAGAAGTCGTCTGGGAGATCCCGGGGGACTCGGTCGTTGGAACAGTACAGGACCTCTGTCTTAGTCCCGTTAAACTGCAGCGAGTTCAATCAGAGCCATTCCGCTGTTGCCTGCATGCACCGGTGAAAGGTTTCCAATGGGACTGCATCCTGTCCCTCCAGTGAAAAGACCAGCTGGGTGTCGTCGGCATAGTTAAATGCGGAGATCCCAAATGATTTAATAAGCTGGACCAGAGGGCGGAGGTAAATATTAAAGAGTATGGGGCTGATGGCTGAGCCCTGAGGTACTCCTTGTCCTACTCTCCTCTCCTCTGAACTGAAGGGAGGGAGCGATACCTGTTGCTGGCGGTTGTCCAGATAAGAAATCAGCCAGTCCCTGGCCTTATCTTTGACCCCGTACTCTTCCAGCCTCCTGATCAAGGTAGGATGGCTGACTGTGTCGAACGCGGCCGACATGTCGAGCAGCACCAAGAAGGCTGCCCGACCACTGTCGACTCGCGCCCGCAGATTGTCTAACACGGTCACTAGCGCGGATTCCGTCCCATGAGCTGGACGGAAACCGAATTGCGTCTCATCCAGCCAGATGTTGCCTTCTAAGAAGCCGGACAGCGTGCGGGTGACCAGTTTTTCCATGATTTTAACTGGAAAAGGAAGCAGGGAAATTGGCCGATAGTTGGAGAGACAGGCAGGGTCAAGCGTAAATTTTTTTAGGAGCGGAGATACCACTGCCTTCTTCCAGCAGTCTGGTACCGTCCCTGTTTCAAACGACTGGCAGCAGATGGAGTGCAGAGGCTGGAAAAGTTCCTCCTGAAACACCCTCCAGAATTTTGGAGGGAAAGGATCAAGCGGCGAGCCAGATGAAATCGTAAGAGCCAGGCTGCCAAACTCCTCCAAGGAGGGGAGGGGAAAGCTGCTCAGCTGGGGTCGACTGGACTCTATCGCCGGAGCTCCCAAGCTGAGTGCATGATCCTCTAGTCGGGGTCGACTGGAAGGCATAGGAAAGATATAGGCCTGAAGTTAGACCAGCAGAGGGGATCTAAACCAGTCTTTTTCAACAGTGGAAGCAGGAGAGTGTGCTTCTAGTTGCGAGGCAACTGGCCCAGATTTAGGGAGGAATTGAGGAGCTGAGCAAAAACCTCAAGGGAAGGCTCATCCAGGCATCTGAGCTTGGAAGGAGGGAGAGGATCAAGTGAGGAGCCAGACTTGATGTTTCCAATTAGATTTATCAAAGGAATTCAATCAATTGGGAGCCAAGCCTTAACTTGACAAGATTCATCAGATGCAAAATCAGGGGGAACAGTCACAGCATGGTCAGAAAGTTGAGTAGTAGTGGGAAAGATGAAAGATGAAGTTGTCATGAGAATAGGAATCCAACTTAAGCTCACGATGAATAGTCACAACTTTATTATGAAAAAACTGTGCAAGTTTATTGCAATGGTGTAGTGGAAGGGAGGGGGATGGCAAGAACATATTGGATGCAGAAAGTTCGGACACAACTTTAAATCGGGTTTTTGGGCGGGAGTAATGTTATCCATATAGAAGGATGCACGAGCAGGAGGGGCGCTAGAGGGTGCACATCTGTATGGCCGCACTTGCGTGAGGCTCCCGAGGTCCGGAATAATTATCCTGCAATTATCCTCCTAATGGCTTTAGGTGTGCGTCCAAAAATCGAGTGATCCGTACCTTGGTGCCTGAAGGACACTCAGTACAACTTTGGAGTGGAACGGCTGCGGCATACGCAGGCAGGAGCCAACTGTAATCTGACTGGCTGCAGAGGGACAGGCTGGCAGAAGTGCACGGCGGCAGGAGAGGCTGGGATAGCCCGTGGTTTGAAAAGCGGAAGCTGGGCCCCGTGGATGTGCGAGAGAAGCGGAGGAGCCCGTGATCCTGGGTGGAGTTGTGCCCTGTTTGGCCGGTGCTGACGCGGTACGGCTTCCTGGGTGCAGCGCTCCGTGGGGGCTAATTTTTTTAATGGTGCAGCGAGCCAGAACATCGGTGGACGACCCTACAGACTGGAAGGTGGCGGCGGCGCTGAGGGTGGTCGCGGCACAAAACGCGGCTGCCACTACGTGGCAACGTACATATTGGTGAGGGGCAGGGGCCAAGTAACGGGGGCTCATCCTTGTGTGCAGTCAGGGGCCGCAAGACTTGCTGAGTAGCCTGCAGCAAAGGAGGGCGAATGTGAGGCTGCATTGGGTGGCGGCGGAGGCCTCCTGACCCTGCCAGATTTGGTCCGGCTCCCCAGTACCCAACACTGCTGTGGCAGTGCCTAACATTGAAGGCCCGGGACTCCCGCCCGATCTGAAATATAGCCAGGATCCAGCCGAGTGAGGGAAAGCAGCGGAGAGCAACGAGCGGGGCCAGGAATGATCTGCCATGGGGCTGTGCGCTTGATGCCCGGCGCTGAGACCAGAGGTCCCCTCCGGTCGAGGTGAGGGCAGCAAGACTGGGCTACCATTGCGCTACGATTGGCGAGAGACGCTGATGCTGCCTGGGGACAGCCACTGAGGACTGGGCCATTGTGGGGGAGTCCTCCCCCTCACCCCCGTGCCTGCCGCCCTGGTGACCACCATAGGAAGCAGAGCTTCCCAGGAGGTGCAGGCAGGGTGCTGAAGGTTACGCTAATTTTTCATTTGGGAACACTGCAGTGGTGCCACTGCGCCCCTGGTATTGCCCAATAGACCGACGTTGCAACACACAGCCTGGCCGCCTACCAGGGAAGAACGCTAGAAGAGACGCCAGGTTGGCGCCCCTACGAGCCGGGCACAGCATCACCAAGTTGAAGCGGCTAGGTGGTTGGGCCTCCTCCCCTCAGGAACAGTGGGTGGCAGTGGTGTCCCAGAAGCTCGCTTACTGGTTGACGGCGTTCGTAGAATTCGCCACGCAAGGCGGTGGCACGTCTTGAGTGAGTGTACACACACAACGTAAAAGCTGCGCAGAACTCCCTGTTTCGCATGTAGTGAAACGCCCGAGGACACGATTGGCAAGCCAGACGCCAGGCAGCCGAAACTCACCTTCGAGACCGTTAAATCCAGCTCCAGAAGCAGGCAGCCTGACACGGGAGCAACAGGGGGAGAACAAGCTACTGGATCGCAAGGTGCGGACATGGAGCACATATTGCAAGAAATGCGACAGGGGTTCGCAACCGTTGTGGACAAGGTGGACCGCATGTCGTCTAGGATGGATGCAATTGCGCACAAATTGGACGCACACGAGGAACGAATAGTGGAATTAGAAAGGCGTATCTCGGACAATGATTACATTACAGCTGGACACTCGACTCAATTGGCTTGCATGGATAACATCTTGAGGATTATAGCAGCCAAGAATGAGGATTTAGAAGCGCGCAGTCAGCGCACAAACATACGCGTGGTGGGGATTCCGGAATCCACAAACACTGACAAAATGGAGGAATATGTAGAGAAGGTGCTACTTTCGGCTGTGGGGCAAGATGCCTTCTCCCCGTAATTCAATGTTGAGCAGGCACATAGGTCGTTGGGGCCGCGACCTGTCCCGGGAGCAGCACCCCGACCCATCATTGCACGGCTACTTAACTATCGTGATAGGGATGTGGGCCTACGGGCAGCCAGAAATATACAAACATTGACCTACGAGGGAAATGCATTTTCAATTTATCCTGATTTCAACCCCATGGTACAAGAAGAATGCAGAAAGTTCATAGACGTCAAGAAAATACTTTTAGAGGCGCAGATAGACTATGCCCTGCTATATCCAGCTCGTCTGCATGTGACGCATCAGGGCAAACAGAAATTCTTCACCAATCCTGCCCATGTGGAGGAATACCTACGATCAATGAAACGGCAAAACCGAGATCGAGAGAGCCGCAATGGGTCGCAGAGGTCATCACCGGCCAGAGAAGACGAACATCCGCACTGAGTGGACGAGTGCCGCACCACGAGAATCAAAGAACAGCTGGCAAGTATGGGAATGACAAAGCCTAATGACACTGGGACATAAGTTTGGATGTGCACCAGTTGTTGGCCATTATTGGACTCCGTACCACCTCTCCTGCAGTGGAGGATCCCTGGTGTTTCATCGTGGGGGTCCTTCATAGGAGAGGAGAACTTGTGAGGCCCTCTAGAGTAGGTCCCCAGAGGGTATCACCCACTAATGTTTGGTAGTGTTCTGAGTTTTGTGGAACTAAATTTTGTATGTTCCTATTGGGTAGGCAAGGGGGGGATGGACGAAGGGTGCTGGCAAGATTGGGTTGCTTCAGTGGGAGGGGGAAGGAAGGAGGGGGGATCACGGGGCATAGTTTGAGAGTTTATCGTCTTCGAATTGTGTGGTCCAACGAATAGAGGTCCAGAGGTACAAGTGGAACCAAGAGAACTATGGTATTATGAGACTGACAGGTGGGAGGCTGGCAGGGTGGTGGCCCGACCTTGTTCCCCATTGCTTAAGATGTGGATTGGTAGAAATGATGTCTGGGGCGGGTAACACTGACCTTAATATACTATCTTGGAATGTGAGAGGCCTGGGGTGTCTCCGTAAGAAGAGACAGGCTTTATCATACTTGGATTGTCACCACATACACATTGCTATGCTACAGGAGACTCTGCTAGCATAATAGGCCAATTAATTTTGTAAGTGAGTGGGCGGAAACTAGGCTTTTTTCGTCCTACTCGAGCTACGCCCATGGGACTGCCATACTGGTCAAGAGGCAGGTACCATTCCAAATGGCAGGCTCCTTATGCAATGAATATGGAAGATATTGTATGGCATGGGGTAGACTGGGGACACAATCTGTCCTACTAGTGTGTTGCTATGGTCCAAATGTGGATGACCCCAGGTTTTTTGATGGCCTATGGGCCAAGATTTTTGAAATAGAGGTCACACACGTAGTCTGGGGAGGTGATTTTAATATCACGTACAATCCCAGTGCAGATAAATCCCACTCGGCGCCACATCACTACACTAGAGTGCAGGCTGCAGTCAAGGACATCAAGGAGGCTTATTGTTTGATAGATGCTTGGAGGCATAGACACCCACTGGAACGGGAGGGTACACACTTCACAGCGCAGGCACACTCATGGGCCAGACTGGATTACTTTTTAGTATCTAGAGGACTTGCACCATCAATAATAGACACAAGGCATCTTGCTAGAACATACTCTGATCATGTGCCGGTGTTACTGGCGTTCTCATCCTCAGAGTTTAATGTGCCGCGGAGCCCGTGGAGATTGAATCCCTCCATTTTATTAGACACAGTCTTTCAAGAAGAACTTAGAGAGGAAATACTTGACTTTTTTGCACGGAACAAGGACTCAGTGAAAAGCATAGAATTGATTTGGGAGGCCTTTAAAGTAACAATACGGGGATACTGTATAGTGAAAGGTGCGGGGGTGCTTAAAGATATTCAGTCCACGATCGGGGCTCTTGATAGGGAGCTTAAACTGCTAGAAGCGGAACTCGCGGTAGCCTCCACTGTAGAAGCACAAATAGCCTTTCGGGAAAAAATGTCCCTGTACATGGAAGAAGCACAGAGGGAGGCGAAATTCAAAAGTAAGTACTGGGTGGCCAGAAATTATAGAGAAGGAGACAGGCCTGGAAAAATTCTGGCGCAAAAGGTGAAAAAACCACGTTGTGCCAACGCTGTCACGGAAATACAGGATTCAGAGGCGTCACTCACCGAGACACGCACAATATATTTAAAACGTTCTTGGAACATTATAGCGCTCTGTATACCACAACGGGCACCTCGGTTGAGCAGCTGGATGAGTTCCTAGGGGATGTGGCATTGGGAAGGCTGAGCGACACGAAGAGGACTTTCTTATGAGCGCCCTTCGAGCTGGATGAGGTACGGGAAGCCATCATGAGCATGCAGTTGGGCAAGCAATGTGAGAATAACAAGGACCCCCTGGGTAATGCCATGACAGACTCCTAGGGCAGGGTAAACAAAGTGTATGCAAAAATTCCTAGGCAGTCTATACTATCAAATAAACAAGTCAATAGACCCAAGGCAAAGGAACACGAGATAATATAGTAAATTGTATAAAATCAACAATTTTTAATACATAAAAGTTAAAATTCATATGGTAAATCAATAGGTGATTAACCTATATGACACAATTATAAAAAAATATACATGTATTTAATACATTTCAAAACATAATACAAATTTAAAATTATGGAGACACCACTGCCACCAATAGGGTGTCCCACAAGGTTACGGTACCGTATTGTTAACCCCTTGTGGGACACCCTATTGGTGGCTGTGGTGTCTCCATAATTTTAAATTTGTATTATGTTTTGAAATGTATTAAATACATGTATTTTTTTTTTATAATTGTGTCATATAGGTTAATCACCTATTGATTTACCATATGAATTTTAACTTTTATGTATTAAAAATTGTTAATTTTATACAATTTACTATATTATCTCAAGTGTTCCTTTGCCTTGGGTCTATTGACTTGTTTATTTGAAGTATAGACTGCCTAGGAATTTTTGCATACACTGCAGTCGGGCAAGGCCACAGGCGCCAATGGAATTCCAGTGGAATTCTATAAAACATATATAGACATCATGGCTCCGGTGCCTTGGGAAGTTTATGAGGACGTGTTAGAGGTGGGGCTAATGCCGCGGTCGATGAGGGAGGCGCTGATAATGTCTTTGCCAAAGCCCGGCAAACCCCTTGGCCTTTGTGACTCCTATAGGCCACTTCCGATGCTCGACTGTGATGCGAAAATTTTAGCTAAGCTGATAGCAACAAAATTGAGTCTGCTGATGGAACATTTGATCCTCCCAGACCAGTCGGGGTTTGTGCCTGGCAGGGCAACCTCTCATAACTTAAGGATGCTATTTGCAATCCTGCACACCACCTCCCCTGACCTCCCTATGGCTGCTATTTATTGGGACGCTACTAAGGTGTTTGATTCGCTGGAATGGGGATACCTATTCGGGGTGATGAAGCAGATGGGCTTCCCACCCTTGTTTCTAGATGGATTGAACTACTTTATACCAAACCAATGGCCAAGGTTTTGATCAATGGACACACTTCCCAAACGTTTGAGATAACAAAGGGGACCAGACAGGGGTGTCCCTTATCGCCGCTGCTATTCGCACTGGCGGTGGAACCTCTTGCGGCAAAATTGAGGCAGAGTCACAATTATAAGGCTTTGCGGTGCTTTCAGCGCCAGATACTCATCTCACTGTATGTGGATGATATTTAAGCATGAGCGGAAAATCCGTTCCGCTCGCGGATTTCACAGATTTTCGGTAAATTCGCAATCCGCGAGATTCGCGTCCGCAAACGGAACGGATTGGGTCAAAAGTTCAAGCTGACTTTTGTAACTCTTTTAGAATGGCGCAGGCAAGCTGCCAGAGCCATTCTAAAATAGTAACAAAAGTCAGCTTCAACAGGAAGCTCTAATAGATAAAGTAAAGCAGGTGCTGCTAAAATTCAGTTACACAATCATTAATCACCCCAAACTTGGGGTGATTAATGATTGTGTAACTTAATTTGACCTTCAACTGGAGCACCTGCTTTACTTTATCTATTAGTGCTTCCTGTTGAAGCTATTTCTAGCTATTTTAGAATGGCGCTGGCAGCTTGCCGGTGCCATTCTAAGTGGGGCTGAGGGCAGAAGGGCACAAAAGTAGGACAGAGGGCAGTAGGGGACAAAAAATGAGTGGGGCAGAGGGCAGAAGGGCACAGAAACAAGTGGTAAAGAGGGCAGAAGGGCATAAAAAACGAGATGGTGGCAGTGATTAAGCAGGCAAAACCCCCCCCCCTGCGAAATTGCAAAGCGCCTCGCGAACACCCACGAACACGCAAAGCGCCTCGCGAATACCCGCGAACACGCAAACAATAAAAAAAACAGCGAATTTTGTGGATTACCAATTCGCAAATCCGCAAATTCGCAAATTGCCAATTCGCAAAATTCGCCAATGCTTAATGATATTACCTTATATATCCGTGACCCACGTCAGAATTTGAACCCGGTACTCTGGGAATTCATAGTCTTTGGAAGTATGTCCGGTATACAGATTAACTGGAACAAATGTAGTTTTTTCCCACTCACGACGGCGGTGGAACGTTTTGAAATGGGCTACCCCTCGGGATGGTGTGCTGATGAGCTTAAATACTTAGGAGTCAAAGTTACAAGGAATAGGGAGGAATTGATGAGGGAAAATTATGGGACTATTATGTCCAAGATCGGAGACTGTGTGACGAGATGAGTGGCGCGTCCCCTGTCTATGGCAGGACGCGCTTCATTAATTAAAATGGTGATATTCCCGCAAGTGCTATATTTATTTCTGAATGTACCCTACTACCCGGGCTCCTACTTCTTCAAAACCCTGAAATCTGAATTAATACGCCTAGTGTGGGGAGGTAAACAGCCTCTACTACAATGGGAAGTGTTAACTAGACCTTATTCCCAAGGGGGCTTTGGGATACCTGATTTGGCGTTATACTTTATAGCGGCACAGGCACACTTCGTGTGGTTTTGGATTAAACAACCTCGCTACATGCCACAAGTAGCGACGGAACATTGGCTGGCCCACCCTGTCCCGCTAGATGGGGCAATATACAGCAAAATCGGTCCCAGAAAAAAGGCAACCGAATGCACTTTATATTTCACTTAAGGCGTGGCACAAGATCATGGAGATGTTGGGAGTGCCATTGGCATATTCACCACTGATGCCCCTCACCTATCACCCGGATATCCCGCTACTGCAAGAGAAGTATTTAGGAAATTCAGGGGCAAGTATGGACTGGTTTATTGGGGGGATATGCACCATGACAGTGAGTTCCGTGCTCTAGCACATATGTGTCCGGAAGAGATGCAGACGCCGTTAGATGTGTTTCTATATATTAGATTAAGGCAGGGGGTGAAAGCTATCACCCTAACGTTTCCGGACGAGCCAGCACGACTGACGTCATTGCGTGTGGTGCTGGAAAGGCCCAAACCCATGCGCATTTCACTGATTTACAACATAGTGCATGTGCAAACAGAGAGATCTGCAGCTCAGGCGTGGCTGAAATGGGACGCAGAATTACAGAGACACTTGACAGACTCACAATGGGAGACCTGCTGCCTGTACACTGAGAGGGTTTCAGCGAGCAGCAGACTCTGCATCATACATTATAAGTTCCTCCATAGATTATATTATACACCTGCTATGATGCACAGATTTAAGCTGAGGGAAGACGATCGCTGTGACAGATGTCGCGCCCCTGGGGCGGATTTTTTGCATCTGGCATGGGACTGTCCGAACATTTGGGAATATTGGAATGAGGTTTTTGAGGCATTGCAGCACATGATAGATGAGACACTGATGCCGGACCCCTTAATGACATTGTTGGGGTTTGTTACTCTGGTAAAGGCAGAACACAGGCGGTTTGTAGCTATGGCACTTCTCACGGCAAAATGAAGGGTGGCCTGCAGATGGGGGAGGGGCCGGGCGCCTAAATTTAAGACATGGCTTGAGGATTTAATTACAAAAGATAAACGTAGGGAGGGTCAAATAGGGCTATATTTAACGACCAAGACCACTCATGCCCTGAGAATGACTGTCAACAAACGAAAAAGTGGTCTGGTCAGGAAACTGTAAGTGTGCCGCAACTGAACTATAGCCCCAAGACCATTAGTAACACTAGAAGTGATGACCCAGGTCTGATAAGAAAATTCCCATCAGCCCACCCATTTGGTGGAATGTCGTCATGTGGGAGATGTCACCAATCTAGATCTCAAACAGTGCACCTAATCATGGTGCAGAGATGGATTAACATGGTGTGAATACAGACCACTGGGCTTCACTGGTGATGCTAATGGGGTGCAGTGCAAAAAATTAAAGTGAGCAAAGTGAGTGAAGGTCGACATGTTTCAGCTGTATTGACTGTTGGTCTTAGCTTTCTTCAGGACCATTGGGAAACTGCGACTGCAAATCAAAAATAATGATGCACGCTAATGTACATTGGATAAGTCCTACCAGTTCCTCTGAGCCCAGATGAATACTGTAGGAGGTCCAGAACTTTATGTATCTCCCAGCATTATGTGGGAGTACGCCTCACCTCACCCGGAACCCACTCGGGAAAAAGGGAGGCCCCGCTCTGTCCGTCGGTACCTCGATACCGGCGTCCGAGAAGGAACGGACCTACAGTATTCATCTGGGCTCAGAGGAACTGGTAGGACTTATCCAATGTACATTAGCGTGCATCATTATTTTTGATTTGCAGTCGCAGTTTCCCAATGGTCCTGAAGAAAGCTAAGACCAACAGTCAATACAGCTGAAACATGTCGACCTTCACTCACTTTGCTCACATATAGTTATTATTTCAAACTATTTTGGCAATTTTAATCTTGACCCGAGCGCCATACTGATTAAAATTAATTTTGGCCCTTGGAGTCCATTTTACTTTCACGTTTTTCACTTTAATTTTTTGCACTGCACCCCATTAGCATCACCAGTGAAGCCCAGTGGTCTGTATTCACACCATGTTAATCCATCTCTGCACCATGATTAGGTGCACTGTTTGAGATCTAGATGGGTGACATCTCCCACATGACGACATTCCACCAAATGGGTGGGCTGATGGGAATTTTCTTATCAGACCTGGGTCATCACTTCTAGTGTTACTAATGGTCTTGGGGCTATAGTTCAGTTGCGGCACACTTACAGTTTCCTGACCAGACCACTTTTTCGTTTGTTGAGGATTTAATTACCTGTCAAGAACGACTTGCCACATATGCGGAATTGTTACCGGTGGCTTCCAGGCCGAATGACATCTGGGCCCCCCTCACATGTTATCTCACTGCTAGAGAGACTGCTGAATTGGGTAACGGAGATTCGATCGCCACAGACGTGGGGTAATGAGGATTTGATGTTGCATGCGCATGAGGGGTAGGGGGTGTGGTTTTTAAATCTACAGACTTGCGGCCTCCTGGTTCGTTGCCACTGACAGGTTGTTGGTGTTCGGGTTTGGTGCTGTGAGAGGGGTGGATGTCAACTCTGACGGCCTTGTTTGTTTCTCCCTCCAGAGCAATTGTATATTTGAGAAGATGTAGGGGCGGATGAGGGGGGGCTGAAGCCCATATGCGGTTACCCCACTGATGTGATATGATGGTTAAACTGCACATGTACCATGCTCATATTGTATTGAGAACTATTGTGCTGGACATTTGGACCAATAGGATATTGCATTGTGAGATACATATAGAAGACAATTGTATGTTGTTTTAACAAAATTACAATAAAAAGAATATTAAAAAAAAAAGGATGCACGAGCAGATCTGCAAAGAGCATGATATTTTTTTGTGTACCTCCAGATAAGTGGCTTTGGTCTCTGGAGCATAATGCTTCCTCCACAGCCTCTTCTAAACTTTAGGGGAAGCACTCTAGATTGGTATTTAGGACAAAGGGGAAGAATGGAATCGATAGCCTCAGATAACCAGTGATCAACAAGTAGCTTGTCCTAGTCCAGTTGAGATGAAATGGAAGGAACAGTCTGCCAAAGGAGCTCATTTACTACCTTCATATCAAGTAGAGACCAGTTCCGAGTTTTCTTTGGCAAGGTGGGAGGGCGAAGCGAATAAGCCAAGAAGAAATCAATGAAGAAAGGAATGGCAAGGTGATCAGACCAGCCGAGCTGAATGGGAGGAGCTGTGGACACAACAGGAAAATTAAACAAAATAGGGTCCAAAAGATGGCCTGCTACATGGGAAGGTGAGGAATTGATGAGTGAAAGATTCAGAGTCAACAGATTGTCCAAAAGAGTTTGAGCAGATTTTTTACTAGGATTATCAAAATGAAAATTCAAGTCCCCACAGAAAATTTGTCACACGAAGAACAAGAGGGAAAAGTTATTCGGTCAACAGGGAACCCCACTTTTTAGATGGGCCAGGGGGATGGTAAATGAGGGCACCAGAAAAGGTAAGATTTGAAGAGAATGGGATACAGAAAAGTAGGGCTTCACAGTTGGGAATCGTGAGTGCCTCAATTTTGCAGCTATAGATTCTTTTTTAAATAATTGCAATTCCTCCACCAGTTTTCAGAGGTCTATTTATACCTAATAGAGCAAAATTCTGTGGTAGTGCCGCAATCACATCTGGTATGGACCTGCCGTGGAGCTAGGTCTGTGTTAAACAACCACATCTGGATCCATGTCAACTAGGAAGTGAAATGGTACAACTGGTGTTTGGGAAGGGAGCGACAATTGAGACTTAAACAGCGGAAAACCCTAGATGAATGTGAGCCAGAATTGTCAACTCTGGAAAGGTGGGAAGTCTCTCCTTCGAAAGAAGGGTGGGGGCCAGGGCAGGAATAAGTGGGGAAGATATTATCAAATAAAAAATGAGAGCAGAACCTGATGCTGGTATCAGGGGCAAGAACCTGAGGAACATCATTAGGGTGAGTTTAAAACTCCTAAGATCTTGAGAGAAGAAAGTGAGTTGAGGCTGCAGGCAAAAACAAGCAGGGGTTCTGGCCCCTGGTCCAGTCCGGACGCGGAAGGGCGCATACGGGCTAGCCTTAGGCGCAACCGCCATGGCATGGGTTTAAATAGGAAAAATCCGGACATGCCATGAGACGCAAGTCTGGCTGGTTCAGGAATGCCCTCCACCCAATCAGCACACAGCCGTGGCGAAACGGGGCGAAACCATGAAGAAAGAAAAATTCCCCAGCGTGTGGAGGTGAGAACCCATCAAGTAAAAATACAAAAGTAAACAATAATTAGCCACCAGTTAAAAAGTTAAAAAGACAACATCATAAGATCAAACATTGGGATACCATACAGCAACAGCGCAACTGACCTCACTCATGTTATTAGATGCAAAATCCTTTAGGCAAAATACAGGAACTAAGAAGCTGCTTGGTTGTTTTCCAGGGTTCTAGACTGACCAGTAGAATGTTTCAAATGCACTTTGCTTACATAATTGAAAACATTTAGCAATCCTATTATAGAGAACATACAGAGAAAAATGAATAGATATTTTGTGGCTAACAGTCTTGAAAAGTAAAAGTGTTTTTTAGGCATGCGGTTGTGGATATACATCCCTGTTGGATCAACTGGAAGTTTTGAGTCCACGTTGGGCTGTAAGGATCTTTGGTGACTTTTACCCTGTTTCCCTTTGGAATATTCTGTTCTTTTGGACTAATCTAACAAAGAAAGAGGACACAAAATCGTGAATTCCACAGTTACATGGGTAGCTCATATATGATTGGAGCATGTGACGTGGGAGGTACAGGGAAATGTGGATAATGTAGTTTGTGTTTTACTTTATTGAGATTGGCTGCTGAAATTAGTAGTAAAGAAATGAGAAGCATATTCCTCACCTCCGTGTCCTTAATAGAATTCTTGATGCGTTGGCTATAAAAAATTTAATCCACACTTGCTTTTAATGCTTTATAAATAAATAACCCTCCTTCTCTTTCATTCTGAGACCAGTCCCATAAATATGTTTCTCACAAACTCTTTCTGTATAGTTTCTGCCACAATTTTTTTATGTATTTTGCATTCCTCAAAAACACTTTTACTTTTCAAGACTGTTAGCCACAAAATATCAGACATAATAACATTGTGAGCTTGGCCCGAAAGCTGTTTGCAGGACAAGTATTTGTTTGCAGGCCATTGCTCCAAGAATTTGAGAACAACATTCACGCCCCAAATGGGTGTATACTTGGGTCTCGGAGGGTTGACCATACGGATACCTTTTATCCATTTGCAGAATAGAGGTTGGTCATCTAATAGTTTACCCTCTACTGTGAGGAGTCCTGCGGAGATTGCTGATCTGAAGTTATGAACTGTTTGATATACTAAACCTGAAGATCCTAGTTCTGATAGAAATGTTATTACTATACAATGTTTTGCCCCCACGGGATCAACACTCCATGTGTTGCACCAAGCACACCATCTCCTCTGAGCTAAAGAATATATTTTATGGGTGTTATCTGGCCAGGCCTGGCTGATGAAGGATGTAGCTTGCTGTGAAATGCCTTGGGTATGCTATTTTTGCCTGAAACCATCCAAGCCATCAGCTTGAGTTGACTTGATAGATTCAATGGGTGAGGAATACCTTCCGGGTCTAGAAGGAGATCTGGCTGACCTGGGAGTAGAACTGGAGGCGCACTTGCTAGAGTTAGAGGTACTGGGAACCAAGGTTGCGCTCTCCAGTAAGGTGTCACCAAAATGAATTCTGCTCCTTGCCAACTGATCTGTGACAGAACACAGGGAATGATGAGGAATGGGGAAAGGCATAGCCTCGGAACTGATCCTAGTCCTGGATAAATTAATCTGTCGCCTGGGCATCTGGATCTCGGTGCAAGCTCAAAAAATGTGCCCGTTGCGGATTGAGTCATGATGCAAACAGATCTATTTCACACGGGCCCCACAATCTGTTCAGAGCTTGGAAAACTGAGCGATTCAGTTTCCAGTCGCTGAAATCTTGTAAGTGTCTGGAGTTCCAATCGGCTATGGTGTTCCTCTTGCGTAGTAGATGCTCCACTATGAGGGAGATGCGATGATAGAGTCAGAAGGGACAGAAGTCCTTGGCAATCTCGTCTTGTTGACGTAGCTGACTGCTGAGATGTTGTCCATTCTCAGTAAGAATTAATAGTCTGTATTTTTCGGGGAGAGACTTCTGATAGCGAAAGAGCCTGCCAGGAGTTCCAGGCAATTTATGTGGAGCCTGAGCTCCTCCTCCGACCACCAATCACCTGTTGACATCGTCCCACACCTCACTCCCCAACTCAACCGGCTGGCCTCCGATTCGATCCCTATTTCTAGCGAGGTGCTGAAAATGGCTCGACCATTCTAGGATTCCATGTGGTCCAACCGCCATGTTATCTCTGTTCTGGCTTTGCCCATCAGTGGGACTTGTTCTGTGTAAGATAGACCCTTCCAGAAGAGTAGGTGTAAGAAATAAGTCCAAAAATTATAAAAAATAATAGATTTATTGAAGAGGAATACAGTATCACTTCTGCTCTCAACAGCAACTGCCAAACTTCTCCGCTTGGAACACAGAACATACATGCTCCATAGCAACAGGGATTTCAATGGAAATCAATATTCAAAAGCATGTTAAAGAAACAGTACAACCATAAACAATATGACATATGCAACAGTAGGATTTTTAATATCTGAAGGGGTTCTGTAATGGAGGGGGCCTGGAAATATGGCTTGTATCGATGAGGCCAGGAGTCTCATGATTCTGGCAATCTACCTCAATGATACAGTCTGTTTGCAGAACGCAGACCTCAATTCCCTCTTGATATTGCAAGTCTTTTGGGTTGGAAGGAGCAATTGTGCTCGGGCTGATTTTATCTGGAAACCCAGAAATGCCATTTGCTGGGCTGGCGACAGGACTGACTTCTGGGAGTTGATCAGGAATCCCAGCTTCCGAAGAAGTTGTATAGCCCATGATAGATGAGTCCTGAGTGTCTGAAGGTCCTGGGCCAGCAACAGTAGGTTGTCTAGTCAATTAGACATACTCCTCAAGCCCTCAGTGCTTCTACGACTGGTCTCATCAATTTAGTGAAACACCAAAGACCTATGAGAGACCGAATGGAAGGGATTTGAATTTCATGCACTGTCCTTGTCATATGAACTGTAGAAACCATCTGTGAGGTGGGAATATGGGGATGGAGAGGTAGGCATCCTCCAGGATCAGACTGACCATCCAGTAGCATTCCTGTAGAATATCTCTTAGCAAGAGAATTTCTTCCATTTTGAAATGTCAGTACAATATCCAGACATTGAAATCTTTGAGGTTTGGGACTAGTAGTGACCTCTGCCCTTCTTTTCAAACAGAAAGATGGGTCTCATGAACCCGTTGGGTTGTGGAGTTGTCAGGCATATTGCCCCTTTGTCTAGGAGAGTTTGAATATAAAAACTTGTTGTGTTTGGAAAAAATACATTTGTCTTGGGGGGCCAGACTGAGTTGGTGATTCATAAAATTCCAGTTTGAAGCCCTGATTGGTCTCCAGTACACATGGGTCCATGGATATGCATTTACAGTTGTGGTGAATAGCGACACTCTTCCTCCAAATATCACTTCTGGGAAGGGAATAACTCATACCAGTAAATCTTGTGTCCTTGATTGCATTCTATTGTCCGTGTCCGGATCTGTGGCAGAATCTGGGGTGGTCGACTTCTGGGTTGAGTGGGATAGAATGTGGGATCTGGTTGGTCTCCATACCAACCACCTTTGCCGTAGGCATAGTAGCTTTGTTGAGAGCTTTGGTGGGTTCCACAGCCTAGCACACCCTCCATGGCACCCGGCCCTGACAAAAAGGTCTCTCCAGAATACTCTTTTTAGTGACATTTGGACCTTGTATATAGTCGAGTAGGTGGCACAAAATCAGGACTGTTCCTTAACAAAGGCGCCCCCGAATAATAGGCTGTCGGCAATTGGGCTGGCTTACGCATTGGATAGATCAATGAGTTTAGGATCCATTCTCATCAGGATAGATCTCCGGCAGGCCATAGACATGGTGCTGTTAGCGTTTCCTAACATGCAGACTGCTTACTGAGCCCAGCCAGTCAGATCGTCAGTACTTACTGGGGAGTTGGACTCTTTGACTTAGTATGCTAAGTCTAAGATCTTGGTCAAGATTCCTGTCAGGTCAAGTAGTTTATCATGGCACATCTGACATGAGCGATCCAGGCCCTTTTTTAGATCCCTTGCGTATTTTTTCATAAAAGTGACCATGATAGGATCTACCTCTGGCATGCCTACAACCCTACCCGCCAGGTCTGGGCGGGGGCGGGGGCACTCCATGTGGAGGCATGCATGTACCTCTTTATCAAAGCTTCACCATAAATGGGTATGAAGGTATTCCACAACCCCTGGAGGGGGAACCCACCCCACCGGAGGCAGCCCACCCTCATGCTTTCTTTACTGAGAAATCAAGGCTTATCAAAATTGAACTCGCCTCAAAGAAGCTGCTTCTGCCATCCTCCGGGTCTGTTCCACCCCTTGACCTTTTAGAAAACCACAAACCTATCAGTCTGGTCACCAAGAGCAATGCATCATGGGGCACCTTTACCCCTTTCAGTGAAAAATACATCAACAAGATTCTTCAGAATATCAACCCTTCTAACCATTTCAGCAACCCCCTGCCCCTGGCCATCTTCAAAGAAATCAAGAAAGTTCTCATTCCTACCTGAACAAGGATTTTAAATGCTTCACTGTCACAAAGTATGATCCCAGATTGTCTGAAAGTAGCTCAGGTATCACGGATACTAAAAAAAACGAACGCAGATAATGCTGACCTCAATAACTAACGCCCTATCTCCAACATCCCCACCCTAGCCAAACTCCAAGAAAAATGCGTACAAACCCAACTTTGTGCTCACATTGAGAATGTCAAACTCCTGAACCAGCATCAATTTGGCTTTCAGAAGGGGCACAGCACTGAATCGGCTCTCACTCACGTTATGGATGACATTTTAAAAATTCTTGACCATAAGGAATTCTGCCTCCTAATCCTCCTCGACCTTTACTTCGCATTCGACACGGTCAATCACGACAACTGCCTATCCATTCTAAAGAACAAGATGGGCTTTGGTAGGGCATTACAATGGTTCTCGTTCTTCCTCCACCATAGATCACAAAGAGTTAAGGCAAACCACTCTCTCTCCCAGACCTCCCCAGTTCTCATGGGTGTACCCCAAGGGTCCTCCCTATCTCCTATACTCTTCAACCTTTTCCTGGAACATTTAGCAAACTCACTAAATTTCATGAACATTCTCTTATATATGAATGCGGCTGATACACAACTCTACTTGAAAATCTACCCCCCAGAATAACATCATCTCACTCAACTCTACCCTATCGTATACTCAAAATTGGAACCATCTCCTGCTCAACATCTCAAAACTGAATTCCTTCTCATCTCTCCTCCGAACCACATCCCCGAACTAGACCATTGGATGAATCACCTCACGGCTTTCAACTGCACCCCCCTCATTATAGGCTCAGCCAAGTCTCTCAGAATCACCCTGGACAAGCACCTAAACATGAATAATCATATCTGCAACATGTAGAGGAACAAATCACTTGATGAGGACACTTAGAAATATCAAACCATTCCTTCCACAAACGGATTTCAAGCAGGTAGTTCAAACGCTCGTCTTACCAAGATGAGACTATGGCAGCGCTATGCTCTGTGGCCTTCCCAAATACACCATGGTTCCACTAAGGGCATCACTGAACGTTGCGGCCAGACTGGTTACTGGTACTAAACGAAATGTGCACATATCTCCAGTCCTAAAATCCCTTAAGTGGTTACCCTATGAAGCTCAAATCCAGTTCAAGATTTCCGCTCTGGTGCACCAAGCCCTACACTTCACAACTCCCTGGTACCTAACGCAAAAACTTGAATTATCCTGCGGGGGAGAGCCTCAAGAAGCACTAACACTTTCCTCTTGAAACCTCAAATCTTTAGGAAAAAGAGAACTTGCCTGAGAGCCTTCTCCGGTGCCGCCCCAAAGATATGGAACTCTCTGCCACCGGAAATAAGCAGAATCTCCTGAGCGGTTGCTTTCAAACGGGAAGTCAAAAGATTCTTAATAAACAAATTCCTACCTTAATTGGGTTAAGGTCACCTGCACTACATCATTGATCATATAACTATTGGACCATCTTTGGATGATGCTCTTCTTAATCTCCTAGTGTGCCCCCCGTGTAGTCCGCTATGCACCTGCTTACTGTATTACGCTACTTGGACCTATTCTTCTTGTAATTATGTGATTATTCTTGCTTTTATTCCTACTTAAGGTCGCTATTGTATGTACTATCCTCCTTCCATCCTCATCCTTCTTGTAAAGCGCTCAAATATCCTTCGGGATCCTGTTTGCGCTATATAAAACTTCATAAATAAATAAAAATAAATACATTGACTTCCTGGGGTGAATTACTTCATTGGGCTCGAATTGGAGCACCCGAGGGGTATGGACTGGAGCCCATTTCCTCTTACTGGGTCTTGTCTTCTCACCCTCATCACTGTCTTCAGTGTTTGAAGAGCAGTCAAAGTCTAGGGCCTCTGCGTACTGTGAGATGTGAGACTGAGCGGACTCTCCCTGTGGGATGGCGCTATAATAGGGTTCAGTGTCTCTCTTGTGCCTTAACTGTTCAAAAGCATCTCCATGTACCTCTGGCTGTGATTTACTCTTGACTTTGCTCTTTTTTGATGGGCCCACCTCATTGTTGGCCAGAGGAAGTTGGGGTTGCCAGCCTTGTTGGCATGCAAACTGACACAGCTGCCCGTGAAGGGACCTAGTGCCCGTACTAGGGCCTTATTCACAGATTGCTGCACAGCGCAGTCCAGTGCATCCACAAAATCCAGCTGTAGCTGGTCATCACCTTGTTCATAGTAGATGTCTTCCTCCACCATATAGGGATCCCATTGTACAATTCTCTCTGTATGCATACTCAATTTACTGGGAGTTAAGAGAGTAAGGGGGGAGTAGAAAACACCCTGCAGGCCAAAGATTGTGCCTTAATTTAAATGTGATGGGAGCTGCCTGCACCAAAAACCCCACTCTATTCTATTCAGAGCCTATGCAAATGTATAAAGCCCTGCACACACTTGTGAGAAAGGGCTTAGGGGGAGCATTCACCCTTGCCACCACATACAGAGACGGGTCACGTTGTATGTAGAAAAAGCCAGCAAACGTGCTGATCAATATCCCTGAGTGTCGCATTCAGTTTCTGCACATGCGTGTTGTGTGGTCCTTGTTCACAAGTAAAAGATGCTGCCCACATCAGTGAGACGTGCGCTGTCCACTACCTGCTCCATAGAGGCAGCAAGCAGCATAGGAGTCCGACCGCCGTAAGTATTAAAAAAATGAAGGCAGTGACCCAGCGATGTAGCGCACGCAGTGGGTGATTGATAACCTTACCACTCCTGCCCTCATAGAACTGCAACATGTAGAAAGCATGACATTCACAGCAAATAGAGGTATGAAATACCTATAATTACGGCATAACAAGCATATAGAAATGAAACATTCTATGTGATAGAGATATGAGATATCTTTAATTAATGATACATGGGTAGTGGGGAGATGCACACCTTCTTTCTTCTTTGAATTTTACTACTCTACTTATACTGTCCATTTTAAACATTGTCGGGGCACGCCGACAATGTTTAAAATGGACAGTATAAGTAGAGTAGTAAAATTCAAAGAGGAAAGAAGGTGTGCATCTCCCCACTACCCATGTATCATTGAATGAATTTCCGCCCTATGGGAGAGGTCGCACCCAAGATGAAGCGCCAGATTTAAAGAGGAGATGAGTTACAAACTTTTGAAAATCACAAACGCAAGAGTCCGGTTTCCCTGTCACAACAGATCGTATTTACAAGCAATGGACTAAACAGGAGTTTTATACAAAAGTGCAATTTTGTTGCAAATGGCAAAGTCTTGTGTGCAATGTATAATAATGACATTGGTAGTAGTAGTCTTAGAGTGTTAATGTTTTAGCAGAGCGTAGGGTTTTAACACATTCGAGCAATGTGGAAACTGTGAGGGCGGGTCATTTGAACTGTAGCTTCAGTGATAATTTAAGGTCAGGGGGATTCTGGGAATCGCTGTGCAGGAGAGGAACAAGAGCACGACAGACAGGAAAATCTTAGCAGTTGGGCGAGCAGTTCAGCGCGAGGTAGCTAGTCACGTGTGAACACAGCTGATAAGGAGTGGGATGATTAAGGCGTGTGTTTGCCAGCTTTCAGTCAAGCTTTCCCTGAAGTGCGAAGAGGGAGCGAAATGCAGTTGAGCCGTGGGATGATTTTCCAGAAAGAGAAGTTTTTATAAGGTCAAATGAATTAATGCCACGGTAAGCGCGCTACTGCATACTTTTTCAAACAGCTCACTTAATGATTTCTAGAGAACAGTTACTAGTTCACGATCCGGTAATGTTGCAGTAATGTTTTGTGAGACACATTTAGGTGTTAAGATACAGAACAGGGGGAATGCTTTCAGCTAAGCATGTACATATAATTAATGACACTCAGTTTGTGCATTGACAAAATAATAGGAATACAAGGTTAATGCTAGTTCTGCAGGAATATAAAAGGTATTTAAATTCTATGTCAGGACAGGAGGCTCCGATTATGCTTAGTCTCATTTCTTTACTGACACATAGCAGCCAATCACAATACAGTAAAGAAAAAACAGAAAACAGGGCAACCATAGAGTACACCCCTAGTATATAAACAGTCTCAGAGGTAACCACTTCCTCTTTCTTTGCTGCTCCGCAGCCAGTTAAGTCTATTTATCTTTTCATGCTAATGCTATTGTGACTATTGTTATATATTTCATTGTGCACTTGCCTTATCTTGCGCTTCTTACAGCCTGCGCGCGGCTTGTGCATGCTTTAATTGCCTGGTTCGCCTTTCGGTGCCGGTATTTGTTAGTCCGACGTCCGTTTCTCGGCGCGTTTGTTGGGAGCGCGTGGCTCGCCTCCCAGTGCCTGGCCGTTTGTGCCGGTCGCTTTTGGTGGAGCGGGAGTAGGGGTCCGCGGCTCGTATTGAGAGCGCGAGCGCTCTCGAGCCGGTGTTGTTTCAGTGGCATTGCAGGTCGCGCATGCGCGCTGCTTTATTTCCGGCTCGAGGCGTTTCTTCACACGCCCGCCTGCCGGTTGAGTGAAGGACCGCTGTTTTCTCTGCGCTCAGCCCACAGCCCTGAACTTTTGACCCCGCGTGACGCCGGAGCTCAGGAAAGAGCTTCGGTTGTATCTATTTGTGCATAGGCTCTGCCTAGAGTGTTTTGACGGCAGGCTTTCTCCCTCCACATTTGAATTGTTTTTCTTTACTCAAGTTTTACCTCAGTGAAGCCTGCTTTTGGGGTCACACTCCCCCATTACTGGTATCTCTGGTACCCCATATATTTCTACAGTCTTGTGGGCATTGACTTTTGCACGTTGTTGCAATGGCTGAATATTATGAAGAGGATGAAGACTGTTATTATGAGGAGGAGGAAGATACTTCTCTTGAGTATGACTTAGTGGAGGAGTTGGATAAAGGTGTTCAGCATTCCGTCAACAAGGCTCTGGTGAGAGCCATTAATCCTCTTAAACGCCATCTTAGTGAATATGCCATTCAACAAGGCTGGTTGCCTCCTTCGCAAAAATCCGCAAAGTCTCCTGCTAACCCCCACAAATTGGATTTTCAGAGACTGGCGAAGGTTTTATCGTCTGACAAATCCAGGTCTTCTGTTTCTCTTGGTGCGGAGGAGTCAGACCATGGTCAAGCCTCTTCAGGTCATGACTCTCCTCCTAGGAAACGTCTCCGCAAAGAGCATTTTGTTGACGCCCTTGAGTGTCCCCCCCTTCTCAATTTTGAACCTGAGGACATTATCCACCCAAATTCCACGGCATGGCTTCCCGCTCCAGCGGTAGCAGCTTACCTAGAGGCGCATGTTCGCCAACCTTTTGACGCGTCTGTTCGCGCTCGGCTGCGCTCAGAGTGCCCGAGGCCTGACCTGGCAGACCATATTGCTGAAACACCGGAGGTGGACCCTATGATGGTCACCTATCTTAAGAAATATTCTAAAGACCCCAAGAAGGGCTTGGACCGCTCCTGGCGGTCTTGTCAGGACAAACTTATGGACATGTTGGGTCCCTTATCCAAGATCCTGGACCTTGGTTTCAAGGCCAAGGAGGCCTCGGCGACAGTTAACCCTGACGAACTAATCGAATGGGCACAAAGAGCTGTGTGTATGTTTGGGAACGTCAATTGTGCCATATCAGCAGAACGTCGACGTTCCATTCTCCTGAAGCTGGATCCGAAGTTGGCAGAGCTGGCCACCTCTGAGGCAGGTCTGGAGGCGCAGGGTCTCCTTTTTGGCCAACCATTCCTAAAGGAATTAACTAAGTTTGTTTCTGCCTTTAGTGGCATAGATAAGGCACAAGCCTCCTTGCGCCGGGCCATGCGTCCGGTTTTCAGCAAGGCCGGACGACAAAGGGGACGGTCGTTCGGCCGCGGTTCTCATCAGCAGTCCCAGAAGGGTGGATCGCAGCATCGTGGTGGCCAATACGACTCTGGCTACTCCACCCGTGCCAACTTTTACCCTTCCAGAAAGGGAAAGGGCCAGTATGGAAAAGGACGTTCCGGTGGTCATCAGGGACAATACCAAGATTCCCACTCTACAGGTGAGCCTGATTCGCGCATGCGATGTGATGTTGGGGGGTCGCATTCAATCTTTCCTGCAGAATTGGCGCATGCTCTCCAGCGATGCTTGGGTGCTACAAACTGTTCAGGGGTTCAGAATAGAATTCTATCACCCGGTGCATCAGTCTTGTCCCCCTCCTTGTCTAAGTTTTTCTCTTCAGGATCAGGTTTGTCTCTCAGAGGAGATAGATTCTCTACTCAAAAAAGGGGCGGTGATTCCAACCACCCGTCATCCGAAGGGGTTTGCCAGTTCTGTCTTTCTGGTCGAGAAGAAAGGGGGCGGTGCTCGTCTTGTTCTCAACCTGAAAGACTTCAACAGCGAAGTAGTCTATCGCCATTTCAAGATGGAGGGCATCCATCTGTTGAGGGATCTCCTTCGAGAAGGGGATTGGATGGTCAGGCTGGACCTCAAGGATGCTTATCTTTCGGTCCCGATTTACAAACCTCATCGCCGTTTTCTCCAGTTCCTCTGGCAGGGAGTCTGGTACGAGTATCAGGTTCTCCCGTTCGGTCTGTCGTCAGCACCATGGTGCTTCACAAAGCTGTTGAGACCTGTGGTGGAACATCTTCGGTCATTGGGTGTCAGGCTGATTATTTATCTGGACGATATTCTCCTTATGGCGGATTGTCCTCTCAAACTTCTTCATCATCTGGAATTATCCATCACACTGTTACAATCTCTGGGGTTTCTCATCAATGTCCAGAAATCGGTTTTGGTACCAGCCCAGCGTATCGATTTCCTGGGTTTTCAGATCGACTCGGTTACTTGTCAGCTTCTCTTGCCCAACCAAAAGATGCGTTATATCAAGAGAGAGTTGACATCTGTTATTTCCAGACCGACTGTGTCATTGAGGTCGTTGGCGCGTGTAGTCGGTCTCCTGGCGTCCTCCATTCAGGCGATTTTTCCGGGTCCCCTTCATTACAGGGCGATGCAGCGCCTGAAGATTCTTCATCTCCGGAAAGGGCTCAGATACTCCGATCAGATTCCTCTTACGGAGGAGGTCCGGTGGGAGATGCAGTGGTGGTTGGACCACATGGAGGCCTGGAACGGCAGGGCCCTCTTCGGTGTGTCTCCGGATCTGGTGATAGAGTCCGATGCCAGTCGTTGGGGCTGGGGAGCCCGTTGCGGCTCGATCTCGACCGGGGGTCGTTGGTCCCCTCAGGAATTGAAGCTTCATATCAACTGTCTGGAGCTCCTGGCGGGCTCATTTGCGATCAAATGTTTTTCTCCTCTACAGACCAGTTGTTGTGTCCTTCTCCGGATGGACAATGTCTCGGCAGTCCGCTATGTGAACAAACTGGGCGGGACCAGGTCCAGAATCCTGGCGGAGATCGCCAAAGATTTTTGGCACTTCTGTCTGCAGAACAAGATCACTGTTATTGCGGAGTACCTCCCGGGATGCCACAATCAGATAGCGGACTGGCACTCCAGGCACCTTCGGGATTTCAGCGATTGGAGGCTGCATCCCCGGGTCTTCCGTGCTCTCCATCGGCGTTGGGGTCCTTGTCATCTAGATCTCTTTGCCTCACGCCTCAATGCGCAACTACCGCATTTTTACAGTTGGAGACCGGACCCTCAGGCTCTGGCCACGGATGCCTTTCTCCAGCTGTGGCCAGCGACCCTATGTTATGCCTTCCCTCCATTTCTAATGATTCCCAGGGTATTGGCCTACTCCAAACGATTTCAGACGGATCTGATTCTGATTGCCCCTCTCTGGAGGGCTCAAGCGTGGTTTCCGGTCCTTCTAGAAATGTGTTCGGCCCCACCGTTTCTCCTTCCCCCATTGTGGAATCTCCTGTTGGACCCTCTCGGAGGTCCTCATCCCCTGATCCTCTCAGGCTCCCTTCCTCTTCTCGCGTGGAGGATCTCGGGGAACGCTGGTCGCTCCCAGGCCTTTCAGGCGACGCTTCCAAGCTCCTTAGTGAAGCCTGGGCTCCCAATACTCACAAACGGTATAAGGGGTCTTGGAAGCGTTGGTGTGATTGGTGTTCACAACAACAAGTTGATCCCGTTTCAGCAGATATCAGCATGATTGTTAATTTTCTGGCTTCCTTGGCCACCTCTGGTCTGGCTTATTCGACTGTTAACGGTTTCCGGTCTGCTATTTCGGCGGGTCATGCCCACATAGATGGGAAGCCCGCGGGTGAACATCCTTTTGTTTCCAGGTTACTTAAAGGAGTTCGATTTGCGAAACCTCCCACCCCTAAGTATGTTACTTTGTGGGATGTTTCTGTTGTCCTCAGATTTTTGGAGGCCTGGCCTCCCAATGCTTCTTTATCCCGCAAGCAACTTTCCGCGAAACTAACTATGTTGCTATGTCTGGTTTCTTGTAAGCGCGTGTCGGATGTGCACGCTTTGGATCTGGCAGGTCGCTGCTTCACTCCTGAAGGTGTTTCCTTTCGTCTCTCCAGACGTACCAAATCTAATACACCTTCTATTTCTTATCCTTCTTTTCCTTCTCACCCCAACCTTTGTGTGGTTCAATGCCTGAAGGATTACGAGGTGAGTACTGCTTCTTTGCGCTCAGACATGCAGGGTCCACTGCTGATTGCATTACAAAAGCCTTTTCGACCTGTTTCTCCAGCTACCTTGGCGCGCTGGGTGAGAGGGCTTATGTCTGAAGCTGGAATTGATGTTTCTGTGTTTGGCGCGCACTCTGCACGTGGAGCGATGGCGTCCAAAGCTTATTCCATGGGCGTAACTCTGTTTGATATCATGAAAGCTGCAGATTGGTCATCTGCTTCTGTGTTTAAAACCTTTTACTTTAAGCCTATCGATAGTGTTGCTTCTGTGGTGGTAGATCAGCTTTAAACAAGCATAATCGGAGCCTCCTGTCCTGACATAGAATTCAAAATTTGCAAACATTCGTGACAAGAATTTTCAATTCTATTAAGGACTAGGAGGCGAGGATTATCCCACCCGTTATATATGCATGTATCTATTATGTTGTTACTATGCATTGCTTCATGGATTTTTCTCCTAATGAAATGTAATAAATGCTTTGATATTTTCTTTACCCACCCTTATTTGCTCATGATTACACAGGATGTGTATTACGGCTTTGTATCTTGTTTCAGGTTCTGATCCCAAGTGAGGTTCCTCCGGCTCAGCCCTTATGGTCGTTCTGCTGCGAGTTTCTGCTCCTCGTTGGCCTGCTTCTGTTCCTGTGGCTCTTGGAAGTTCCTCCGCCTCCACGTTCAGATTTTGGTCCTTTCGATTGATGTCTTCCTTGGTTCGGATTTCTACTTAATTCTTCTTACTGGATTTTGGACAAAGAAAGAGGAAGTGGTTACCTCTGAGACTGTTTATATACTAGGGGTGTACTCTATGGTTGCCCTGTTTTCTGTTTTTTCTTTACTGTATTGTGATTGGCTGCTATGTGTCAGTAAAGAAATGAGACTAAGCATAATCCTCGCCTCCTAGTCCTTAATAGAATTGAAAATTCTTGTCACGAATGTTTGCAAATTTTGAAATGATTGTTTTTATAAAACATGTCTGCCATCAAATTGATTAGGTTTTTTTCTGTTTGCACTTTAGAAACCCCCGAAGAAGGGAATTTTCCCGAAATGCATTGGGTGATCTGCATTAAAAACGTGGCATCAGGAAACATGGATTCTCTTGTGTTTTTTTGAAAGGCCAATGACCAAAGCAAATGGATATAATGGATTGAAATACAATAGAGTGAAGAAAATATTACAGACTTTATGTTAATAGTGAAGAAAAACAAAAAAAAGAATAGATTACGAATTTAATTCATTAAATTCATTAATAATAGGTTGTGCAGCTATATGGAGACCTAAATGTGTCTCCTTTGCGTTTTTTTCTTTTTCTTTTCTTTTATATCTTTAATTAAGGCAGTACAAGCCTAAATATTTAAACTGCACTTATCTCGCTGCGAAGCAGCAAAGAAAGAGGACACAAAATGGTGACGTCTACAGTTATATGGGTAGCTCATATATAATTGGAGCATCTGACATGGGATGTACAGGGAAAGATGGGTTATGTAGTTTGTGTTTTACTTTATTGTGAATGGCTGCTGAAATTAGTAGTAAAGAAATGAGAAGCATAATCAGAGCCTCCGGTCATGACATAGAATTTGTGGCATGTAAAAACAAAATTACATAGAAATAGAAGAGGGATGGAAACACTCCTTCCATGACAAAATGGCTTTGGGCCAAACTATTCTTTTAGGACAATAGATGGTATTGTGGTAGCTCTTAGTGGGTATGAGTGATTTTCAACAAATGTTCAAACCCCAGCTGGGATGTTTTGTTTTTTTTTTTTTTAATTATTTTCCAGTTTTTTCTATTTTACCCAAATGAAAGATGTCCCATGTAAATCACCCATATCAGTGTCTCTACGATCTGTGGCCTTTTTAGTTAAGCCAGTGCATGTCAGACATTTGTGACATGCTGTGGCATGTAGAAGGAGGGCAAGGTTTGCTATGAAGGAAATCTCTTAATTTGTCGAATGAGGCTTTGGGAATGGTTGTGTAAGAAAAATAAATGCATGGGCCAAGTACCAGAGTGAGAGAAAGGAAGGGGTCTTTGTTTATAAATAACGAAAATCAAGTGTAGATTTGTGGCATGTAAAAGCAACATGACCTGAAAAGGGAATAAGGACAGCACCCTTTTTCCATGACACAAAAGATTTGGGCATAGCAAATGCATGTAGAATAGATGGTACAATGGAAGCTAACAAGGGCTATGAGTGCTTTTTGACAAGGGTCCAAACCACAGCTGGGGAAATTCACTTTTTCTTTTTACAACCAGATTTTATTGATTTTTTTAAGACATCATTGACACATCATTGAATAAACATTATTCATATCATATCCAGTATATTTTACGCAAGATTATTACTCTCTGGTGTATTTAATTTAACACCCCTATTAACATAAAAGTCTCCCCTTGAGTTGCGCTGAAGTGGTCATAATGTAATCCCTAGGTATTGTTGGGTTCTCATGAGTTAGTCTTTTAGTTTCATTGTGATGTGGTGCCTTTTGTCTGTTTCGGGTGCTCTCCTCTCTCTCTTTCCCGTTCCGGCGTCGCCAGCTGACAGGAGCCCTTCCCACTATTATCTTGTCTATCTGCCGTCAGTTCACTCACTAGGTTTTCCCATGCCCTAGCCCTATCAATTTTACCTATCCCTCGACTGGCCTCCCTGAGCAGTAGTCTACCTTCTGCTCCCACCCACTTTTTGTGTTCTTTTTCTCAGGAAGCAATCCTCCCCCGATGCCTTCTAATTCCTGGCTATCTCTCTTTTGGCCAGAACATAGGCCAGGTCTTCAAACTTCCCATTCACCTTGTTTTTGGCCGTATGTGGGAACCATCCCAGCAGGAAGTGGTCCGGAGCTTGTGGGAGCTCTTTGACAATGAGATCACCCACCACTTGCCTTATCTCCTCCCAAAAGGATTGTAGTGTGGGGCAGCACCATAACATATGAATTATATGTGCCTCCCTCTCTCCACATCTTAGGAATGAAGCTGTCTCCGTCCCAAAATATCTCTTAATGCGGGATGGGGTGAGGTACACTCTATGCAGCATGCAAAAATTGATTAATTTAAATTGTGCGGGGTGCGCTCTATGATCTTGTCACACACCACCTCTGGGATCTGCTTCCCCTGGTCTTCTTCCCACTGTAAACGCAAGCACTCTAACGACCTTTGCATGTCTTGCCTGATTACCTTGTAGAGGCAGGAGACTGTCTTGATCATCCCCGCTGATAGCGCAAAATATCTACATCAGGCTACTGCTCGGAGTTCCATGCCTCCCACTCCCCAGTGTTTTCAATTTCTTCTGGTAAGGGTCCCATGCTTCAGGAACTGGCCTCCCGGTAAGTCATATGCTGCTTGTAATACTTAGAATGGGAGCAGTGTAGAATCTTGGTATATGTCCCCTTTCACTTTCAGGCCTGCCCCTTTCCAGTCCTCCAACCCCGTCAAGTGCTCTCCCTGTGGCAGACAGCTTAGTCCTGTGATAAGTAGGTCCGGGGAGCAGGGAATCTTGGCGCCTACCCGACTCAGGTATCTAGCCCAGCAGCGCACCACCACCCCGGATTCCATTGGGTTTTCTTATGCGTTCTGTCGCACCCGTAGCAGGATCATCGCTAGGGCTGTGGCATCCGGTACAGCCGGGTACAGTTTCCTCTCTGGAGTACGTTCCGCCAACAGCCATTGGATCAGCCAGCACAACTGGGCACCTATATAATATCAGTCAGGGACGGCTAGGCCTCCCTCCATCCTAGGATGCTTGATTCCTGTCCAGGGAAACATGGCTTAGCAGTTCGAGCTGGACTGTTCCTATGAGGCACAGGGTCAAGACTGATTTGCATATGGGATGTCTGAACTGAGGTGGTGTGATGAGCAAAATAACGATGGATTAAACACAGATCTGTGACTGGGGTGGAATGTTTTGCCATTGTGCAAATTTCTGTCCATCAATTGTTGTTTTTACATTTGTTTCTCCACTATGGAGCGCTGTAAGGAGGTCAACGGTACTCTTCTGTGTTCCGCTCCCCAGATAAATGACGTGATCAGTGAGTCAAGGTCTTTGAATATTGCTCTTGGGATCCACACCGGGAGATCCCCGAAGTAATACAATAGTCACGGGAGTGCTACCATCTTTAATATTGCTACCCGTCCAGTTACGGATAACGGCAGCTTTCCCCAGAATTCCATCGCAAACTTCACTGATCTTATCACTCTACCCATGTTACCCTCTAGTAACTCTGCTGAGCTGTGATATATTTTGACTCCAAGGTACCTCAGGCAGCTGGGCTCCCATTTCAATTTCTCTAGTTCAGTGAGAAGTGGCAAAAGGGCATTGTGCATCATAGGATATAAGCTGGATTTCCACCAGTTAACTTTGAGGCCAGATATGGTACCGAACCTGGCTAGCATGCCCAGCGCCCCTCTCAATTCACATGCTGTGTCACTAAGAAACAGCAAGAGGTTGTCTGCATACAGGGCTATGAAATGTTGTACCACTCCTGTCCCCAGGCCGCTATAGTCCTGCCCACTCCTTGCCCTGCACTCCAGGGGCATCCCTGCCTCATACCCCTCTCCACCCCCTGTCTGGGTTAGAAGGTCCTCCCTGTGCGCACCTGGCCCATGGGGGATGTGTACAGTAGTCGCACCCATGCCAGAAAGCTTCCTCCCAGTCCCATATTGGTCAGTACTTCGCAGAGGTGGGGCCACTCAAGGCTACAAAAGGCCGAGACGCCTACGGGCATTTATTCGCGCTCTATAAATGTCAAAAACTAATTCTCTATGTCTCCCGTGAGCACCGCCGCTTCCTGCCTGTCGTACTCGTTGGAGCCCATGACAGCTAGGAGTAGTCTGATATTTATGGCCGTATTCCACCCCGGCATAAACCCTGCTTGGTCTGCATGGACCAATTTGGGTATGTGGAGGAGAAGGAGCATTGCCAAGACCTTGCTTAGGATTTTGTAATCCATGTTTAGCATGGATAAAGGTTTAGAGGCTGTATAGTTGTGTGGCTCTTTCCCTGGATAAGGTAATGGAATTATGAGGGCCTCACTAGTGCTCTCTGGCAGTATGCCTGCTTCCCAAGCCTCTTGGTATACTGTGACCAGTTGGGGGGCCAGCTCCTCCACATAGGTTGCATTGAGTTCCGCCGGTAGGTCGTCCGTGCCCAGGGTCTTATTCCTTGCCATGCCCTTGATGGTGTCTCGTACCTCCTGCTGTGTAATGTCCGCTCCTAACTCTTCTGCCTCCTCAGGGTTCAGCCTCATCATCTGCAGGCCTGCAAGGTATTCCCTTTCTTACGCATGTTCACCTTCTTGCGACCTTCTGCAGAGCTTTACATAGTAGTGGGCGAAGACCTCATTAATCTTCACTTGCATATAGTGCCTGATCCCTTCCTCATCCTCTATTTCCAACAGCGGCAGGTTCCTACTCACTGAGTTTGGCAACCACACCAGGAGTGATCCCGATTTGTCCTGGTCTGCATGGGTGCTCTCTAGAAAGTTCTTATAGTCGAAGCATCTAAGTCTCTCTGTCTTGCCACCTTTTCCTTGGCCTCTAAAACTGCATGCTGAATGCCAGGGTGTTCTGGTCTTGTACATTCCAGTCCCCTAAGGGTTGTCTCTGCTCCCTCTACTTCTCCCAGGATGACGCGCCTAACCCCGGTGGTACGTGTTATACATTGGCCCCCCAGGACCACCTTAAAAGCACCCCACTCTGCATTCGACAAAGAGGCCATCCCCGCATTGGCCTCAAAGTAGTGCGCTATCTCCCCCCTAATCTCTTCTCAGAAAACCTGGTCTTCCAAGGTGTCCAGGCGGAGCCTCCATGTGGGGATCGTTGATACAGGCTGCCTTCATTTCAGGGACAGGACCATTGGGTTGTCGTCTGATATCATGAATGCAAGATATTCCGCAGCAACAACATGGCGTTGGATTTCTGCTGCACAAAAGAAAGTGTTGTGTGACGCATGTGCCTCAGGCACCGCAGAGAAATAGGAGTAGTCTCTATCTTGGGGGTATAAGGTCCTCGAGGCACCTATTCGTCCCCAACTCTGTCTACAGGTGGTGAACGCATGCAAGATGCACGCTGCTTGGGAATTTCACAGTGGAGGGTGAGATCTATCTAGGAGCGTGTTGTCCACACTATTAAAGTCACCTCCTACTAGGGTATTGCCCATCAGATATTGCATCAGGCAGTGATTCAGTCTTGCGAAGAAGGCTGGTTGTTCTGCAATGGGGTGTATATGATAATTATACTTATTTCACAGTCCTCTAATCGCCCTTCTTAAGTCAGAGAGTGCCACACTCTGTGCCTCTGAGTCACTGGACCCTTGCTCCGAGCCAGAATATGCTGCAGTCTCTCTGCTCCTAGGGGGTGCTGGGCATCTCCCTGTACCACTGATCAATGCCACCATGTGGATCGCGTTTCGGCACGCAAGCTGTGCCTCTTCTTGTGTGGGGGCTAGAGTCTTTCTCAAGGCTCGCCGGCCTCGGGTGCTGTTCTCGCCCGGTAGGATCCTCTCTGTCTTTGTACCTCCAGGTAAAAATCTGGGAAGTGGTCCCTGTCCCTGTAATGGAGGAGCTGCGCTATCACCACCCGCGGTGGTGCTCCTGGTACAGGGAATCCATGCGCCCTCTCCAGGGCGAAGAAGCTCGATAGGCCGTCTGGCGCTACTCCCTCTTGCAGCCATCTTTCCCGGTAGTCTATCATGTTGCGGCCTTCTATTTTTTCTGTTAGACCTATGTTTCTAAAGTTGCTTCCTCGCAAAGTATTCCACTTGGAATTCCAATGTGCAAGCGGCGCTAATCGTTGCTTCATTATGACTATGTCCGGCAGAGTCTCGGATAATTGGCCATCGTTTGTCTTCACGCGGTCTGCCTACATTTTGTGATCTTCTCTGAGCAGGTCCAAATCTAGACCCAGCAAGTCGATTTTGGTTGCCAGGCGCTCGCTAGAGGAGGTGATGGCCTGTAGAATGTCCTGCAGCAAAGGATCTCCAGAGTTCTCTGCCTGTGGTTGGCTCTTCCCCCTCTCCTTCATTTATTTTTCGGTTGGGGCCTCTTATCTGTCATTTTTTGGGGGAATCTTCCCCATCGTGTCCTCTTGATCTGCGGTGCTTCTGGTGCAGCGTGTGCTCATAGGACGCTCCAGGTAGTCCGCGTTGCACGTGGGTTCTCTTCTTCTGGTGAGCGCTCTATGTTCTGTTATGTAGTCTGACTCGCACTTAGGCTAGTCGCATCTGTTTATGCCTAATGTTCCCGCCACTCTTCACCAGGCCTTTCCAGTGCACTTTATGTTTTAAATGTGGGCCTGAGTCCACTCTCCTCAATGTCTGCCAAGGGTCTCCAGATAATGCCATGCTCTGTCCTTGTGCACCATTTCGCACTGTTCAGGTTATCGCTTGCACCACCTCAAGTGGGCAAACACTCTAGTTAGCTTGCCCACTTCACTTGTGTCACCCTTCTTCCCCACCTGGGGGGGCTCTGTGTTCTACCGGCATGATCCCTGAGGTCACGTGCCTTGGGTGGTTCTCTCCTTTGTTTTGCATATTTAGTCCCTGGCATAGGCGAGCCCTAGGACCGCTCACCAACCCCTTCAACGCCGCTAGGCCCACTCCGCTATAGTAGGCCTCCTTGTTGGTGTGGCTGATCGTCTGCCCTTCTCCCCATGTCTCAATGCCTGAGTTGCTGCTTGCCGCTTACTTGGGGAGGCCTGCCGCTTCTCTGGACTCTCATTCACATTCGCCTCTGCTGGGCCTCTGGGTGCGCTTCTAGGTGCGCTTCTAGGAGCCTCGCAGGGGCTCACTCCCATAACATCTTCTGGCCCCCCAGTCTCCAGGATGCTCAGGCCCCTCTGAAGCGTGGTCCTGATCCCTTGTCTCTGCTGCTCTCACCTGGCTTCTCTGGGCCTCCCTCTCCTTCGAGCGCCCACCAAAGTCTCGAGGGCCGCACTCGCTCTGTCGCACTGAAGGAGAGAGGAGGCCTCCTCTGCCTATGTCCAGGCTGTTAGCCGCTGCACCTGCTGCTCACATCCATACTGCTGCAGTCCACTCACCTCCTGGGGACCAGCTCCACGTTCTCCAGGATTTGCCCTGCTCGCTTTCCCCAGTGAATATCAAGCTCTGTGCTCAGGCCTACCACATGGGATCCCTAGCAGTTCTGCGTCCACCACCACTCCGCTCCTCTGGTGCGGCCCTGGGGAGTCTCCAGGCCCTGTTCCAGGGCTTGTAGTGGGACAGGAGGGGACACTCTAGGTCTCTATACACTACCGCTTGGATAGTGCTGTCGGCTGGGTTTTCCGCAACATCGTCATGGGCGCTGCCATCTAGGCTCACCTCCCGGCTATGGTTGGATTTTGTTATTCTCATATTTTAGGTCTTTGGGACGGGTTTCTCCGTCTCCAACACCCACCTCACCCTCTGTATGATTATGAAGGCGCACTGCAGAAGCTGTCCCATTCAGGGGGTCAGGATGGCATTCGATGGCGGCTGGTTGACAGGAGCTTGCACGCTGTGCTGTTCACTTCATCAGCACCAAGCCACACCACTCCGGGGAAATTCGATTTTTATTTTCTTTTCCATTTTTTCTATTTTACCCAAATGAAAGATGCCCTTTTTTAAATCACCCCTAGCAGTGTCTGCTTATCATCATTGCCTGCACACACACTAAATTACCAATACTGTGCAGCTCTATTCAATGCCACGTGGTCGTGGGCTCTTGCTAACGACTGCCTCCTGCCTACACTGCGGTTATCAGAGCTCATAATTAATTACACTGTTGATTTATTATTTGCAGACTACAACACCAAACTAAGTATAACATTTATCAAAACCTATACAATATCCTTTTATTATGCTTCCTTTAACAACTTTTTTATATCACTTATAGATTTACCTGAATAATACATTTCACACTGCAAGTGCAAATGTACACTTAATGATAGTCTACACTGTGGATAGCATAAGTCACAATTTGAACCTCACTTTTTCTTCATTAGAAACCTGAATTTCTTTTTTGGAGACAAAAATGGCTACGCCACTGGAAGAATCATCTGATTCTGATAATTTTGTTGCTGAAAAATTCATAACCATCGATAGCACTTTCCCCCCCCTCAAAATACATACAATTCAGTATGCAACATTCAATTCTTTGAGTGCATCCCGATCAGAACACACATCATTGCAGGATGAGCACACGCTAAACACCAGGCATAGCACTAACTCAGTGCACCATAAATATTCACCATGAGCCTTTATTAGCGTAAAATTCTGTAGTAAAGAAAAATTGTCCCCAGTGCGACCTATCTGGACCACGCATCATCGCAGGTTATGTATACGCTGAGTCCCAAAGGTACTACTAACTCAGTGCACCATTATTCATCACCACATGGCACTATTCAGGCAGAATTTAACTGATTCTTCATTTATTATGTATAAAGTGCAGTACCAAATAAAGTAACCTCCCTCAAACAAAATCGCCACTCGCCCTTACTAAGCCAGAATTTATAAGAGAAAAAACATTACTATCAGTACGTCCTGCCTAGTCCACATATCATCACAGGCTCCACAGAACCTTATTATTTCAGAAACCACTAACTCAGTAGAAGCCAAAATAAGTATAACACCTATCAAAATCGAGACAATATCCCTTTAGTATGCTTCCTTCAAGATTTTTTTTTATATCACTTATAGATTTAGTTGAATAATCAAATGCACGCAGCATACATGTTCCATCTTCCTGTGTGATTTCTTTAAGTTGAATAAATAACTGTAACATCAGAACGACCCCGTGAGTGCGGCCATTCTTTTCTTTTGCCGGGGAGGAAGTTTCGAGCAGTGTATATATATATATATATATATATATATATATATATATATATATATATATATATATATTCACTGAAAAAACCATAGGTTATAGACCATATATAGTTAGGGATTAGCATTTAAAAAACCTTATTTTATTTGCACAAAACCATTGAAATTCCATATATAGTTAGTTGCACTAACTATGTATCGCGGACCCGCAATCCACTGCTAATGATGTCACATATTACATCATTCATGACATGGTCAGTGACATCACTGATGACATCACTGATGACATCACTGATGACATCACTGATGACATCACTGATGACAACACCCAGTGACTGTATGTTTCTGTAAAGTTAAAATATGTCTTACATTTTGAAGAATGAGTGGATGTATAAGTGTCTGGATGAAGGATTTAGTAGGTGCATGACTGACTGTATGAGAGAATGATTAAATGTTTCTCACTGAGTGTATGGGTTAGTGATTAAAGTGTCTTAATTTGGCAATCATTATTTATGTTGTTCTGTAAACTGCTGCATGTTTAAATCAGTAGCTATATCAGTAACTATATGGGTTATTGAATGGTTGCCCAAGTATTTGTATCGGAGACTGAGTATGTGTGTGGGTGGCTGGGAGGTGTATAGCTCTGTGCATAGATGTGTGAGCAGTTGATTCCCTAGGTGTATGGGTTCAAAAGTGCATGTAGAAACAGCTGTATGGACAGTTGACTGTGTGCATGAGTATATTGGTGAGTGAATGGATATCTCAGTGCTACATGTCAAAGTAAGTACATATGTAAAACACACTCCATGTGAGAGTTGCCATATATAAATAACTGAACATAAGAGCCAGTGAATGTGTGAGTGGCTGTATGAATCATTGTGAACTTGTATCAAGGATTGTATAAGAGAGTAAATATGTGTTACTATATGTTTGAATAAGTAAGGTGTGTATAACTGTATAGTTGAGGAAATGGAGATGTGATTGATTCTTTGCATGACTGACTAGGTGTGTGAGTAACTCCATGGATGTGTGACAGTCTGTGAGTGCCTGTTTACACTGAGTGTATCTAAGGTTATATTAGAGTCTGAAGATGTATTATCACATAAATGATATCATCAGTGATGTAATCAGTAATGTCAAATGAGATGTCAGTGATGTCATCAGTGATGTCATCAGTGATGTCATCAGTGATGTCATTTGAGATGTCATCAGTGATGTCATCAGTGATGTCACTGACCATGTCATGAATGATGTAATATGTGACATCATTAGCAGTGGATTGCGGGTCCGCGATATATAGTTAGTGCAACTAATTATATATGGAATTTCAATGGTTTTGTGCAAATAAAATAAGGTTTTTTAAATGCTAATCCCTAACTATATATGGTCTATAACCTATGTTTTTTTCAGTGAATTTTCAAGGTTTTGTAAATGCAAATTCCTAACTATATATGGTCTATAACCTATGGTTTTTTCTGTGAATTTCATTGGTTTTTTAAAAGCTAATCTCTATAGCTGTAAAATATATTCTTTATTAAGTGACGTATCACGTAGCCCGTGAGACGCCTCATGATGCATCGCATAACCGTGACGTATCGTCTCTGCAGCGCAAACCAAACCCAAAACGTAAGCGCGCCAGAACACGCTTAAAGATATATATATATTTTTTTAACCTTAATTAGACAAAATCCACACGTGCACATATCACAAACGTTCAAAAAACACAATATGTCGGACTCCCGTTACGCTGCCGGTTAGCTGCCCGGTTAACGTACCAGGAAGCCCCTTTACCGCGAAAAATCGCAATTTTTTTTTCTTTTGCCCCGCAGGGAACTTTAATAGCCCCCTCATCAATCCTAGGGGTTCAGGAGGGGTCTGCCTTACCCCTTTCATTCATTTACACCTTTTTTTTTTCCACCTCTTGTCTCTCGATCCTACCGAGAGACAAGATGGAGGCCGCTCCGGACTGTTTACAATGTTGACAGCCAATCAGCTACTCCTCAGACTCCCGTTACACTGCTTCCCGGTTAGCTGCCCGGTTCGCGTACCAAGACGCGTCTCTACGGCGAAAAAATCGGATTTTTTTTTTTGGGGCCCCGCGTGGCTCTATAATATCCCCCTCATCAATCCTAGGGGGTCAGAAGTGGTCTACCTTGCCCCCTTTCCTTCATTTCCCCCTTTGTTTTGGCCTCCTCTTGTCTCTCGATCCTACCGAGAGACAAGATGGCGGCCGCTCCGGACTGTTTAAAATGTTGACAGACACCGGAGAGCCAATCAGCTTCGCTTCGCAAAGTTCCGATACGCGAAAAATTCGCGAACCGGAACGCTACCCGGAGCGCTGTTACAGATATATATCTTGTTTTAAACGTTAATTTCTCAAAATCCACTGAAGCACATATATTGAGACCTAGCAAAGGCGCATCGGGCTAACAGTCCCTACAATTTTGCCAAGTTTCGTGGAAATCCATTCAGCCGTTCGGGCTAAAAGTGAGGCCAACCGCCCTATGGAAATTAACATGGGAAAAACGTGTTTTGGGACCCCCCTTTTTTCTCGGCCCCCCCTTGACGAACCCCCCCCAAATTTCCAGGAGCTGCTCAGAAACAAAATGTGCCATTTTCCTGAAAATTTCAGCCAATTCCGTCCACAAACGCCAAAGTTATTAGGCATAGAATTTTCAAAAGTTCCATAGAGAAAAAATCCTAACTATATATACCTACTGGCTATCGCCAGTAGGTAATATATATATATATATATATATATATCGGATGTAATCCCCGAATGCCTTCACAGCGTGAGCAAAACAAGCCCTTCAGCATTATGCGTTTCGACCTGGTAATGGTCTTAGTCATATGCCAAATGAGGAGTCGTTGTTTTCCAGACTTTAAATACCATTGAACAACAAAACAGTGAGGAAGGACTAACAAGCTCGTTCACGGTTCATATCATGTTCATTAGAACGCTTTACGTGAATTTTACACATGGGAGATCAAATTTGCATGTTTTACCCATCCCTACATTTAACCAATAAGTCCCAAATGTTATGATAGTAAATTGTTCAAGTGGCTCATTTGATCACCAAGTTCTTGAACTACCCAGTCCATATGCAATATTGTAAGTCTTCAAGCATTGCCATGTCCTTCCAATTTTTAAACACTTTTGTACTTTCTTTCTCACAAAATGTAATCGCAATGTAATACTGTTGCAGCCTTGAAAAGGGCTTGGTAACATTTTTAAAGCGTATTTGTGAAGAAATGTTCATCCTCACCTAATTAAAAGGATTGTTGTGCTGGTACCTGTAAGTGCTTGTATTGTTCACTCCTCCGTCGTGTCAGGATTAAATAACCAGGACAAACTCTGGCTGCTTCCAAATATTCAAATCGTTAGCAGGCAGGCCTTCCAGTGCATCGGCAACCATAGTAGCCTGTGCTTGCAGTGGCCCAAACTTAGCCAATTCAGTCAATAAGCAGGCAGGAAAAGCGTTCGAGTTCACTAAAGACGAAAATACTGTTCCTACTCCCTTCTTTGCAACAGTAGGGAATGCACTGGACTTCAGAGGGGTAACAAGGTTTGTGGTTGCTGCTTGACCAGGGCTTACACCCCAGTCAACCAACAACCTGATTTCTTACATTTTCGATCTTTATATGTGTTGTTGTACCTTACTGTCTTTGTTTTACTATGCTTAAGTTATATAAAACACTTTGTTGTCTTTGTATTTTTTGCATAAAATGTATTAAAATGTATTAAAAGTCATTGTTGTGCCTCTGTGTGTCTTTCCTTCCATGGGTTTGTGTAAGAGTTGGAAAGTGAATGTACCTGTATTTTACAGAGCCTTCTAATTATGACTTTGGATTCTGCACTCACATGTCCCTATGTAGTGACCCCACTATGGAACTGCACCTTCACCTCCAAAGAAGAGTCTTCTATGTTACAAATGTTCAGGTTCCAGAGTGTCGCAATGACACTGTGACTGATTGATTGGCAGTGTACACAAACATATACTTGTGTATGACTCTGACTTCATCAATATTGCCATACCTCCATTGGAGTGTTCCTGTGTGTACCCCTCAGGGTTTATCCGCATGAGACATGGTGTGTTAAAACCTGACCCTGAATGGACTGTGACAGCATCACTGTAAATGTGCCTCTGTTGGAATGCCAGAGTCAGTAGTGGTATTTATGTTTACATTTGTGAATGTGAGCCCTAATCAGTGTACGAAAACCTATCTGTGTCTAGGAATCTGACATTTTCACTGTACCTTTCCCTCCATTGGTGTGTTCTGACCCCTGAGTGTAGCTCTGAGTGTGCATCAGAGTGAACTGCAATGCGTGCAAACCTTGAACTTTGAAGGATGTTGACTTTAATATTGTACCGTTGCCTCCAGTTGAGTGTTCTCATCCCTGAGTGTTCATCTGAGCGTGTGACAGTGTATGCAGGCTTGGAACTGAGTAGGATGCTGACTGCAGCACTGTACCTTTGCCTTCATTGCAGTGTTTCAACCCCTGAATGTAGGGCGTTCTGGTCCCTCAGGGTAGTCTGGAGTGAGCATCTGAATTCATGGTGATATTCTTATACCTCAATCTCTATTGGAGACTGAAAGTGTCACTGTAACTTTGTCTTTGTTTGGCTGTCGTGATCCCTGGTGATAGCCTTAAAAGGGCATCTGGGTGATTGCAGTGTGCAGGACTTGTGTTGGATGCTGATTGCATCATTGAACATTTGCCTCAATTGGGGTGTTCTGATCCCTGAGTGTATCGCTAAGAATGCATCTGAGTGATTGGTGCTGGTTTGAATCCTGGACCTGTGTCGGACACTGACTGCATCACTGTACCTTTGTCTCCATTAGGGTGCTATAGTGCCAAAGTGTAGCCCCCATGTGCATTTGACTGAGTGGTGTTATGTACAATCTTGAACCTGTGTTGAACCCTGACTTTGTCACTGTTCCTTTTCCTCCACTGGGTTGTTCTCATCCCTGAGTGTAACCCTGAGTGTGCATCTCAGTGAGTGGTAGTGCATCCATACCTGGACCAGTGTTGGATGCTGACTTCGTCACTGTACCTTTGCCTCCAGTGGGGCGTTCTGATTCCTATGTGAAGCCTGGGGTATGCTTATGATTGAGTGGTGGTGTGCGCAAACCTGTGACAAATTAACTCAATATACATGTAAATAGAACCCTTAATAATTTCTCTCTAGCGCACCACAACAAAGGTATTACTAAAAGGATTTTACATAAAAATATTGTTTCTTATTAAATTCACCATCAATTACATAAGAAAGAATTGTATGTATCATTTAAAAAATAATTGCTAAAATCAAGTTATTCAAAACATAGATAATTACAATATTGCACATCCCATTTTGTAAGTCATTTTTTCTCAATAATTCATACAAATTTGATGGAGGATTCCAAGATTATCCAAATTGATCATGAAAATATCTACAAGACTGTAAAACCTGGACCTATGTTAGATACTCAATGCATCACAGTACATCTCCCAACATTGGAATAATTTGATGCCTGAGTGTAGACCCAAGTACGCATCTGAGTGGGAAAGTGCTCATAACCGGACCTGTGTTGGATGCTGATTGCATCACTGTGCCTTTGCATCCATTGGGGTGTTCTTATACCTGAAGGTAGCCCTGAGAGAGCATATCGGTGAGTGGCAGTGTACACAAACCTGAACCTATGCTTGAAGCTGATTGCCGCACTTTTCGCTTTGCCTCTATTGGGGTGTTCTGATTCCTGGGTGTATCCCTGAGGATACATCTCAGTGATGGGCAGTGGTTGGAATCGTAGACCTGTGTTGGACGTTAACTGCGTCACTGCATCTTTACCTTCATTGGCGTGTTGTGATCCCTGAGTTTAGCCCTCAATGTACATCTGAGTGAGTGGTAGTCTGAGAAAACCAGGACCTATGTTGGTCCTTGCCTACGTCACTGTACCCTTGCCTCCATTGTGCTGTTCCTATCCCAGAGTATAGCCCGGACTATGCTCCTGAGTGAGCTGTGGCATGTGCAAACCTTTACCTGTGGTGAATGCTGAATGCATCACTGCATGTTTGCCTACAGTGGGAAGATCTGATCCCTGAATCTAGCACCAAGTATACATCTGACAGAGCAGCAACGTGCTCAAACCTGGACCTGTGCTGGACTCTGCTTGCATCACTGTATTTTTTCCTCCACTGGGGTTTTCCGCTCACTGAGTGTTTTTGAATAAGTGGTGGTGTGCGCAATCCTGGACCAGTGTTGGATGCTGACTATGTCACTGTACATTTTCGTTCTTTGGGGTGTTACGATCCTTCTGTGTAGCCCTGAATTTATTTCATAGTAAGTGGCTGTGCGTTCATACCAGACCTCTGTTGGATGCAGAGTGCATAATTGTATTTTTGCCCCCACTGAGATGTTATATTAGCTCTCTGTGTAGCACTGAGTGTACTCCTGAGGGGAGTGGTGCACCAGTGTTGGACATTGATTGTTTCACTGTATTGTTTCTTACACTGGATGCTTCCATTTGTGTGTGCTTCTGAGTGGTGGTGTGTGCAAACTTGCACCTGTGTGGAAGGAGCACTGGCTCAGCGGAGATGCCTCACTGCTGTAAAGTTTGAGCTGGCGGCTCTCCCCATCCGACCACCATCCTACTCAAGGATTTGGCCCATTTATCCACGCATTGCGGACCCCAGGAATGACCTGGATTGCCTGCTTGCCCCCTCTGAGTTTCTGGAGGGAGCACCCAAGGAGCCTTTACCAACATGGCCGCTGGTTCGGCAGAGATGCCTCGCTGCTGTGGAGTCTGAGCTGGCGGCTCTCCCCCCTCCAACCGAGAGGAGTGGTGATTGCAGCGAGTAGCCTGCAAGGAACTGCTCCAGAGTAATCCACGGCTGGAAACCAGAGCCAGTGGAAACCGGAGCCTGCAGTGAGTGATGGCAGTCCTGCAATTTAACCCTAGACATGCCATTTTGCTGCTGTTCTCGGCCGCTTTTATCTGGATCCTGACCTGCCATCTTGTCCATTCCCTCGTCCTTTACCCTTTTCCCTCGTTTCCCCCTTGATGATCCTCAAATGTTTCTTCCCTTTTCTGTTTAGTCTTTTCTCCATACTCTTGTATCCCTCCCGCCCTCCCTTGGTGCTGTGACTGTGTCCCCCCTCCGAATCCACTCAATTGAACTCTGCTCTCCTGTTTTTTTTTTGGGGGTCTTGACTTGACAAAATCTACTATGTGTATATATATGTATATAGAGATAACTCTAAATACTAGTATATGCAGTAGACCTTTGTACTCTGCACCATTCCTATGTGACTCTTAGAGTATATCCATTTGTATCTCTTCCTTGAGTGACTTTATTACTTGTACATTTGCATTTTTTCTTTCTGTTTATATCTCTTCCTTGTGTGACTGTATATCTTGTACATTTGCAATGTTTTTTGTTTGTATCTTTTATGTAACACATGTAATCCTAAGTCCTTATGTTTTGCAACTGATTCTTATGTAAAGCGCTCTGACACCTTCAGGTAAAGTTCGCGCTATAAAAAAATCATATTAAATAAATTAAAAAAAATAAAAACATACCTTTGCCTCCACTGGAGTATTCTGATCTCTGAGTGTAGCCCACGTGGTACTTCTAAGTCAGTGGTAGTGTGTGCAAACCTGGACCTGTGACAGGCATTTTCTTCTATCCATGTGTGCTGTCGAATGCAGCACACATAGACACACTTCCTGGGAAGGCATATCTTTTTGGTGCATTCCATGGTTTATCAGTTTTGGGCAAATCTGGGAGTGCGTCTAAAACCATTGGAGTTGAGAGGGAACACCCACGCAAACCCCATGGAATGCCTCCCTACCGCAGAGTAAGGCAACGCAGTTATTTGCACTGCGTTGCTTTACATGAGATTTATGAAGCCACCCAGAGCCACACAGAGTGGCCTTGCATAGCTTTATAATAATCATTTTTCAGATGAGTGATGCATGCACCATGTTACAAGATGACGCAACTGGGGTCATAAATATGGCCAAGAGTCTAGTGACAGCTGTGTTGTCAAGCCAGACCTACACTGAATTGCTTTCTGACCAAAGTTCTAAAGTCATAGCAAAATTTGGTGCAAATCCTTTTAGCTGCTTGGGCTGTAAATATCAATCAATCAATCAATCAAAGCATTTATAAAGCGCACTACTCACCCGGAGGGTCTCAAGGCGCTAGGGGAGGGGGGGTCCGCTACTGCTCGAACAGCCAGGTCTTGAGCTGCTTCCTGAAGGCGAGGTGGTCCTGGGTCAAGCGGAGGTGGGTCGGGAGGGAGTTCCAGGTCTAGGCGGCCAGGTAGGAGAAGGACCTTCCTCCTCTGGTGGCTCTTCGGAAGCGGGGAACGGCGGCGAGGGTGTTGTCGGTCGAACGAAGCTGGCGTGTGGGAGCGTAGAAGTTGATGCGGCTGTTGAGGTATCCTGGGCCTTGGTTATGTAGGGCTTTGTGTGCGTGGGTGAGGAGATGGAAGGTGATTCTCTTGTTGACCGGGAGCCAGTGCAGGTCTCTCAGGTGTCCGGAGATGTGGCTGCGACCGGGGATGTCCAGGATGAGTCGTGCTGAGACGTTCTGGATCCGCTGGAGTCTTTTCTGGAGTTTGGCGGTGGTACCGGCATAGAGGGAGTTGCCGTAGTCCAGACAGCTGGTGACGAGGGCCTGGGTGACCGTCTTCCTGGTCTCGGTGGGGATCCACCGGAAGATCTTACGTAGCATGCGCAGGATGTTGAAGCACGACGAGGAGACGGCGTTGATTTGTCTGGTCATGGAGAGGGAGGAGTCCAGGATGAAGCCCAGGTTGCGTGCGTGGTCTGTTGGTTTGGGTGCGCTGCCCAGGGCGGGGGGCCACCAGGAGTCATCCCAGGCGGAGGGTGAAGATCCCAGGATGAGGACTTCCGTCTTGTCCGAGTTCAGTTTCAGGCGGCTGTTCATCATCCACTTGGCTACGTCTGTCATCCCTTCGTGTAGGTTGGTTCTGGCGGTGGCGGGGTCGTTGGTGAGGGAGAGGATCAGCTGGGTGTCGTCAGCGTAGGAGATGATGTTGAGGTTGTGTTGGCGTGCGATGGCTGTGAGGGGGCTCATGTAGACGTTGAAGAGGGTTGGGCTGAGCGAGGAGCCTTGAGGAACGCCGCAGATGACTTCGGTGGCTTCTGATCTGAACGGGGGGAGGCGGACTGTCTGTGTCCTTCTGATGAGGAAGGAGATGATCCACTCCAGTGCCTTCTCCTGGATTCCGACGTTGCTGAGGCGCTGCACTAGGGTACGGTGGCAGACAGTGTCGAAAGCCGTGGAGAGGTCTAGGAGAATGAGGGCCGCTGTTTCTCCATTGTCGAGCAGGGCTCGGATGTCATCGGTGGCTGCGATCAGGGCGGTCTCGGTGCTGTGGTTGGCCCGGAAGCCAGACTGCGAGGGGTCGAGGGATCCGTTCGTCTCGAGGAAGGCGGCCAGCTGCTTGTTGACAGTCTTCTCAATGACTTTTGCAGGAAACAGGAGCAGCGAGATGGGGCGGTAGTTCTTGAGGTCGGTGGGGTCGGCTGATGGCTTCTTTAGTAGAGCGCTGAGTTCGGCGTGCTTCCAGCTCTCCGGGAAGGTAGCGGTGTCGAAGGAGGTGTTGATGATGTCCCGCAGGTGGGGTGCGATGACAGCGTCGGCCTTGTTGAAGACCTGGTGAGGGCAGGGGTCAATCGGAGATCTGGAGTGGATGGAGTTCATCGTGCGGACGGTGTCTTCGGTGCTGATCGGGGTCCAGGCGCGGAGGGTGGTGGTGGGGGGCGGTGGTTCAGTCGTGGCATGCGTCGGTTGAGTGCTGAAGCTGTTGTGTATGTCCGCGATCTTGTTGTAGAAGTAGGAGGCGAGGGAGTTGCAGAGGTCTTGTGAAGGGGTGATGTCGTTGTTTCCGACGTTGGGGTTGGAGAGCTCTTTAACGATGTTGAAGAGTTCCTTGCTGTTGTGTGCGTTGTTGTCCAGTCGTTCATTAAATGCAGTTTTCTTGGTGGCGTGGATCAGTTGGTGGTGTTTTCGGGTGGCGAGCTTGAGGGCAGTCATGTTGTCCGGTGTTGGGTCTCTGCGCCAGGCTTTCTCGAGGGCTTGGCAGTTCCTCTTAGAGCTCTTGAGTTCGTCGGTGAACCATGGGGCTTTCTTGCTGCCGGGTCTGCTAGGTGGGGTCCTCAGAGGGGCGAGGTCGTCTGCGCAGTTGCTGATTCACTTTGTGAGGTTGGTGGCCGCCTGGATGGGGTTCGTTGCGCCGGTGGGAGGGTTTTTGCTCAGGGAAGTCGCGAGCTGGTCGGCTGTGATCTTGTTCCAGCTTCTGCGTGCAACCTGTTGCTGGTGGTGGTGGATCGTGGTCCTTCTGAGGCTGAAGTGGACTTAGCTGTGGTCCGTCCAGTGGAGTCTGGTGGCGTGGCTGAAGGTGATGTCCTTGTTGGATGAGAACACGGGGTCGAGTGTGTGTCCGGCGTAGTGGTTGGGGGTGGTCACCAGCTGCTTGAGTCCGAGGTTTGCGAGGTTGTCCAGCAGGGTGGTGGTGTTGCGGTCGTTGTTGTTCTCCAGGTGGAAGTTGAGGTCCCCGAGGAGGATGTAGTTAGCGGAGGGGAGGGCGTGCGGGCTGATGAAGTCGGCAATGTCTTCGCTGAATTGTGTGTGTGGTCCTGGGGGTCTGTAGATGAGGGTGCCTCTGAGGGTGGTCTTGGGGTTGATGTGGATCTGGAAGTGCAGGTGTTCGGCGGGTGCGAGGGTGTCGTCGGTGTTGGTCGTGATGTGGATGGTGTTCCTGTGGATGATGGTGATGCCTCCTCCTGTCTGGTTGACACGGTCCCTCCGGATGATCTTGTAGCCATCCGGGATGACGGTAGCGATGTCGGGCGCTGAGGAGGCGTTCATCCAGGTTTCCGTGATGAAGGCGACGTCAGGGGCTGTGGTATCGAGCAGGTTCCAGAGCTCGACGGCGTGTCTGTGGACGGAGCGGGTGTTGAGCAGGATGCACTTCAGGTGGCTGCTGCTGGTGCTCATCTTGGTCGGTGCTGGTGTAGTGCAGGTCCGGATGCAGGTGAACTTGCAGGAGTGGCAGCAGAAAGGTCCGTAGGTGCGTCTCGGGGTGGCTCGGTAGCACCCCGGGATCCGGCCGGCGTTGAGTGCGTTGAGCTCGGTGGCGTCGTAGGTCCGGCGGGTGGGCTGGTGTCTGCAGGGGCCAGGGGTTCTGGCGCTGGGCGCGGTCCAGACGCAGACGGGCACAGACGGGCTTACCTTTTGCGCACCTTCGTCGCTCAATCGGTGCTCCCGCTGCGCGCGTCCGCTGCGCGGTCGCTCTGGTGGCGTCATAAGTAGGGGGACGGCAGGGCGGGTCAGCTGGGTGGTGGGAGGGGGGAGGCCAATGGGCTGGTGGTGGGCGGGGCCGCAGGGGGGCAGCGGCGGGAAAAACTGGCGGGCGGGTGGCTCAGCAGTGGCTGGGCCGCTCGGGGGGCAGGGAGGGCGTCGGCGGCGGCAGGAGCTTGGCAGGCAGGTGACACAGCTGGAGGCAGGAGCAGGAAGCGGCAGGAACAAGGAGGTGACCCGGCCTGGTGAAAGGCGCAGTGGTCACTCCCGATCACACCCGGCGGTCCCCTTAAGTAGGGGGACGGGAGGGCGGGTCAGCTGGGTGGAGGGAGCGGGGCGGCCAATGGGCTGGTGGTGGGCAGGGCCTCAGGGGGGCAGCGGCGGGAAAAACTGGCGGGCGGGTGGCTCAGCAGTGGCCGGGCCGCTCGGGGGGCAGGGAGGGAGGCGGCGGCGGCGGCAGGAGCTTGGCAGGCGGGTGACACAGCTGGAGGCAGGAGCAGGAAGCGGCAGGAGCAAGGGGGTGAAAGGCGCAGTGGTCACTAAAATGTGTGTCACTAAAATGTGAAATCTCTTGTATTTAAAAGCCTAACTTAATTATTTTCCTATGACTGTAACTTCTCAAAAAATGACGTGCCAAACCAAAGCTGAAATTCACCCACAAGCTCACAAGTTATTGACAAATAAAAAATACCTTTAAAAAATGCTTTTTCAATGGAAGGAGCAGCTGAACCATTTCTGCACATATGGATATGGTTTCCGGTTTTGTTTTTATAACGGTAACTGAACTTTAACTGTGGGGTTTTCTGTGAATTTCTGGGGCTT